>NW_021703783.1:67525071-67895087 GCF_005190385.1 Monodon monoceros
TTTTTGCCGTACGCGGGCCTCTCACTGTTGTGGCCTCTCCCGTTGCAGAGCACAGGCTCCAGAAGCGCAGGCTCAGCGGCCATGGCTCACGGGCCCAGCCGCTCCGCGGCATGTGGGATCCTCCCGGACCGGGTCACGAACCCGCGTCTCCTGCATCGGCAGGCGGACTCTCAACCACTGTGCCACCAGAGAAGACCCCAGATTCCTTTTGATGGCTTTTATCATTTCTGTTTACCATCTCTCCTTTCCTATTATTCTTGTTTCTAACTTCCTTCACATGCAATTATAATTTGAGGCCACTTGCAGGCAATTAGGGCTCTTTTGCAAAGAACAGGAAGTACCTGGGAGTTAATGACCTCATGGAACAGAGTTTGGCAAATACCCTGTGGAAGTATAAAAGCCCAACTTATTTGCATTGAGTAGGGAAAAATTCTGAGGAGCAATTCACCTTCAGATCTTTCCTAAGGATTCAGGCTATAGTGAGACTGCCTGAAATTATACACTTGCTCCTACTTCCTCACCAGTTTCTCCAGGATCACTTTTCTAATAAATCACTAGAACATCTTAAGGTCAGCTTCTAAAGATATAACCTAAGACACCACCCTCTCCTATTTTCCCTCATACCTTCTGGCTCCTCTTCACTGCCCTCTGTTGCCAGCTTTTCCTTCTCCCTCCAACATATAAATGCTGAGTTCATCAGCACTTAATCTCATAGGTTTTTCTCACTGTCCCCTCCCTATGCAATTTCATCTATTCTGATGGCTAATGCTAGAAGCAATTTTTTCCCTTTCAACTTAGACTTTCCTCTGAGCTTTAGACAATATATCTAAAACTCTCCTCAATATTCCCACTTGGATGTCTCACAGGCAAGTCAAACTCAATATATCTCAGAATGAAAAAAATAATCTATCTCAACTCCCTTTCCATATATCGGGTGATCACATTGTGGAAGAAAACCAACCAAGAATTTTTAGCATAAGAATCTATCAACAAAAATGATAGGTAAGAGAAGGCTTCAAAGGGGCATTCAAACTTGGGGGAAGAGGGTGGAAAGTTGTATTGGGCTAGTTTCAGGAATAGATAATCTTTTCATAAGGATTAGCAGCCATTGAACAATCTGGTTTGTAACAAGAGGGGTGAAGAGACAGCAGATAATTTGTGTGGAAGAGGACATGGGAGGAAGAGTTGAAAAATCAAGTATATGCAAAGGTCACAATGGAAAATTCTCAGTTTTTCCACGTGTCACAGCATCCTTCTCCTAGGTCTTCATGACATTCCTTTATCTCATTTGCTTCACCCTAGAGCAATTCACTATATTTTTCCTGATTATTCTAATAATCTTAAAAATGGTCTCTATATACTGTGAACCTTCTATAATCTATTTTATAATGTTTTATTAAACATTTAGTAATTATAAGATAATATAAAAGGCTATAAAATATATAAAGGTAAAATACTAAATTGCTCATTTCTCCATCAGCTGGTTTAAGAAAACCTCTATATGCTTCTCCCTGATCCTATTCAATTTTGTCTTTACTTGGCCATGACCACTTACCCAAATTTTAGCTTTAACATTTGTTCTCATGCTGTCCTTAAAAGGTCATCATTTCTGTCTTTATCTCTAAAATATATTGTTTATTTTTCCTGTGCTTAAATATAAAATAATACTGTAAGTATTATTCTATGACTTGCCTTTTTCAACTGACATTATATTCCTGATATGCAAATATATTATGTAAAACTGTTATATAATATTCCATTGTATATAAATATAACACAAATTATTTAAAAATTTTAATGTTGGCAGACTTTTGGAGGTTGTTGCTTTTTTAAAATTAATAGATTAATGAATTAATATTTATAAATGTCATTTCAATGAACATTTCTATATATGTCTTCTGATGTACACATTAGAAGGGTTTCTTCAAATACTTGAGTTGAAGCACTATGTCTTTGGAGATATAAGTCTTCTGCTTTACTAAAGGGTGCCAAATATTTTTCCGAAGGATTTGTACCAATTTCATATTTATAATCCTAGCAATAGTGTATAAGAAATTCTCATTTTCTTCAAATTTTAGAGTGTGATCTAATCCATTCCTCATCCTGCAGCTACTATGACCTTTTACAAATGCAAATCTGATTTTATGGTTTAATCCTAAAGTCCTTTAATGGTTTCTCATTGATTCTAGAATAAATTCTAAAAGTTTAACATTGTCAAAGGATTCTTTTTGCTCTGACCACTCCATCATTTAATATTTTATAACCCTCTATCTCCACACTGGCCTTAAGTTTCTTTTTTCTGCCCCAAGACCTTCATACATGACACTTTTTCCTGGAACTCTTTTTTTTTCTACATCTTTTCCTGATTAATTTGCTCCTTTAGTGTCATTTAAATGTCACTTCCCCAAGGAAGCTTGTTTTGACTCCTTAGAGTTTATTAGGCCCTTTCATTAACTGTCATTATATTATATACCCTTTTTTCTAAATACAGCATTTATCACAAAAATAATTAAGAAATGTTACATGTATTTTTTAATGTGCCTGCTAATAACCTTCAATTTCAAATGAGCTCAATTACAGTTTCCTGTTCACAAAATTATTTGGAACAACTAGCAAATATTTTCAACAGACAATGCTCATTATATATGTTGAGTGGGAATGGCTAATCCCTATATACACACACACATGCACGCATTATACTTTATATTAATTTTCATTCCAGAAGTGGTAGGTTATTATTCAGCAAATATTCATGTCCTCCCTACATTCCCAATTTCCCCAACTTCTAAATGAGGAGGATATTCTTCTGTGCCATTGATATTCATCTTAGCCATGAACCACTTTGACCAATGGAAGGTGGAAGGTATGATGAAAGCTGAAATATGGAATGTGCCTACCCTTTTAGGCATGCCGTCTTGCCTTCTACCATCACCATGAGAAAGATATGCTTTAGCCAGCTTGCCAGTCCCTTCAGAATATGGGAGTCATATGAGGGAGAACTGAGGCAAGTATAGATCGGTAAATACCATCTGATCCATAGACTGAGATATAAGTGATCCTTTTGGTAAGCTTTTTGAGATTTGGTGGTTAATTGCAGGTAGCAAAAGGTAACAGGCACACTAAATTCTTAAAAGAGATGAACTATTTTTTTTGCGGTACGCGGGCCTCTCACTGTTGTGGCCTCTCCCGTTGCGAAGCACAGGTTCCAGACGCGAAGGCTCAGCGGCCATGGCTCACGGGCCCAACCGCTCCGCGGCATGTGGGGTCTTTCCGGACCGGGGCACGAACCTGTGTCCCCTGCATTGGCAGACGGACTCTCAACCGCTGCGCCACCAGGGAAGCCCGAGAGATAAATCTTTTAAAAAGACACTGTATGGTCAGGCCAACCAAGATGGTTGTTCTCTTGTTCTCTGTACATCCTCTGTTTGACCAGTGCCTACTTAGCACCTACACGTTACTCACCTGACTGACCTTCTTACATAGTTGCCCCAGGACCCAGCTAATGATTGGTATAACTTTAGCCACCTAGATAGCTTATCACAGGGGCAGTGAGGGATGTGCCCATCTGCTGGTTTCCCCGGTAACCGATGAGCCAACCTGACATCAATTCCCCCTATAACTGGTAACTTTCCCTCCCCCAGCATGAAAACTGCCACCCTGTCCTTCACTGCGGTCAGCCACACACAGTGGGGTGTCCCTCCAGGACCTTGCTGCAGACAAGTAAGCTGCCCCTATCCATTAAACCATTGATGTCTCTCTTGCTGACTCCGGGCTCTTTCTTCAGTCTTGAAACTGGGCAAGTACGGGCCTTGTAGGCTTGTGAGGTGCAGCCCAACAGACACAAAATTAACAGAGTTAAGTTTTCTCAAATAATTATCAATAACATAAAATGAATCCAATTTAGTTTGAAATATAAATAGCTGCTCAGATACTTTTTCAAAATAACTTAGATGAGAATAAAATATAAATTTAAACATTGGAAACTTTAAGTGGTGGACTTCTTTATTTTAGACTCTGATTATAAGCCTTTTACTTCATAAATCCTTTTATGTGTCTTCAGTAAGGGCCATGGCCATTATGAGCTATCACTGACAATTTCTCTTAACATTTTAAGGGCCAGCTTTAAACTGAACATTTCCCATTAGATGTATAGAAAAGGTTTTATAATCCTTTTCTGTGATGACCCCTACTTTTCAAAGTTGAAATATAAAATACTCTTAACCAATTACCCCGTATTCCTAATGTCCAAATTTAGCTTTTTCGTCATAAAGAAAAAGAGCCATTTAAGTTTCAGAGGTAGTGAGCATATCATAACTAAAAGCATATTATTTAAGTCATGCAGATAACACAATTCAAGTGCAAGATATAACTGCTGGTTAAAGTAGCTTCTGCAATCTGGAAGGTATCTCCAAACTCCTAGACCAGTGAGAGTGAAACTAGAAAAAAAGTCTTTCTACTATAGCACAATATAAGGTTTATACCAGAATTTGCCTTCTTTATCGTGAGAGTCAGCATCCCCTTTTTACAGGGTGGTGGTCTTGTGCTAGGATCCAAACAACACTCACATGCAGAAGGAGGGATTCTAAGGAAACCTCATAAACGTTATGACCTGTCTCCCTGGCTATAGTCAGTCCTTCTAGGGATAAACTTCTGACTCACGCCAGGCTGATTCTCTCTCTGAAAATTTAGGATTAGAATTCAGGGTTAATAATTAGATCTACTGTCTACACCTAGAAGTCAAATGATATGAACATGAGCACTTTACAGTGGCCACGTGGATGCTGAAGCCAGGAAACAAGGCCATGTGCATAGAAGAAAAGCAAGCCAATACAGCAGATACACAGAGATTGCAGATGGAGCTTCTCATCTGGTTTCCAAAGAGCTTTTCAGTTCCGTTTACCCCTTTACCAAGAGGCCTATGTACACATATTTCTTTTCATGTACCTGTGAGGAGGAAAGACTCCAATTCTAGGTTGTCCATTTGCCTGTCAAACTTACCTGTGATCGAATGAGATAGTTCACATCAAAATCTAACTTCTGTAATCTCAACAACTGTCTGGTAGAAAATGCCTCCACATATTCCAATTTTGCTTTCTCTTTTCTCCAAGCTGAAGTTCCCATGCAAAATCTAACCTTTCTCAGCTGAATGTATTCTAGGAGACTGTATATATTGATGATTGTAACTATGTTAGCAGTGATGGAGGGAAACATTGTAGTACACTCTGTTTGTCTGTGTGGGAGCAGGGGGGGTTGAGATTATTAAAATTTAAGTTGTTTTTTTCTTTTTTATAACCAAAGGATATTGCTACGGACTGAATTGTGTCCTTCTTCTACCCACCCAATTCATGTATTGAAGCTCTAACCCCCGAAGTAACTGTGTTTGGAAATAGAGCCTATCAGGAGGTAATCAAGGAGATAGGGCCTATAGGAGAACATATGGGCAGGGCACTGATCCCAGAGAATTAGTGTCCTTATAACAAAAGACACCAGAAAGCTCTCTCTCTCTCCACATACCCACAGAGGAAAGGCCGTGTGAAGACACAAGCAAGAAGGTGACTGTCTAAAAGCCAGGAAGACAGCTCTCTCATCAGAAACCAAATTTGCAGTCTCCTTGATTATGGACATTCCAACCGCCAGAATTGTGAGAAAATAAATTTCTGTCGTTTAAGTCACCCACTCTATGGTATTTTGTTGTGGCATTCCAAGCTGACTGATACAGATATTTAACAAATTCCATGTGTTAAGGGGGCCTATGTCTACCTGTGAGTCCCAGAATTCACAGTGAAGCTGGATAACAGAGCAACTTGTAAGTTTCTATAATTTATGGCATCCAGGTGAGACCATTAGGGGAATGTAAATAGGAACAACCTTGCATGTACTTTAGACTTTCTACATAGTATTGATGACCAGGTCCATATTATGCTTAGAATTCAAATTTTTCATTTCAGGTTTAATATACGATCATTGTAGGGCATGCTAATGAATGTTCTTCTACTTCAGCAAGTGAAATATTTCTTTTACCAGGAAAGCTATATGCAGTGAAAATGTTGATAGCTTCCTCTAATTGAAACTACATTGCTGGTTATATACCCTCAAGTACAAGTCTTATATCTACTTTTTTCTACAATGCTAAGAATCATGACACTATTATTAAATAGAGACAAAATATTCTTCAGGTCAGAAAAAAATTGGTGTATGTGACCAAGAAGATTATGTATTACATATCATCACAGAGTTGTCACTCTTGTGATATACTGTAGAGTACTAAAAGCTATTGCTCCCATGAATTATAACCCCAAATACCTTCACTCTGAAGATTCATTTTATCAGGGAACTCGGTATTATACATCACCACTGTAATGTGTAACATATTTTCAGTGACATATCTTTATGGGATGCTATAGGCTAAAGTAGAGTAATTATCATAGGAAGGGTTTTACAAGAGATTTTATGTTTTAATTTCTATGTTCAAAGTTATCTAAGTTGTCTCTGTAACAAGAATGTTAAAAATGCTCTTAGGTTATATTGTAAAGTCAGTCCTTAGGGATTTTAAATTATTTTCAATTTTTAAGAGGTCTTTTATGAGAAAAGAAATCATCAATAAAACAGAAAAAACTTTCAAAGCATGCTCTTCATTTTACATTGCTTCAGCTTGTGACAAGTGGCTGTTTAACAGGAAAACAAAATAAAGGAAAGAAAAATCTTATTTTCTCCATTTTGCTCCACTAAAGTAACCATAAGCAAATGCAGAAACAAAGCTGTTTAAATGCAAAAGTCTTGCTAAATCCTCTGTCAGGCCCTACAACATTTCAATGATGTCTAAATATTTTAAACATAATAAGAAATAGCTATCTAAAACTTATATGGATACCCACCTCTAGCTTCTGAGTTAAATTCTGGCCTGGCTGGCCATTAGTGGTTAATTAGAAGTGACATGAGAGATCCAACATTCAACACAGACTTGATTTTTCTGGTTTAAGAGCCTAGTTACTTTATGCAAATTGGCAGGAGACCATTATCAAGCAGCCCTGGCAATCAGTGTTTAATTTGTTGATAGCCTTGACAGTCATGGCCAAAGTATAATTGGCATGGGCCCTGGTGCAAAAAAATAAATAAATTGGATTGTGCACAAAATTAAACAACATAATTATCAACAATTAGACATTAATTAGGGGGTAGCAGATTCCCAAACCCTTCTGAATTTGGCCAAATCTAGACCTAATTATATTTTGATGTTGTGAAAATATCCATGTTGCTGAGATAATAAAGTGTTCAGAAGGTGCTTCCTATAGATTTTGTATTTCATAATGGATTATCATGTCAGGAAATTAAATATGTTTATATTTGGCAATGATCTAATAATTACAGAAAAATTAGTGAGGTGGGATTCATGTTAATTTAGTAGTAATTTATCTACATTACCTATTTTTATTTGATCACATGAAAAGACTGGTACACAAAGAAATGTATATAAAACAAATAAAGTCTCACTGATGAATATATTAAAGAGACAGGAACAGCAAGAGACAGGAGAAAAAGTTCAATAAGTACCTTCCACTATAACAAAGAAGCTCCATCTTAGACCCCAGAGGAGAACTGTCACAGCACACTGCCAGCCACAGCCTTGATAATAGGTTTGTGTTATCAGGTGGGGCATGAAAAAGTTTTCATATGAAAAATACTTTAGCACAAGAAATATTTCATTATAATTATTAATGAAAAACGTCCACAGCATCCCTTTGAGACATGAGAATATGTTACAGATGTTCCTTCTGATCAGAAACATAGCTGAAGAATATATGTAAATTTCAACAGCTTAGCAATATTTGAATAAACATTTCCTTATCCTATTCCTATGATCTGAAGACCTGAGACAGTGATCTCTGGGTTCTCCTACCAGCTAGTCATGGTACAATCCACCTGTTCTACTGGTGTATATTCTAACTACTTGTGACTACAGGTTATTCTGTGCAGAAGACCACCGGTAAAATGAACATCCATGCTTGCTTGAAGGAACCCACCTGTTCTATCTTATTTATCACTTTAATGCATATGAATTTGTTCAATTACCTAGGGAGTGTGGACTCTGTTCTCTGAGGGAAATAAGACACAAATTTTTTGTTGTTGTTTTTACATGAGTCCTCCTGATTTCTACACCTCACCTCATACTCACTCTTCTGTATTGATAATTAGAAGTTCTATCTATCTATCTATCATCTATTTGTCTATTTATTGAAGCTATTTTTAAAGTATTTTAAGTAGAATATTATTTTAGGACTTCTGCTCCATGTTCTCTTACTCTGTTTAAATGTCTCATAGAACTTGCAAGTTATACAACTCACCTTGTGAGTTCTCATCCTAGACAATATAGCATTGGGTATTTGTTAGCATTTCCTATTCCGTGAAAGCTTCTCTTCCCATGAGTTCCACAACACTATTTTATTCATTGGATAAAAATTTGGTGGCTTATCAATAGTTATCAGCATAACTTAAACGTTATTATCACTGAGATTCAGAGCCTTTAAATTTGACAACAATCTACCTTACTTGATACTGTCTTTGTACATTCTAATCTTATTTTTTCCAGATTGTAGCATGCACTTTTTAATTAATTAATTTATTTATTTTTTATTTTTTGCGGTACGCGGGCCTCTCACTGTTGTGGCCTCTCCCGTTGCGGAGCGCAGGCTCCGGACGCGCAGGCTCAGCGGCCATGGCTCACGGGCCCAGCCGCTCCGCGGCGTGTGGGATCTTCCCGGACCGGGGCACGAACCCGTGTCCACTGCATCAGCAGGCGGACTCTCAACCACTGCGCCACCAGGGAAGCCGCTACCATGTCTTTTTTATTCATCACATTTTTGTTGTTACTGTTTTTGTTTATAGTTAAACAACTGTGGCAGAAATGTCCCTCCCAGACTGCTTTCCCTAATCAGAAACGTCTGTTCATTTTCATTGTGGTGATTAGTTAAGACAATTGCTGCCTTTCACTAGATCTGGATCCAGAGAGAAACACACGTAAAACTCTCGCTTCAAAATCATTAATTTAATAATAAGATGCTTACATTAATATTGAGACTAACTTGTCACTTCTTTGCTAGTTATGTTCTGAGCTCTTTTTTTTTTTTTTACAGCCAGATTGTCTTGCAACAATGCCTAAGTTATCTGATTCATAGATCCCTATTTATTCCTGACCAATACCAATGAATTCTGCTCTCGCCTTTGTGATCTCACCTCTGTTATGAACCTGCTCTCTGATTTTTCTCCTGAACTCTTAGTCCGACCTGCTTCCTTGTTACTTGCTTTAACCCATCCAGTATTCTTCACAACCTAGGATTATATTTGTTTCTATACTGAAGGCTGCATTGACAGTCACTTAAAACTTACCCTGGCTCAGCAGCAGTGGCTACCCAATTCTGGAGAGATAGAGTTATGGTAATACTTTGTGATGGGGAATGACAATTCTTGGACAAAACAGATAAGCAGTCAATTAGCACATTAGACTACAGTAGTACCCCCTTATCCATTTTTTTTTGTTTCAGTTACCCACGCTCAACCACTGTCTACTTTGACCCTAGACATTGTGTCTTCTTGCCTTCCAACTACAAAGAAAATGTCATTTCTCAGGACTGCAGGCTTGAAGATATTAAAAGTGGGTTATTTATCTAAGTTGCACCTAAGTAAGAATATTTTACACAACTTGAGAATGGGGCATCTCCAGAAATCCAAAGATTCTTGAATTAGGAGAAAATTACCTTGACAAATAAAATGGCAAATTGATCTGATGGTTCCCAAATGAGACAACCAATGCATTCACATCCAAAGTGCACTGCAATGTGAGATGAGGCATATGCCCTGCTGAGATAAGGACCTGTTGGGCCTTTGCCTGTCTTAAAAGTACATTTCTTCCAGTGAGCAGAGATTGGATTTCTCTTTTCAGCTGCAACTTTTCTGCTAAAGTTATGCTGGAAAAGTATTTTTCAGAGAGAAACATGAAACAACTAAACAGAATGATGATGAGAAATCAATGATTGAAACTTCCAGTGATTTTAGGGGAATGGAGTTTATGTTGGCCACTCAAGCATAGTGATGATTTTCTAGTGGGAAAAAGAGGACTGGAAATTGCATATGCTATGATAGTTTGGTGGCAGAATACAAAAGAAATTCTTTGCAACAGCATTTAAAATTCTCTCGGGAGTATAAACATTATATCTTCCTTGCTTATGGGCAGCAGGGAACATACATACAATATGGAACATACATACAATATGAGGACATACAATATGAGAACATACATACAATATGGAACATACATACATATGGAACATACATACAATATGAGGAAAAACTGCCAAACAGAAGAAACTTGCTTATTTCCTCTTTGTGATCCCAATTCAGTCTATAGATTCTTAGGCACTATTCCCACCCTAGACAAGCTGGAGATAGACCTAGGAGGCACAAACATATGCCTTAGAGGAATACCCCCAGAAAAATCTGAAAGTTCAAAAGAAATAAGAAACTATGTAACCTCTAATTCTACAGAGAAGGAAAACTAATTCTCTCCATAATTTGTTTTAGATACAGCATTTGGGAAGTTTGAAATAATTGGTTTGTGCATTGTAGTTTATAGTTATGTCCTACGGGGAATTAATTAACTAATATAGTTTTAAAATTATAAAAGAGCAAGGGACACCAAAGACTTTACATTCACTTGAATTTACTAAATGAAAAAAAAGTCACTAAAACTTCATTATAATGAAATTATTTAATGAATATTGAATATCATAATAGTTATTACATTCTAAATTTTAAATAAATAATATAAATAAGTAAATTTGTAAATAAATAGTAGCTTTTAGGTAAATTTTAAAGAGTATGATTTAAAAGAAGTTAAGTTAGGGTGATTGGACTGGATTTGATAGGTTTTATGTGGAAATAGAGGAATGTATTTTAGAAACCAGTGACTTAATCTTTAAACTTCAGTCCAGTTATGATTCCGGTTTTTCCCCTTTTTGATTAAGAATCCTATCCTTCTATTTCTAGAGTTAGGGATGATTTTAGCTATCTTTTCTATTTAGAAAATAACACTCCAAAGAGAACTTCCAACTTTTCAACCCATTTTAGAGAGGAGAATAGGTATGGCAAAATTGTTTGGTTTCTCATAAAATTATTTTTTACATTTTGTTACTGTTGGAATCTCATTAAGCACATTTAAAATATAAATAATGTATTAAGTTAACTGAAATTTCCAAGAGTGTAATATATTTATTTCCAACCTGCAGCTTTTCATATGCAATAATAACATATTACAGTAGCCACCCACCTGAAAAAATATCACAATAAGCTCTACAAAAAGGAAAAAGAAAAGTTTATATTATTGAACAAGGAATATCAGGAAAAACAAGAAATCAAAAGATGCTCAAAAATATTATAATGTGTTTTTCTAATTTAAAGATTTTCCTCTTTTTAGCACTTCTTAGCATAAGTAGAAATTAAAGTCACTGATTTCTTGTTAAAAAGTAAGGAGAATAGTCTTTTCTAAGAGCTCCTGCCAAATGAAAAATTTTTTATTTCTTGAAAACTCATCACGCTTCAAAACACCTTCATATGCAAACATGTAAATCCCACATACTTTTAAAATTGAGACATTCTCTCTGTCTTGGTTTTTAGCAATTTCAGGTTTTATTTGTATATATTCTACTTGAGGTATATAGCTTTTCTTAACTCTGGAGTTTCTCTTTTCATTCATTTGGGGAAATTCTCAGCCATTGTAGCTTTTACTTGTTTCTTTTCTTCTCTTCTCTTCCCTCATATTGCCTCATTTCATCTCACCTGACCTCACACTTTCTTACCTCCTTTCTCTCAATCTCTCTCCTTTCATTCTGAGGATCTGGAAGATATGCTAAAATTTTTCATTATAGATGCATTTTAAATGCTCTTTACTGTATTTTCAATATATCTTTCTCTCTGTGGTTCAGTCTATTTCCTAATGACCTGTCTTCCTACTCACTAACCCCTACTCCAGCTATATCTTAAACGTGTTCTTAATGTTAGTTTTAGAATTACTACAAGATTCATTTTATAAATTCCAATTTTCTGCTGACATTATCTAACTTAAAATATTTTCTTGTGCATATTAATCATTGTTATTTAAATACCCACATGTAATAATTCCAATGATGATTGCCATTTAACCTCTTGGTTTTCAACATTTAGTTCTGCTTCCTATAAATTTGCTAATTTTTGATAGAATGTTGAACACTGTGTATGCAAAATTATATAGATAATTTGAAGTTCTGCATGTGGTTATTTTCAGTAAGAGAAAATTTTTTTTTTGTTTTAAATTTCTGGCAGGCAGTACAGTACAGTAAGGGCAGACCAATTTAATCAGTCTGGGATAGAACGGATTCAAAGCTGGTTTCTGCCTTTAGGAGAGGATTTATTTGGGTCTGCTCTGACCCCAACTGAAGCTGAAGCATTTACCAGAGCCCATCTTTTTTGGCAGGTCCTGAACTAAATGCTTGTCTCCCCTGCTGTGAAATTGGCAAACGCTCTCTTCAGCTTCCTCAAATTTTGGCTAAAGTTTAAAAATCAGATGCTTAGGAAGGTGCCAAGTATTAGGCTTCCCTCTCTGTATTCCTCTTTTCTTTCTGTGGTCTTGGGCCTCAAGTTCTCACTGCCCTGGGAGACATCAATCCTGATTTTCACTTTACTAGTCTCAAGAGACTGTACAAAGCTCTGATCAATTTCTCAGCACCTTGATTTTTGCACAAATCATTAAGGAAAAAGTGGCACAGGAATTTGGTCTCTGCTCAGTACAGTTCCCTTTTCTGCAGGATCTTAGTTTAAGTGCTGGCTGCCAACAGAGTTCTCCAATATTTTAAAATATACGTAGAGATTTTTTAAAAAATTAGCTTTCATAGTTGTTCTTTATAATCTGTTCTCATGTAAGATAGTTTTTCCTTATTATATTATAATGATTATATTAGGATACTTATAAAGCAAAGTGTTTTATAAAGGTAATATTGGACACTATGAATTATAAAAGAAACTCTTTTGAGTAATTTCTTATGGGTTAATATATTTCAGTTCTTACCTCAATAATCAACTTATAATATGATAATATGTATTCAAAAAATGAAAATACTAAAATATTTAAGATTTATTGGTTCTATCTTCTGAAAAGATATCTATTCTACCATACATAGATATAAATATCTATCTTCATTGATATATGAGAAAGTTGACAAAAATAACAGAAAACAAATATCTAAACTGCCATAATTTTTGTCTAATGCTTACAGGAATTAGAAAGCTATTTTATTATATCTAGGTGCAAATCTTTTTCTATTTCACCTGCCTCCTATCTCTCACTCATCTCTCTCTGTCTCTCTGTCTATCTATATATATACACATACACACATATACAAATACCCATATATAACAATAGCATATGTGTGTGTATACCAACTATACACACACATACAAATACACATACACACATACCAACAAGAAACATATAAAGGATAAAAAAGCAGTTGCTTGCAACAAACTTTTTCATCTGAATAAAGAACATTTTTGTAATGGCTCCTCAAACCAATATTGCCTGTTCTTTTTCTGCTTAATTTGAGGAATTTTTATTTGAGTGCCTAACGCCAGGTTCTTATACTTTGTGTTTTGATATTGTACATTGATTTTACCTATATCATAAAGCACCCTAATTTCATTTATTTAAATGGCTTTATTGTTAACTCTATTTCTATGACCTAAAATATTCTATAAGCTCAGGGAAGCCAAAAGATAAAAATGAAATTCTGGGAATATATTTGGAAATAAATAACATTTTCAAATATATGGGCTTTTGGGAAGATACCAAAATAGTTTTAGGTGTTTAAATAAATAGTTTTGCCATGCAAATCTGATCATATGTCTTTATTGACCATGATCTTGTCTAACACAGGAATTGGAAGAAATCTGAAGATAACATATTGACTAAGTTATATACATTTCAGTGAAAAGTGCAGTGACAAAGTCTACCAATTATTTTATTAGGCAAGTTGTATGACAGATTATGGACAGTTTCTGATAAATTAATTGTTCTATCCATGCAATTGTTTCTAATTATTTCAATTCATTGAACATTTGGTTGATTTTTAACATAATGACTCAAGATGTCCAAACTTTAGCACTTTGTACACATGAATGTTTAGTAAAAAGCAAAATAATAAATGAAGATTTGGATAAGCTGTCTAACCAAAAATTCAATAAGGTAGCTTTAAAGAGTTTTGTCAGTACAAACTGCTGTTTAAATTAAGGAAATTGTCAATTACGAATGCTGTCATCATTCAAACAACTGTGAACTGATATAACTTGAAACAAAATCTATTACATAGAAAATCAGTGTGTTTAATTCAGTTATTAAGATGATCTAGGACCTAAAGAGTGAATATTTTGTGGGTTTTTTTCTAAATTTTAAAGTTGTGACTTGTACCTTTCACCAATAGTGACAATAATCTTTCTTTGGTAACTGAAAGTTTTATGTGAAGTCAGCCAAATTATTCTGAGATACAACGTTCTATGTATCACACAAACACACACACACTCATAAAAAGCACCCTGTATTTTTAATTAATTGTACAAATATGTGTATACTACATATAGATATGTAGATATCTACATATAGATATGTAGATAATTGTATTATATTTGTTATTAATTTACAACTCTTTACTTTGCAAAGGGCAAGAGTGGTTTTCTTTCCCAAGATATATAATGTGTATATATTCACAATACCTATATAAATATACTTTGGATGGGATTTTTATAGTAGTTTATAAACTTTTCTCTTTTTTTAAAGTAGAGGTTACAGTTAGATAGATAGAAAAATAGATGATATTACATTTTTAAGTGGAAATACTGTAATCTATTTTGACTGACAAAAGATGATGGAGTCTTAGAATTACTGTTAAGTGTAGACAGGACACCTTGCTGTATCAATTGAAATGTCTAAGTGTAAGAGTGAAATCTGATAAACATTAAAAATAATTTATTGTTTGAGAAATATACACTTTTTATTGCTTGGCAGTTGACCAGAAACAAAGGCCAAAAATAGGTAAATTTAAATATGTTAGAATAAGTGGTTCAGTAAATGGGAATTGTGAAGCTCAGAGCATGGATCCATGTTTGGCATTTCATTCAAATAGAGTCAGAATTTTATAGGAAACTATATTTCAAATGATGCATATTCAAAACAGTAGCTAATGCAATTAAGTTTAGTAAAATATTTTAAACATGAAGTTCCCAACATGTTGTCACCGTGATACATTCAAAACCAATCAACAAGCATTTAATTGGATTATACAGTCTAAGTGGATGTATAAATACATAACCAATCACGAAATTCTGCAACCAAAGTTGTTTCCTTTTGTCAGTAGGGTCTAAAGGCCATTGGGATACTTTTCTTTTTTCCAATCTCTATTTTATTATAAAACCCCAAATGAATATTTTCCATGATCTAATTTTCTGTTTACAATGATTATGGTGTTTGACATTCTGATTTATCTTTTTCATTATTTTTGTTATAACCTTCTCTACAGTTATAAAGCATTATGTCTTTTTAGATGAGTTTATTATGAAAATTATTTTGATGAGTTTGTATGATGTAGTTTTCTCACATTTTCATTGTTCAAGTGCACAGAAGTTTCTTCCTATTCTATCAAGTCTTCTCATTTTACTATGATATTTTAGAGGCAGTTTGAGTAGTAGTTTATAAACTTTATATTAATTGTGACACTCTTGTGGGTAGAATTTATTCTTTTGACTATGAATGGTGGTTTGCAATGGACTGATGCTTTTATGGTGCTCTTATAGTTATGATTTGAGAGCATTTCTCTGAGTATTAGCTTTAACTCCACCCATTTGTCCCTCTGTAATGCTCAAGTTTCAGCACATCTCCATTTTCAGGCTGAAATTTCCTGTTTCCAAGGCACCATGGGTATACGACAGAGTATGCCACAAAGAATATTGGACTTTTGTAAGCTTGGCTATCACAAATGTGTAGCAAATTCTCTATTCTGTGCCAGAATCTGCTCATTTTACTTCACTGGGACTTTCAAAGAACAAATGCCATCTGTGTGAAATAAAGCACTATTGAAGGATTTAATAGCATAAGTCGTAATGGTTATATCTTGATGATCATTCCAAATTGATCTGTTCCAAAATTTACTCAGGCTTAAAACATCCTGATAGACTACTGCTGTTGCTGCATTTCCAGATTTTTCTTCATGTGGCTATTACTTTTGATATGCCAATAGAAACTGTATTGTTAACAGAAGAGTTTGAACGCTCATGAGAACCTCAGGGATAAAGGAGCAGTGAGTAGAAGTTGGAGCATCAAGGCTTATGACAGAGGCAGGAGGTAGTGGAAGCAGAGAGAAAAAGGAAGGATCAGTGGTAGAGATGATGGTGTTAAGAGACAATTTAGGAGAGGAAGTTGGAATTTATGCCTTTTATAAGCTGCATGCTCTGAATTCAGTGCAGAGGTCACTATAATTTTGTAAAAAGGTTTTTTAAAAAATATTTTCCAAGTCATATTTCATCATTCATTCTGTCATTCATTCAGTATATAGTTAACATGTATTTAAATATTATGTTACCTGGGTCTGTTGTAGACATTAGAGATACATTGGTAAAAACAAAATGTATTTAAAACAAATATCTTTCTTTATGGAGTTTGCATTCTGGTCTGTAAATTGGTATGTGATAGATTCAGTTTTGTCATAATTATTAATATGATGCATGCAAAATACTCAGTAAAATGCAAAACATGTAAATGTTTATTTCTAAATAAATGTAACATTGTTATTTTTGGAGAATGGGTACCATTAGTACTACATCAGAAAGCTACAAACTTAAACACACAACCACCTGATAAAACTTTCCACTTAATATTTTAAAAATTGTTTTAAAATTGAAGTTAAAGTTTACATACAATAGCAAATGTGGAGAAAAAGGAACCCTCATACACTGTTGGTGGGAGTGTAAATTGGTGCAGCCATTGTGGAAAACAGTAGAAAGTTTTCTCAAAAAACTGAAAATAGAACTACTATATGACCCAGCAATTCCACTCCTGGGCATATAGCCAAATAAACCAAAAACACTAATTTGAAAAGATACATGTATCCCAATGTTCATAGCAGCATTATTTACAACTGCCAAGGTATGGAAGTGACCTAAGTGTCCATCAGCTGATGACACTGTATGTCTACACACACACACCCCACCATACACACAGTGGTATACTACTCAGCCATAAAAAAGAACAGAATTTTGCCATTTGCATCAACGTGGATGAACTTGGAGAGCATTATGCTAAGTGAAATAAGTCAGAGAAAGACAAATACTGTATGATATCACTTATACGTAGAATCTAAAAATTACAACAAACTATAAATAAAACAAAAAGAAGCAGACTCACAGATACAGAGAACAAACTAGTGATTATCAGTGGGGAGAGGGAAGGGGGGAGGAACAATATAGGGGTAGGGGGAAAAATGAATTATTATGGGATTATATGAAATCATGTGTGTCAAACTTTGAAAATTGTAAAGTACTATAGAATTTAAAGAATCACTTAATTTAAAAGTTTATATAAAATAAAATGTATAGCTCTTAAATGTTTATTAAGATGCATTTTGGCACATGTATACACCATGCAACTAATCACCACATCAGGATACAGAAAATTTCCATCACCAGAGAGTTTCCTTATGACTCCTTCCTATCAAACTCTTCTTTGCATAGGCAATCTACGTTTTTATTTCTATCACTGTAATATTATTGAGATCCACCCATGTTGTCAATGTATCCATAGTTCATTGCTATATGTACTACGGTGTTAAATTTCATGAATATATTACAATTTATCAATTATCCTGTTAATGGGCATTTGGTAGTTTCCAGTCTTTGGTTGTTAACTATAAAGCTCTCTGAACATCCTTGTACAAGTAAATTTATACACATCTTTTTCATTTCTCTTTGGTAAAAATCTAGCTACATCATGGTGTAGGTGTATGGCTTACTTTATAAGAAACTACTAAATACTTTACTAAAATGGTTGAAAATATTTTATGCCACCAATAAATTATGAGAGTTCCTATCCACAGTTTTGCCTGTTGTCAGTCACTTTAATTTTAGACATTCTGGTAGACACAATGTCATATCTCATTGTAATTTTAATTTTCTGGTGACTGAAAAAGTTGAGCATCTTTCCATGTTCTTATTCAATATTTCTGTAGCATTTGCCCATTTTCACCACATTTGACTTTTCTTTATGAATTTTAGATACAATCCTCTTTGTCAGAGAGATGCATATCAAATATTTTCTCCTAGGTGTGGCTTGTATTTTCAAGGAGGTAAAGTTATTTTTTCTATGTGTTTTTCCAACTTTATGATTTTAAAAGCTTTAAACTTACATATAATTCATCTTAAAATAATTTTTGTATGTGAAGTAAGAATTTATGTGCCCCATTAAACTGTGTTGGTGCCTTTGTTAAAAAAAATTGACTATATATGTGTGTATCTACTATAGTCTACTATGTGTAGACTTGACTCTGTTCCATTGTTTTATTTGCTAATCCTTATGTCAATAGCATGCTGTCTTGATTAATAAAGGCATATAAAAATCATGAAATCAGACAGTGTATGTCATCCAAATTTATGATTGCTTTTAGCATTGTTCTGACTATTCTAGGTCATTTCTAATTCTGGAGTAATTTGAGAATCGGTCAGGCAATTTGTATCAAAGTGGCTGTTGGGATTTTTATAAAGGTTGCTTTGAATCTGTAGAATAATTTCAGAAGAACAAACATTTTAACAATATTGATCTTCCAAACCATGAACATGATTTATCTTGCCATAGATTTTCCTTAATTTCTCTCAGAAATGTTTTAATTTTCAGTGCAGATATATTGCATTTATGATTTTAATGTTATTGAAGATGGTATTTTGTTTTAATTTAATATTCTAATTGCTTGTTACTATTATGTACAATTGCTTTGTTATATATTGGCTGTGTATACTGTGAATTTTAAATATTTAATATTTATCATATTTTTTATACATCTTTCAGGATTTTTCACATATCCAATTATGTCATGTGTGAATAAAGAATGTTTTACTCCTTTCTTTTCAGTTATTGTATTGAATTTTCCCTTTATATTCTTGCCTGATTGCACTGGAAAGACCTCTAGTACAATGTTAAATAAAATCATGAGAGCTCACATCCATGTCGCTTTTCAAATCTTAGAGGAAAAGCATCAATATTTTGTCATTAAGTATGATGCTAGTTATAGGTTTTCCAGAAATATACTTCATCAGATTGAGTTTTTCATCTATTCTCATTTTATTGTGAGTTATTAATATTTATTACATAAGTATTAAAGATTGCTGAGTGATATATTCATAAAGACTGTATTCCTATGATATTTTTCCTATATCAATGTTGCAACTTAGATTAATTACTCTTTAAATAATAAACCAACCCTGAATTCCATGGATAAGATCCAATCAGTCATGATGAATTATGCTTTTTAATTATTACTGAATTCAATTTGCTAACATTTTCTCAGAATTTTTTAAAATCTTTGCTTGTGTTTCACTAAATTTCTAGATATACAGGTTAATATATTTCACAAAAGCTGTCAAATTTTGATCCAGTTTTTTCTTTGAATATTTTTTGCCCTGTTTTTTTCTCTCCTCTCCTTCTCCTTAGTTATCTTACTTGATATTTTCCCACATATCACTGAATCTCCATTTAATTTTTAAATTTTTTTTAAAAAGTCTTCAATTTAGATAATTTCTATTGATCTGTCATTAATTTTACTGACTGCTTTTTCTCCCATGTCGAAAATGCCATTTAGCCATCTAATGAATTTTCTTCATATATTGCATTTCTGTTTCAGTATTTGTTTGTTTTTTTAATACCTATTTCTTTGCAGTTTCACCAACTGTTTCTTAATATAGCTATATTTTAACTCCTTAAACATATTGTAATAGTTGTACTAAAATCACTTTTGCTAATTCAAAACCTATCTCATCTAGCAATCTGTTTTTAAACACTGATTTTGCTGCTAACTATGTAATACAAGTTTCTGTTTTCTTACAGAGCTAGGATTTTTCTTTTTAATGCTCTGTATTGTGAATGTTACTTTGACTGGAGAGATCATTTTTTTTTTTTCTTTCAATGGCGCTGATTTTTCTTCCCTGATAGGCAGTAACATTTCTGGCAGATCTTCCTAACTTTGTTAGGCTTCTTTTTTAAAAACCACTTTATTGAGGTATGATTGACATACAAAAAGCTATACATGTTTAATGTATACAACTTGATGAGTTTGGAGATAAATACACATCTATGAAACCATCACCACAATCTATGCTTAGTTAGGATGGGTCTATTTCTGTTGTCTCCTTAATTCAAGGGTTATGTTCTGATTAAAGTGATGTCCTTATTCCAACAGAATATTCTGGGTCCTCCAGCGAGTTCCCAAGACTAAGCTGGAACTCCAGTGACATTAGTACTGTATGACCTCTAGTATTTCCTTTCAGATCTGAGCTGACCAGCAGCTACTCTCTTCTAGGTCTAGCAGAGAATCACCATGAACATATGAAGCCCAGTTCTCAGTTGAAGACTCTCAAATACCTCTACGTAGAATTTTGGTGTCCTTTCTTTGCAGAGTTATGTCCCCTCTATTACTCTGATCAAATTCTAGCTGCTTCAGCAGTTCCAAACTCTGATTTCTGCCTCAACATCTCTGCAAACCAGCAGTCAGGCAGAATGCTAGGTTGAATAAGGAACTTGCCTTTAGTTTACTTCTTTCAAGACTATTGTCCAAACTAGAAGGAATACATATAAACAAATTCCTTAATGCATTACAGTTAACCTCTAGACTAACAGAGATAAAGATCATAGAATCAAAAAGACAGAGACAAACAATTCAAAGGACCAAGACATAGTAGCATACGTCTGAACAAAAATGTATTTCAAGAAATAGATTCAAATAAAAAAATGTCCTAACAAACAAAAACAGAAATTTTTTTCTACCTGCAGACCCTCACTACAGGAAATTTTGATACAATGAGGTATTTAGTCAGAAGGAAAATTTTACTAGAAAGGCTGAGAGAAAAAAAACGAAAAAAGAATGACAAAAGAGAGTGATATGTGAGTAAATTTAAATAAATATTGATGATACAATATTTATATGGAATTACAAGAAAACCTGTGCATGGTAAGGATCGTATTATTCAAGTTAAAAAAGTATATTCTCAATTGATACCTAAAAAAAACTGAACTACCTAAAATCAAATCAATGATGCAGTTCATTCTGAGCTTTTCCTACAAATCTTATGCTTGACCAAGATGACCGTAATGTTTCCCTCAGTTTGATGAAACTTTTAGAAAGGCTTCTTTTTGTTTCTTACTTGACCTCTCTCTCTCTCTCTCCCACCCTAACAGAATCCATGTGGCTTAAACACAGAGATCTTCTCTTTTCTTAGGGAATGTACTTTAGAAAATTTGTAGTTAAAAAGTTTTCCTCTGCCCTTTTGAGATGTAAATCTTTTTTAAAAGCCTCTTGCCAAGTTTATACCCTAAGATTGATCTCTCAAGGACCTGGGAGGCATCCCTTTGATATGGAATCAAGAAGATGGGCTCCTAACCAACCCCCAGTCTCTGGGAAGGTAAGAGCTGAATGGACTTCATTGGGCCAGAGCCTCACTCCAAAATGTGAAACTACATTCTGTCATGAAGATAGGAAAAAGTTTACTTTTCATTCGGGAAGGGCCAATTAGCAAACACAGTTGGTCTTTATCCCCTGCATCTCTTAAAATTCTCTAGCCTTTTATTTCAGCAGAGTTGAATTCAGACTGCTGTCAGAACTCTATCCCCCATTATAATAGCCTAGAATAAAGTCTTCCTTACCTATTTAACTTTACCAGTGCAATTTTTGCTTTGGCATAATTATAATCCCTCAAACTCTGAAGGTAGTAACATTTTGGAGACTAAATCTCTAGATTCAAGTTAATCCAAAATCCAAATTTCAACTGTGTAGTTAATGCTCTTGAGTAGCAGATTATCACCAAACTAGGTCTATTCATGTGGCTAAAAAGAGGCTATGCAAATAGAAATAATTTGGTAAGAGCCTATAAATTCACTATTTGCTTCTTTAACAACTTGATGTTTTAACCTCAAAAATTACTTTCCATTTTTCATTTATATATACCTTTTTAATCTAAATCTTGCATTAAAATGACATTACATTATTCCAATGAGAGTCCTACTATCAGTATGCCTAAAAACTTTGCATTAATAGAGTTTTTAGTAGACCCAACCTATAATTAAAGAAAATAGCTTAACAAAAGCTGATGATACTCTGTGCACGTAATTCTTAGATGAGTTCATATTTCATACCCCCTGATATTGTACAATATTAACGGCATATATATTATTTTTTCTCTGAATATAGATAACATTTAATGGAAGTTTCAAGAATTATATAATTAAAAATTAAAGTGTGTTAAGGTCAGGTATCCTTCAGAAAAAAACAAATCTGTAAAGCTTAATGAAGATAAATCTACATTGTGATTTATTAGTAGTAATGCTGTCAAAGCCATAAACTTATCATATTCCTTAGCCTTTGGAATTATTTTCTTCTAAGGAAAATATTAATTAAGGGATAGTATAACTTCTGACCGTTTTTCATATGACTGTTATATTTAGTTCTAAATTGCAGTAACTGGGCTTCCCTGGTGGCGCAGTGGTTGGGAGTCCGCCTGCTGATGCAGGGGACACGGGTTCGTGCCCTGGTCCGGGAAGATCCCACATGCCGCGGAGCGGCTGGGCCCGTGAGCCATGGCCGCTGAGCCTGCGCGTCCGGAGCCCGTGCTCCGCAACGGGAGAGGGCACAGCAGTAAGAGGCCCGCGTACCGCAAAAAAACAAAACAAAACAAAACCAAAGCTCCCTAAATGGCAATAATTTTAGCAACTTTCAACATTCTTAATATGCTTAGCATCAGCATCAAGGTTTAATTTAATCGATCTTAAGCAAATCAATATTTCTCAGTTTGATTGTAATAAAAACAGTCTATATTTTCCATCTTCCTGTGGACAGACAAGTCAAAAGCAAGGCTAGACATTAGAAGGAAGAGAGGCATGAGAATAAGGAATCTAACTTGACACAAATGAGAAGATGAATCTTGTTTTTCACTGTTCCATAGCTCCCGCCAGTTCTCAGTTCTCTATCCCATAGTCACCAAAGATGACGGTGAGAAAGAGCTTTATTATTCTATAAACAACACAAAAATCCTCTTGGGTAAAAATTTTAGAATATCATTTCTGTGCTAAGATAGAAATTCTAATACCCTCACTCATCTGCCTTCTACCTTGCCTTTTAATAGTAACACAGATCATGATTCTGTTATTCTCTCAAAGATGAGGCCTGAAAACTTAGGCTCAACTTTCTCACTTTCCTTTTTCTTGAAACTCTTTTTGCTCCCCACTTACCTGCCCATTAATCACCGTGTCCTATACATTTCAGAATATTCTATCTGAATCAAGGATTTTATACACAGATAAATACACTCAGATAAGTATAGCAGTTGGTTTAACTTAGATGTCTCTACTTTTCTTCAATGGACACTTCCTAATCAAGTTGTGATGCTAATCTTTACCTTCAATATAAGTCTCTTTTAAATGTCTGGATTCACCTTGGGGCAAGCGCTGATTTGCAGGTTGGATGTTCAGCAACTCTCCTTAGCGCTTTCCCTAGCAACAATGTTCAGAACCGCAGTAAACAGAACTGTCAGTAATAAATCAATTAACTCTAAAGAACTGTGATGTGAGATTATCAGGCTCTGTCTTGTTTCCCAATGTTGGCAGCTTTCCTATCCTGAGAGTGGCATCTTCTGACACTCACCTATAAACTCAGCTTTAAGCCCAGGTCCAGGAACACTCCAGACCTTCGATCTCATGGATTTCTTGAGTTCTAGCTCACTAGCGTCCAGCTAAGAATCAATAAAGTTACCTAGAAGCATTAATGAACTATTTTCAATATTTCAAAATACCTAATGCAAAATTATCATTGGTCTATAAAGCATCATTTACATATAGGCTAAATAGTGTCAAATGTCTTTGCATTTAATTGGAATTATATCGATTGTGTGTACTTCTGTATTATCTCAGAGTTTACTCTAGAGTAATACTTACTTTGGTTTTGGATGTTTACTTGATTACTTTGTCTCTCTCAAGATCATATAGTCTTATATATGTCTTAATATATACTGCTCATTCATCTGACAGACAGTTGATAAACAGTATATTCCAGATCTTGTGCTAGGCACTGAGGATAAAGAAATAAGAGACTTCATGCTGCTTTCAGTCTATTCCTAATGTGACTGGAGAGGGAGGTAAGCCAATAATACAATGTGAAGTGATAAGTTTATCAACATAGCTTTATTAGAACACAGAGAACAGACACGACTCAGAATGAGCAGAGACTGGAATTAACATGTGGCAGTATGCCTCTTTGCTTCCATTGTCTTTGCAAGAAAAAGCTTCGTAGCTATTTCTGATCTAAACTTGGTCTTTAACTGCTTGTCTCTTCAACGTTTTTCCCACTCCTTCTACTAATATCTTTTGCTATTCATACCCTCCCTCCAGAGGAGCTGACAAGAGTTTCTTCTCTTATTACGTGACTTTATTTTTGCACCTGTTATAGGGAGTCCTGTTGATGTGATCTCAGCCATTTTCTTTGTCTACTAAGGTGGAATTCCTTCAGGGATTATCTCCAGATCCATATTTATCCTTGAACTTTTGAACTGCTGTGACTTAGGTGTTAATAATCCAGGTACCCTTTCAAGAGGTTTGGTCTTCTCAAAAGAGGAAAAAATCTTATGCTATGTTCTAACATTTCCATCAAAGAAAGATGCTAACTGCCTTTAAAAATTTGAAGATTGTAGCCCTAGAATTCTCATTCCTTTATGGCTATTCTGGAGGTGAGAAAAATAAAAGGAAGACTAGTCATCTCATTTGCATATCCACTGAATCATCCTTTTCTGATAAGTACAGATTTTCCTCTAATGAAATACTGTTTCATCAAACTACCTATGAAATATCTGTACAAACATTCTAATGTACTCTACCCAAGGATAGAGGGTATTATGTTAAATTTCTTACAAAATAGTTCTTTTGTTATCACAGTTTTTGAATACAGAGGATACATATGTTTGAACAAAACAGAACCATTGAAAAGCAAGTATAGCTATTCTCTGACAGGAGAAAAAAAATCACTGTGACATTATTTTACCAGAACCAAGATTTTTAAAAATGGGTACAGCAGAAATTTTAATGATTATATTTGCTTGTTGGGTTTTTAATTTCATCACCTAATTGATTGTCACCTAATTTAGTATCAACTCATACTGCAGACAGTTATATGAAAGCTTTAAATAGTTACAAATAAAGAAAAAGAGGGCTTCCCTGGTGGCGCAGTGGTTGAGAGTCCGCCTGCCGTTACAGGGGACACGGGTTCGTGCCCTGGTCCGGGAAGATCCCACATGCCGCGGAGCGGCTGGGCCCGTGAGCCATGGCCACTGAGCCTGCGCATCCGGAGCCTGTGCTCCGCAATGGGACAGGCCACAACAGTGGGAGGCCCGCGTACCGCAAAAACTAATAATAAATAAAATAAAATAAAAGTAAGCAATATGTTCTGTGGATTCAGCTTGACATGGTTCCCCCTGGACTTCAGGGGCTGACATCTCCTTTACCAGCTCAATGGCTGAACTCCTAGAATATTAGCTTTATGTGCTGAGGGAGAAGAGAATTTGTGGCTGGAGGATAGCTTTCTAATTTACTCGAGATTTTCTGGTAACTTTGCCTTTCTGGTTTTTGGCATCAGTGATCTAAATTGACAGATTAATTGGGGGCATAAACATACACTTGTCAGGTTCCTTCCAAAAGTGAGTCTGAGACCTAATGCTGCTTCCCAAGAACAGCTGCTGCTCTGCCTATTCAAGGCCACCCCTACTGGAAATCGGTGCAATAGACTGATGGGTTCAGATGCAGACAAAATGACTGCTTAGTGGTAAAGCCACGGCAGTACCATATGGTAAGTCAAGGAAATAAATAGAATTGTGTTACTTAATAGAATAGTTTTAAATCTCACAGTGAATAGAAATGGTGGATATTACCACACTGTGTTAGTTCACTGTTATATGTAACAGTTATGTCATCTTCTCCAAACTCAAAAGAACAACCATCATAAGAGTTTATGTTTAATGGCCCTCCAGCACAGATTAATTAAAAGAAACTAGCATAACAATCTGAAAATGCACTGAGACACTAACCATTTCTTATTCAAAAATTACACGCATCCAATATTCACATATTCCATATATGGAATTGGATTGTATAGTATGTGCTTGACAAGGGCTTTTGCCCATCCAAACCAAAGTTAAAAGTGAAGGTGACAGACCCACCAAAGCAGTTCGAAAATGAGAGAAATAAGATTATGTTGTGATAAAGAAAATTTTTAGAGAAGTTTCAGGTTTCTTCATCTCTATGTGACTGCCTAAAATCAAATTTCCATCACCCCGTTACTGGACTACTCTAAGTAGTTTTTCTGCTTTCATTATGTGCCCATGTAATCCATTCCCCTCCTGTGGGTCTGAGTGATCTTTGCAAAAATTAATCAGGCTACGTTGCATCCCTTCTTAAGCTCCAGTTGCATTCTACAGAGTATCGCACTCTTCCATAGGCTCCCAGCTCTACATCATCTTCTCTTGGTCCCCACCTCTGTGATGCCATTTCTGACTACTCTTCCAATTACTCTTTATAATTCAGATATACTGAATTTCTCTCTGTTTCTGTAACTGTTCAAGCTGTCTCTCATTTCTGTGTCTTTACATTTCCTGTATTCTTTGCCATAGACCCTTTCCCTTCTGGACTGTTTTTCATTCTCTGTTAAGATCAAATCACCAGAGAAGCCTTCCCCCAGCAACCCCCATTTAGGTCTCCTAGGTTAATCAGTTCTTATTATATTACCCTGTTTTATTTTCTTCAGAATACTTATTATTATCTGATTTTTATTTCTAGTCCACCTCCACCCACCTTTTGAATGTTTCATGAGGGTGGAAACATTGTCTGTCTTATTCATTGCTTTATTCCCAGTGTCTAGAACAATATTTGAAACATAGTATATGCACAATGAATATTTGCTGAATGATAAATATTAAGTTTCTTTCATTTGGACCCAATAGTCTGACTCTAACTTTAGGTCAAATTGCATCATATTGATAGAGGTAGAGTAGGATAATCAAATAGTTAGTTCAGAAATCCCACTAGGGCATTGTAGATAGAGAGGGAACTTTAAGGGGCTTTGGGAAACCGCAGTAAGTTAATGATCACTCAAGAAAGCAATGGGAAAATCCTGAAACAATGTGGGCTTACTTGACTCATAAAGCAGAGCAAGCCACTTAGCATCAAAGCCAGACAGGCTCAGCAACAAAACCATGCAATGGAGCCACGAGGCATGCCTCAAGACAATAAAAACAATAGCGGAAAAATAAAGCCTACATCCTGCTCAGTGATGTCAACAAGTTAATGACCCCTGGGACATGCTCTCTGTACAAAAACAATAATTTAGGGAAAGGTGACATTTCAAAGTGAAAGACCTTCATTATACTGAGACCTGAAATAATTTTTTCAGAGTGCCATGACAGTCCCGGATGCGCCAATATAGGGTCAAAAACTCCCCTGCCCGACATGTAGGAGGAGTTAATGATGGAAGACTGGAAGAACGAGGAAGAAAGTGGTCTTCTCTTCCTTCCCTCTTTTCCTTTGATTATACAAATGTAACCCACTAAGTACCTGGGGCAGTGCAACACTCTCCTGCCCACTTGTAAACCTCACAAGTATCCTATTCTAATAAATCACTTCTTATCCTAATAAATCACTTCCATCACTTTGCCTCTCACTGAATTCTTTTCTATGCTGAGACATAAAGAACTGAAACCCCTCGGGGTCCCTGAAACCTCACCTAGCGGTTTCAATATCAGTTTCTTGTGGATTCTATTCTCAGATTCTGTGACCTCAGAGGGTTTTCATGATTTACCTTTATTTCCTAAGCCTGGAAGAACTCCACACTATATTTTATTATGGAGTAGGGATTGTTTTCTATGAGAATGCTATGATTTACAAGATCCCCCCTACAATGCATTCTGGAGTAAGTTAGGGTATAGATGTATTTCAAATTAAAAGTAGATATATGGATGCCATTCCTGGCATCCCTTTTCCCACAAGCTGTGTGTTTTGTATGTGTAAGTTTGTATGACTTAATTTCTAGGTTTCTTTTTTTATCAGTTTCTGGCACTTTCTATGGTTGTATCATAATGAAAAAAGCAAGATCCTTCAGCAACAAATGGGGTAGCTTTGCATCCTCCATCTTGTTCTTGTTCTTGTTTCACACATAAGTCAGAAATAGGAATTTTCAAAGAAACTGCTCTCATACAAATCACACAGGTATAATCCACAGTATAAAAACCAAAGATATAAGCTGTCTGAGAAAGGAAAATAAGACACCTAAAACACATTTCTCCTTTTAAAAAGAGAATCAGCTTTAATTTAAGTAAAACTGTAATGCAGATCATAGAGAACTGAAAATATATTTAAAAATCAGGTGTGGTACTTCAAATGTATCCCTTTATGCAGATAAGACAGCCAAATTTATAAGCTTTTAAACTAAACAATGAGCATTGGTTAACTGCAAATCAAATTGAAACAAAGTTCTCAAGTAGAACTAAATTTAATTACACTCTGTTCTCCATCAAAAGTGACAGATTTTTCTATTATATTTTCCTGACATTGAATAAAATAAGAAAAAAGTGGCTTTTATGGTCGCATCGCTCTATTGCAAAGCCTCTTTCTATCCATCTAAATTATACCTTTATATTTGTATGGAAGTCAAAGTTTGAATAACATGTTTGAGTTAATTATGGAAAACTATAAAAAAAATCTCAGCTAGCTAGAAGATGAATTATACTTAATTTTAATCTCTTCAGAGATAATTAAACCCAAAATGCACTTTTAAGATTTTGGAATTATATTAACGTTATTACTCCTTTTTACCTCCTAGCTTCTGTTGTTATTATTGTTGTTGTTGTTTTCTAAAATCTACACATACCATGGTGGAGATTTGCATTTTGGAACTGGCTATTTCAACTTGCAGTCTCCTTTGTGCAGATGTTACCTTTGTGCAGATGTTACCTTTGTGCAGATGAAGTTGAAATAAAAGTGCTTCTAATAGTTTCCAATTTTAAATACAACATATAATTCTAAATATAAATTTACTATGCAAATTTGTAGGTACTCACTGAATTAAATTTTGGTGTGAGGGAGAAAATTAAACAAAAACAAAATCACCTGCATGTAATAACAGATCTATGTAATTTTATAATGTGCAATATTTTCTGCATAGCTACTGGAGATGTAATACCATCATATGAGGAATACACAGTCTGTTGGCAGAAAGGAAAGAAGTACATGATATGATAAGGGCTATGGTAGGAGCAAGTTTAAGGTTTGTACTAGGAGGACTTGCTGGAATTTAAATTGAAGTTTAAAGAATGGTTAAAAGTTATATAGTTCTTGGGACTTCCCTGGCGGTCCCGTGGTTAAGACTCCGTGCTCCCAGTGCAGGGGGCATGGGTTCAATCCCTGGTCGGGAAACAGATTCTGAAAGCTGCACGGCACAACCAAAAAAAACCCCCAAAAAACAAAATAATAATAATAAATAACAATTTAAAAGGTATATAGTTCTCATATCAGAACAACAGAACTTTCAAAGACCTCAATGTGAGGTATACTTGAAGAGTAAGAAAAAATTCCATATGACTGGAATAAAGTATGAATAGGCCTTTCTGGGGATCTGTATGTACTGGTGAGGAACTATCAACTCCTTTCCTCATTTCCCTTCCTTCCCAATACCTGGAAATAACTCAATTCTGGTAAAAGTTTTTTCTCTATCTCCTTAAGCCTCCAACATTTCCTCTCTCCTCTCAGACTCACCTGATATCTTTGTTATTTCATTGAGAAAATAGGAGAAATCAGATGAGAACTTTTTAGATTACTGCCCTCCCACCTCAATGCAAATCACCAAGTCAACCAACCTACCTACATACTCAACCACATATCTGTCCTTCTTCCTGTTAAAATGAAAGGGTCACGTGCCTAAGACCAATTCCTCTACTTAATGGCCTGGGTTTCAGCCCCTTACACATATTCCTGGACATCCATTTTGCAGTTGGCTTCACTCTTTCTCTCTGTGGTGGGTGTTTTTTTTTTCTTCTCTACTGTACTCGTCACAACAGAATATAAGTATTATGTGATGTCTCCCACCTCAGAAAAGAACGTCTTCTGACCCCAGAATCCACTCTAATCCACTCTAGTGCTCCATTTGTCTGATCCCATTTACAGACACACACACTTACATACATGTACACACACGCATACATTATCTCAAAGATGGTCTATATTCATTATTTCACTTCATCTTCTCCCACTCTTTTTAAAACTCTTCCTAAATAAGCTTTGCTCCCATTACTCTGTGAAAATTCTTTTCTCAAAGCCATTAATGGACTCCATGTTGCCAAATTCAATGGTCTTTTATCCAGTCCTTAATAAACTCTTCAGCTTTTGATACATTTCATCACTACCTCCTTCTTGTTTTCTTTACTCAGCATCAAAGATATAATTTTCTTCTTTTTCTTCCTTTCTCAATGAATACTACTTTTTAGTCTCCTTTTCTGGTTCTTCCTCATTTTTCCAACCTCCAAATAATAGAGTGGCCCATTACTGAGTCTTCAGCTAGAATCTGTACCTACGTACTGCATCTAGAATTCAAGTCCTTCACTTCACTTCCATTTCTACAATCTTAGTCCAAACCACCATCACCTCTCACCTGATCTACTACTTTTGCTCTTGCTCTTTTCACTACATCCACAATGGACTTCTTCTATTTCAGCATGTGCCTACTTCCAGGCATTAGCTCTCTGTGTCTAAAATATTCTTACCTTGGTGTTTGGATATCACTTCTTTCACATGTCTGATCAAAAGTCACCATGTTAGAGAGATCATGATATAACATACTACCTAAAATCACAATTTTCTCCCCTCCCCTTTTCCCGCTTTATTTTCTTTCTAGCCCTTGTCTTGACTTGATTTTATTATTTGTTTGTTATTTTCCACCTTTCACTAGATTACAAAGCACCAAAAGAGCAGTCTTGGTTCTGTTTTCTGCTATATTCCCAGCGATTAGAATTCTGCCTAGAACAGAGTTGCCACTCAAAATTTCTTACTAAATTATTATCTAAAAAATTATTGTCTCACAAAATGGGATCTAGGGGAGGAGAAGATAATTTGGTACTCCAAAACAGGTGGGGCAAAAACAGAATAAAACTGAGAATGAAACGGCCTTTTGCATGCAGTTGTGTTTAATATGTTAGGATTCTAATAAGGTATTCAAAATTTCATAGTCTTTAGAAACTATTTTGGATTTACCTATTTTTCTTTTGCCAAACTTAGTTTGTCTTCATTTGCGGTAGGGATGGCAGATGGGACCTTTTTATTTTTGAAAATACATTCCTGATGGTAAGGTGTTTTAGGCATAAAATGTAACATCTTCAATACCTGTTTCCCTAAATCCACATCCTTTCCCCCCAAACACTTATAATCTCACCTTTCTGACATACACACACAGTTGTTTAAAAATGTTCTGAATCCCTTGATGACAAGATTTATGCACTCATGTTAAATCTCCTGAATCTTTACCTTCACCAGACAAGCACTGCTTCCTTTGTATTACGAAGAAAGGGTCGGTTGCATAATTTCATGTGTTTTAAAACAAGTCAAATTATTTCAGAACTTACGTTTAAAGATTAAAGTTGGAGTGAGCAAATTTAGGATATTAAAAACTAAATCCATTTCTTTAGGCCCAAACAGGGTTGCCACTAACATGCAAAGGTGGCAGGAGAGAGTTCAAAGAAAGGATCTAAGAGAGATATTTATGTTCGGACTGGAGCCCACGGCATATTTAGTTTTTGGATAGAAGCTTGATATCTGACAGTGATCATTTCCCTACCATCAATCAAGAGAATAAATTTATACTTTGTATCTTGAATCTCTTCCAAAGTTCACACTTAGAATTTCAAAGCCATCATGTGCTCAGGAAACATCCTTTAAGACTGGGGATAATGGGATGGAGAGACAAATAAATAGAAATGAGATGCAAAAGTAGTCAGAGCATAAATTATTTGGAGTAGGGTACTTTTGACTACCTTCATTGGTTTTTTAAAAAAAATATATATAAGCAGGTACATGCAGTTTTTTAAATAACAAAACCAATCAACTACTATACAGAAAATTTGCAAAATAGAAAAAATACATGTAAATTCAGCACCATGACATAAATACAGTTATTGTTTTAGGGTAATTATTCTAAATTTTATTTATTTCCCATGAATTTTAAAAGCTTGTATCATTTATGTTTCTTCTTATCATGCTAACGTCAGAATAATATATGAAAATGCCTTTCCGTGGATCACCTCTGCCTTTTTAGGACCTCTAGTCTCCTCAAATCTCTTCCCATCTTGTTTTGTTTTCCCCAGGAAGTGTTTCAAGTGTATGTATGAAATAGTCTTCTTGCTTCCATTTGACTTCTATCATTTTCTTCCTCACCAGTATTGGCTCATGATTTTGATACCTTCTGAGACTGCCTATGCCACTGTTCTTTTCATTCCCATGGCTTCTGAAGCCTGCCTTAGGCACTAATAAGGCTGAGATGCTGCTGTGATGTCCTCTAAAAACACATCCCAGAGGAACGATTCCCTCTCACAGCTCAGAGAGCGTCTATTTCATATTCCAATGAGCAGCAATAGTACCTCTAGGTAGAGACGTAATGTCCTAGTCATCACCACTGCTGACACACTTTTCTAAATGTTAATGTGTCTTATGCTCCCAGTGTCTCACTAGAAGATTTCATAAATATTCCTGCTTTATAATAGCATCTTTCCATTTGGACTCAGGCACAAGCTTCCTCAGGATAAAATAATTGATATTTCAAGGGACTTAGCCCCTCATGTAAATGAATTCTTGATAGGTCCAATATGGCAGTTCTGTTATCATGCATCGGGTTTCAGTATTTTAACATGTAATATAGAATAGATTTTCAAATTTAGGTCCTTGCTAAATATATTTATGATTATAGTATATCAGCCTGGATGTTTTTACTTAACATTACATAATTAGCATCTTTCATGAGTCTGTATTTTAATGTAATATTCATAATTTTTATAGTTTAGTATATGTGTTTGAGAGAATTCAGTGCAAAAATAGGGGTATCTGATACAAATAATCCTTTCTCCTTGCGTGTTAACATTATTTTGTGTGTATGGTAGAGGAAAAGAAATAAAATAATAAATGTTTTGGTGTTACTATTCCATAATGGAGTTAAATGATGTAGTAGTACAGCTAGAAACATGAGCCAGAATCTTTCCTTATCTTAATATTAGACTAGAAGTTCATGTTCTAAGTTTCTGACTCATGACTTTAATATTCTCCATGTACCTCTCTCTTCAAGTACAATAACATGTTGTTTCAGTAAATCTTACGCATGACCTCCTTGTACAGTTTGTTCATTTCAACAAATATTTATTGAACTACATTATGCATTGAGCACTGTGTTAGATGTTGCGGGTACAAAGGAACAATAAGATAGGGTTCCTGCTCTGAGCCACGTGGCTCGTTTTCTCCGGAAACTGTATATCCACATCCATCACTCCTATCTACTGACATTTTTGCAGACAAGGGAAAAAATCTAATAGAAAATGAGAATAAAACCAGAAGGAATCAATTAAATATTCCTCAGGGAAACTTATTAGAATAGAAAAAAGATGAAGATCAAAAACATCAATAGCTTAATATTTTACCTGAGTGCACTGCTATTTATCAATAGATTATTTTAATTTAAGATGCCTTTTTATGTCTTTTTATACCAAATCTAAAATGCATGCAATAAATGCTTTTTAAAAAGTATCTATTTAAACCAATGGAATAAACATTTTTTACTTGAAGTAAGAAGAGCCTTTTGAACTATCAAAGAGAGTTTCTGGAGCTTTCTATTAATCAGCGGAAGCATTTAAAGCCAGTATTGGTGGAGGCTGTGTCGGAGGGAGACAAGAGTAAGCTCACATTCACAGGATTTGTCTGCACTCTAGTAGAGGGAATACTGAATTTTCCCTTTGAAACAGAAGGAGTAAGGATTTGCATTTTTGACACTGATTCCTCATGCCAATAAATCCTAATGTTTTCTGTTTATGTATGTAAGACTCTTATTTAAAACAACAAAAACATTTAGTCAGCAAGGAACAGTTAGATGTATGTCATTACAATATATATATATATATATATATATATATATATATATATATTCACCACAGCTTGGAGAATTAATTCTCGTTAGGATCAGCAAAGTCAAACTAAACAAACAGAGCCTGTCAACTGACTAACTCCTCAGGGAAGCAATCTCCACTAGATAGTGAATGTTTCAGGGATTATCAAAACCATTGTCGAGAAAGTGTGAACTTGTGCTTTCTTATGTCCAGAGGGATCATGAAATGTATAAAGATTAGGAAAGAGTTAATAATTAGATGATGCCTTTCCTAATTTTGCTTCATATACTATAACTAGTATTATCTATAAATCAATGAGCAACCTGAATATTAATGACCATCGATGTTCAAATATATTAGAAAGCAAATGACAAATAGTTATAAATATTGAATAATTAATTGTAGTTGTAACCTCTCACATAATGATACAGGCACATGTGTTCACAAAATACAATCTAGATGACTATTTCTTAAAACATGAATTATAAGAATAATGAGTAAAAACAAATATTTATATTCATATAAAAAATTTATTTTGATTTTTTTTCTTCTTGGGGAAAATAGCCTAGTTATAGAAACCAGAAATTATAGTTTTGTGCCGAACGTATTGGGAGAATATGGGTAGCATGAAGATATTTCAGTGGATGCAAACACACGTAATTCAAAATTACACCAAAATTCAAATTGGGAATTAGAGACTAAGAATGGAGAATACTATGTGTGCATTTGTGTGTTCTTTGTTCTAATTCTTAATTTAGGTTGGTTATATTTCAAATTAATACAGTAAATATTTTTCAGTGGGAGCCATGATGTGGGTTAGGTCTCAGGGATAATGGAATGACTACCACATAGTTTTTGCCTGTAAGTAGCTTGCAGTCTAGTAATGGTACAAAGAAGCACATAATCATATACAGTTATCTCTTGGTATCTAGTATCTGAGGGGGACTGGTTCTAGGTACTCCCCCCCCACACCTCCACAGATACCAAAATCTGCCAATGCTAAAATCCTTTATATAAAATGGTGTAGTATTTGCGTATGAGTTACGCACATCCTCCTGTATACTTTAAATCACCTCTAGATTACTTACAATAGCTAATACAATGTAAATGTTATGTAAATATATGCTGGTGAATGGCAAATCCAAGTTTTGCTTTTTGGAACTTTCTGTAATTTGTTTTCCAAATATCTTTGATCTGTAGTTGATTGAATCATGGAGGATGCTGAAACAGAATAGAAAGGTCTGACTGCAAAAGTAAAAACAAAATGAGCATCATAAAAGATTTTTAAAAAGAGTTGTGTTTTCCAGGGTAGAGCGGAATAGACTTCTGTCAGGAACAGTCAGGAAAAGCTTCATGGTGAAAGTGATGAAGGACAATTTAGTTTATACAGTAGGAAACAGTATTAGACTTAACTTCTATAAGCGAATTATCAGCTTATATATAATTTATAAGAAAGCACAGTACTAAAAAAGCGTAATATGGTGTGTAGAAGTATTTTCAAGATGAACAATACAAAATATTGTCCTTATTAAAGAGAGGAGAGAATACTTCCACTCTTTTACCTCCATCTCTGCCTATCCATGCCCTGGCAAGTTCCCATGGGGAGAGAAGATGTTAATCTTGTTGATCAGAATGTAAAACATTTTAATTGCTCCTCATTAGAATGAAAGCTCCTGATGAGGGCAGGGATTTTTGTAGGTTGTATTTACTGATATATCTTTAAACCCTAGAACAGTGCCTGGTATATAATAGGTACTTATAAATATGTACTGAATGAATGAAAAGGCACTAACAATGGTGGCTATGATGCATTTTTAAGTGGTTGTTTACATCTATCACACTGTGTGCTCTTTGAACGTAGGAACTACTTCTTAATTGCCTTTTATAAACATATAGATGTGTTGAGAAATGTTTAATGCTTTGGAATGATTGGATGTCAGAAAAAAATATTAATGAGGAGCCCCACAAGCTACATGAAAAGGGCAAATGTCTTGGCATTTCAAATAGAATACATTTAAGTAAACAAGCTATCAAACATTTAAAGGAAGTCAAATAGGTTTTGACCTTTTCAATTTCATCCATCCTTTAACCCAAAGGCATTATTAGACTTAAATTACAATGCTTGTATAAATGAATTTCAGTTGAACTAGTTATCTTTGTGAGAAAACAAAATGTATCCAGTGTCAGTTGATCTAACTATGTGGTAGAAAATAAGAATTTGTCACAAAGGAGAAGCTGATGATGCCAACTTATTGCTTTTGCTATTGCACGAAAAGACTTGAAAACACAATAAGTTGCACTTCCATGTGTTTACTTGGGAACACTGCAAAAGAAAAAAATCTAAGCAACACAAAAGAAATTTCACCTTTGCCATTTACAGGATGAAGCAAAGGATTTTGAAGAATTTCTTTCCCCAGATTTGTAGCAAAGATGTCTCTGGAAATTTGACCTTTAACAGATGACTATCCACTTCAAGCACTCTCCTTTTCTTACTTTCTTCTGAATTTACTTGCCAAACAGGAAAAGTAATTTCCATTACATTATGAACTGGGTTTCTCAGGGTCATTATTACTGCGTTTTCTCAGGGTCAACACAATCTTGAGCAGTAATGGATGCCTACTATAGTTGAGGTGGTAGAAGGACCTGCTCAAATTGAAATAAAACTCTATCTTAAAATTTATGCCTGAAGTTTAGTATCATTGATGGTTCTGGTAATCACATATAATGTGGTAGAAAGCTATACAGATTACAAATCAGATATTTCCCACTAATATAAATTTTCTAAAACATCCCCTTTAGCCAAATTATTTGCATAATAAGTGGCAAGATAATATTTTCATGCTACGTGGCTTGCGCGATCTTGGTTCATGGGCCAGGGGTCAGGCCTGAGCTCCTGTGGTGGGAGCACTGAGTCTGAACAACTGGACTAACAGAGAACCTCAGACCCCAGGGGATATTATCAGAATGAAGTCTCCTGGAGGTCCTCATCTCAGCACCAAGACCCAGCTCTACCCAACTGCATGCAAACTCCAGTGCTGAAAGCCTCAGGCGAAACAACCAGTAAGACAGGAACTCAGTCCCACTCATCAAAAAAAAAAAAAAAAAAAATGAGATGACAAAAAATGTGTTACAGATGAAGAAGCAAGGTAAAAAACTACAAGACAAAATAAATGAAGAGAAAATAGGCAATCTACCTGAAAAAGAATTCAGAGTAATGAGAGTAAAGATGATCCAAAATCTCAGAAACAGAATGGAGGCACGGATTGAGAAAATACAGGAAATGTTTCACAAAGACCTAGAAGAACTAAAGAACAAACAAACAGAGATGAACAACAATAACTGAAATGAAAAATACACTAGAAGGAATCAACAGCAGAATAACTGAGGCAGAAGAACGAATAAGCGAGCTGGAAGATACAATGGTGGAAATAACTGCCAAGGAGCAGAATAAGAAAAAAGAATGAAAAGAATTGAGGACAGTCTCAGAGACCTCTGGAACAACATTAAATGCACCAACATTTGAATTATAGGGGTCCCAGAAGAAGAAGGGAAAAAGAAAGGGTCTGAGAAAATATTCAAAGAGATTAGAGTCAAAAACTTCCCTAACATGGGAAAGGAAATAACCACCCAAGTCCAGGAAGCACAGAGAATACCATACAGGATAAACCCTAGGAGAAACACACCAAAACACATATTAATCAAACTGACAAAAATTAGCTTCAAAGAAAAAATATTAAAAGCAGCAAGGAAAAAGCAACAAATAACATACAAGGAATCCCCATAAGGTTATCAGCTGATTTCTCAGCAGAACTCTGCAGGCCAGAAGGGAGTGGCAGGACATATTTAAAGTGATGAAAGGGAAAAACCTACAATCGAGATTACTCTACCAGCAAGGATCTCGTTCAGATTTGACAGAGAAATACAAAGCTTTACAGACAAGCAAAAGCTAAGAGAATTCAGCAGCACCAGACCAGACCAGCTTTGCAACAAATGCTAAAGAATTTCTTTAGGCAGGAAACACAAGAGAAGAAAAACACCTACAAAAACAAACCCAAAACAATTAAGAAAATGGTAATAGGAACATACATATTGATAACTACCTTAAATGTAAATGGATTAAATGTTCCAACCAAAAGACACAGGCTCACTGAATGGATACAAAAAGAAGACCCGTATATATGCTGTCTACAAGAGACCCACTTCAGACCTAGGGACACATACAGACGGAAAGTGAGGGGATGGAAAAAGATATTCCATACAAATGGAAATCAAAAGAAAGCTGGAGTAGCAACACTAATACCATATAAAATAGACTTTAAAATAAAGACTGTTACTAGAGATAAGGAAGGACACTACATAATGATCAAGGGATCAATCCAAGAAGAAGATATAACAATTATAAAGATTTATGCACCCAACATAGTAGCACCTCAGTACATAAGGCAAATGCTAGCAGCCATAAAAGGGGAAATAGAGGGAGGGAGGGAGGTCCAAGAGGGAGGGGATATATGTATACATACAGTTGATTCACAACATTGTAAAGCAATTATACTCCAATTAAAAAAAAAATAATGCCTTTATGTTACCAAGTTACTGAAAAACCTCAGAATCTATATATTTGACTTCTGAACATGTGATACATGATTGAAAGTGTATTTATATATTTCTTATTTGAAATTCTATTAGATTTTCCAAACTCACATAAACTGTGGAATTTGTTATTTTCCTTTTAGTAACATTATAATAGTATTATTTTGCATTTGTGGGAATTTTTAGTTGACAGTGAATATACACATCAATTATATTATTTAATCCCAAACAAAAACCTTCTAACAAAGACAAAAGTTATAGGAAGTTAGGAAATTAAAGCTTAAAGGGGGTAAGTGACTTGCTAAAGTTTGCCAGTTTCAACAAGATGGTCTTACCTCTCTGATTATTTCTCTTTGCGGAAAAATTTAAAGTTAAGAATTCTACATGTTTATTTAACAAATCAATATTAGCTCAATATTCATTCTTTTTCTGGTGCTTGACTAAGACAAAATTCACAAATATGTTCAAAAAGTTTCTTCTCAAATAAATTAAACATAAGTTAACATAAGATGTATCAACAAATGCCTTACTCATGGTCAGATCTGGAAAGAAAGGCAGTAAGGCAGAGTATTTGAGCACACAGAGTCTGAGTCTTGGTTTGAACCCTGACTAGGCTACTGACTGTATGTCCTTGGACTATTTATTTTCTCTGCTCTTCAGGTTTTTTTCTTCATATGAATATGGTAAAAATTACACTTATTTCCAGGGGCTGTGGTGTGAACGAATGTAGTAAAACATGTACAAAGTTTAGAAGAGTGCCTACCTATTTGATATTTTAATCTAGTGAAAAGCCAAATAAAGAGTAGTCCCCTACTTATGGTATTCAGTCAGTGAATATGTGTGTACATATTTATGTCTATCAAGGAGAAAAAACAGAATTAATAATTGGCATCTGGATAAAGGGAGACAATGAGTTTCAATGTGAGAAGGTGAGAATTTTTTGGAATGTCACCATTCACTAATACAGAACACCTATGACTGACTCCTGTGGGATGTTCTTTGATGTTATGTAGAGAAACACTCCCTGATGCTACACAGCAGTCCATATGTGGCATTACCTATAATGATGGATAAATATCTAATAAACTCTAGAAAAACAGCTGCAATCTGCCAGCAGTGGAGTAGGGACTCAGTGATACAACTGAGGGATCTCGGTTATTCTTTCTTACATTTTTAGATCTAGATTTACTCTGTTGTATCATACGTGGTGTAATCTTAGGAATTTTGCAAAACGAATGCCTTTGATGCTCAATGTGAATTAAACATGTTTTAGAAAGAAAGCGCTATGTTGCAGGAAACAGTTTTCTCTGTAAGCCACTTATATGCAAGTCTGTTTTCAAAGAGCTAAGTTTTTCTGATAACGTTTCAGTGCTTGCACCATAAGCAGCTAGGAATCTGGAAGCAAGCCAGGTGGTTAGTACTCAACACATTTAAAGCAAAACCAATATTGTAGGCTGGCAGACACTTTGATGTTAATGGCACATTAGATTACTCCTCAGACTTTTATTACAAGGACTCCAAAGGTGCAGCCTTTGATAGCTGACAGTCTTGCTGTGTTTCAAGGAGTGCAACCTTTAATCTCCCTCTGAGCTGTTAGGTTTCACAGTTGTATCACCACGCCCTTGAAGGTTTGTTGGTGAATTCCAGGACAATTTCTTTGTGCTATGACTAGAACGAAGGGTGAATTAAGCATCCTTGATAATGGCAAAGCAGAAGAATTGCAATTTCATTTATTTTATAGTTTCTTCTTTTTATTATGATTAGAAATTCCCTTTCTAAGCATGTATGGTATGAGCATCTAACAATATTCATAAATTTTGTTTAAATGACTCAAAAAAATAACTGATTTTTTTCCTTTGGAACTATATATAATCTTTCATAACAAGTTTTCTCTGTGAAATGAAATTATAGTAAGTATATGTATAAATTATATTTCTAGCATTTTTTACTATCAAAATCAGTTAAAGACAACTCAGCTATGTTCTTTTTATTCCATTATGACTTCAAGAGTTTATGATTTATTTTCTAATATATATAGGTTTATCAGAAGTATTTTGTAATTCGTTAAGCGCTCTTATCTGAAACTGGATATGCTACTGTCACTTGATAATAATCATTTATTTGCTGTATTAAAAGTAATATATGTCATCATGGTAGGAATCGTAAAAACAATAAAAAGCCATGAATGTCGACTAAGATGAAAATTTCTTATATAATACATACAATTCACTTTGAAAAATCATCTAGTTTAGTTTGTTATAGAAATCTGTACAGTTATGAATTATGTACCTATGAAACATGTACATATATGTATATATATGAATTCTAAAGATAATCTGAAAGTAATATATTTAAGTAGAATTATTTTAAATAGAAAGTGATATAACCTCATCCTACTGTTGGGTGAGGTAATCAACAGGATGTGTCTGCTGGTTGACCCATGAGCTGGACCCAGACAATCAGAGGTTCCTCACCCCCACCCCTGTCCCTGGAATGAGTGTTCTTGCATTCCCTGTACTAGAAACTGCCCAAGGACATAGCCTTGAGATAGCAATGTGGTTTTGAGACCACCTGGATGGTATACATGACTGAACCCAGTTAGGGTCTCTATATAAACTTTTAACTTTCTGGTGGGTGGCCGTGGAGATCTATTCATCTTGGGGCTGCCCAAGATAAGCCTTGCAAGTAAGTTGCCTTGTTTATTAAAACTGCCACCTACCAATCTAGAATTGTTTGTCTCTTTCTTCAGTCTCTCCATGCCCTCTGTGTACAGGGCCAATTTGCAAACCAACAATCGTCGAGCTGCCCAGGAGAACAAAGGAATGAGTATTGGGAAAGAGGCAGCCACAGGGGAAATCTTGAGTTGGCCACTGACCTCTCTGTTATGGGGGGTGGCCCATATACTAGATGCTTGTGGACCACTGCATGAGTACAGGATGCCCCCGGAACTAGCTGCTTTAATGTGCTTGCTTGAGAAACTGTACATTGTGCACTGTGGCAAAAAAGGAAAACTAATGACTGTTGCAGGGGTTGGCCTTCACTGCATGTAGTTCGGCCAGCTACCAATGCCCAACTAGAGGCTGAAGCTTGAATTGGAAAGTTGGAATAAAAACTGAAGTTATAGAAGGACATGCAGGTGTCCTCTACTCTGTTAGCTTCAGGGCTAGCAGACGAGATAGGAGAGCAGAATAATAAGTTGGAGACCTGGAAATTTACACACTGTTGAAGTTTAAGATTCACGCACTTATGACCAAAGGAGGACATTAAAATGTAGAATCCCTGGGGAAGTAAGGAGAGTGAAGGGGAGGAGGTGGTGGTGATTGATAACGAAATAAACAGAATGGCCCATTCCATCCAACCCTTAATACAAAGAAAAATTTTAAACTGTGATTACCCTAGATTTCTGATAATAAAAAAATATGCCCCAAAACTCCAACAAGAAAACTTTCATTCTTTCTCTGTCTCTTGAAGTTGTAAATCTTATCATATCTGTGAATTGTAAACACTGCCTACTTGAGATTGAAAAAAAAAGGGCGGGGGGATAGGTTTTTTAAAATACAGACTGTTATAAAATTCTGTGTTTTGTCAAAATAATTTCCTATGTTTCATGTTGTCTTTATCAGGTCTTTGATTACTTAAGAAAACAGTCTTCTCTAGTAAAAGAGCTAAGCTTTTTATATAACTCTCTATGTTTGCCTTTAAAGTCTTCAATTGTCTTTTTGGTTAAATGGATAACTAAATAGTGTTTCCTAATAATCTATGATCTCATTTAATCAAGTATTTTAAACCATTTGATCTTTTTAACAAACTTCCCCAAAATAAGATTCTAAATGAAGTCTTACTGACCTTGAACTAACTTTGGGATTTTGCAGCAGGCCCCTGGAGCATCTCAAAAGATGTGTTCTCTCTCCTTATAAAAGAGAGATTATCAAACTAAGTAGGCTTATTTAATATGTTAAATTACATGGTAAACATTGCCAAATAAGAATAATGCCAAACTTTCTTTATAATATATTTATAGGACATTCCAAAAAAATCTAGTCTGTCCTGGTATAACGTTATCAGTCATAATTTTAAAGCGTAGGTCACAGAAATAACCAAATTTCCTTGTCAACTGCGTTATAATGAACTCTCATGAGATCTTTAACCATGGCTATTTTTAAGTCTTTTATCATTTACAGACAATTATTGTTTTACTCTGATAATGTGTTCCTACAAGAGTGCTTCATCTTTGAGAAGATTCCTGGAAAAGACCCTGATAAGTTTCTAAAAACTAAGATCACGTGAAAGTGGCAACATTGGACCTTTCAATTGCTTCCCCAGGGCTACCTACAATATGTCGTGGGATGGTTACTCAAGATCTGTCCTTGTTCTCCCTCCCCACATCAATAAAATAGGCTCAGGACATTGATGATATAATGCTAACAAGTGAAGACTTGCCTCTGCAGCAGGTCACTTTGCAGACTTTGCTAAAACATCTGAGAGGGAGAGGATGGGTGGTGAACCCACAGAAAATTCAAGGCCCAGGCATAGCCAGAAGTTTTGGGAGTTGTTTAGTTGGACAAGACATACTGTGTCCCAGAATCTGTAATTGATAAGATTCAAGTCTATCCAACCCCTAAATATGTGACAGAGGTACAAGAGTTTGTAGAGATTTGGGGGTTTTGAAGGACTTTTATTTTCCACTTGGCACAGTGCCTCCATTCCTTACACCAACTGGTAAAGAAAGGGCACATATGGGACTGGGGATCAAAACAAGCTGCCTCTGAGAAGGCAAAAATACTAGTGAAGCTCTGAGCATCTCCCATGCAGCACAACCATTTGAATTAGATATGTCCGTGACTCCAGATGGTATGGGTTGGACACTGTGACAGAGACAACAAAAGGAGTGAGTACCCCTAAGATTTTGGTCTCAGGTCTGGTAGGGGACAAAACCCAATATATCCCCATAGAGCAAAAGCTTCTAGCAGTGGACACAGAATTCCTCCGTAGAGCCTCTCACAAAGGAACAGCCTAGCATGGTAAGAACTTTCCTTCCTATCAAGGGGTGAGTTAAGAATATGTTCCACTGACTCACCTCTGCCATGGCTCAAACTACCACATTGACTAAGTGGCCTACTTGCAGCACAGGAGCACTCTGTCCACCAGCCCACTGTCTCTAAAACTGCAGGTGCTACTAGGCCCTGAAGAGTATGTAGATCCTCCAAATACTCCCACCCCTATTCCTACGGCAGCCCCTGTGGCCTGTAGAGAGGGAGTGGGGGAAATTCCCTCTGATGTTTGGTATACAGATGCCTGGAAAAAAAAGGAGCCACCACAGCCAATGGGCTGAATGCAGAGCAGGTTGGCTGGTAATCACTAATGAGCTCTGGCTGTTAACCCTTTGTACTGATAGTTGAGCTGTTCTAAAAGGGTTAACCCTATGGCTCAGATAATGGAAAGCTGAGGGGTGGATGATCATGAATAAGCCCTTGTGGGGTCAAGATATGCGGAAAGACATTTGGTTTCACCTGCAAGAGCCCAACACAGTCCTCACTGTCGTCCACATTCCGGCTCATGAAGCATTGACACCCCCTGGCAATCAGGAAGCTGATGTCCTAGCCTGGGAATGAACTTTAGCAACTGACACATCAGTAGATACAGCAGATTGAGAGCATAGGAGGAGTGTCCACTGTAGTGCCTCCATAGGATGGTGTGTTGCCAAGGATGCCAGATTGCCCTTAAGATACAGTATCTTGGTTAATGCAGTATCAGCACGTCCTATGTGTTCTAAATACCACCCAAGATAACTGTCAAAAGAGTCTGGTGCCATCCACTGGAGTTCCCAGTTGATGAGGGATTGGCAAATTGAATATATTGGCCTCTTTCCTCTGAGTGTTCTAAACGTGCTCTGGTTTGTGTAGACACTGTATCTAGCCTAACCCAAGCTTTCCCCTGTTGCCACACAAACCAGGCTACCACCATTAGGAGACTAGAAGAGCTGAGTACCATGTACAGAAAGCTTCATCAAATAGACAGTAATCTGGGGTCACATTTCAGAGCTCATAATATGCAAAACTGGGCAGAACAACATGACATGGAGGTTCCATCTCCCCTATAATTTTCAAGCAGCAGGGCTAATGGAAAGAAAAAGTGGAATATTAAAGCAGCAGATTAAATTACTAACAGGTAAAACCACCTTGGCTGGGTGGACTAAACTACTGCCCCAGCCTTTAATACATTTGAATGATCAACCAGTGGACCTGTTGCCCCATATACCAGACTGGGGACCCTGGCCGAAACATCCAATACCATAAAGGTACAGAAATCCCCAAAAAACAGCCACTGTCCTGACTCTTACCATGGATCAATGTGTTATGTTGTTGAGAACATCAAGCCCCATCATGCCTGAGGGAGAATTATCCACTGAAATTTACGAGATGTCGCACCAGAATAGGTGAGTTACTTTGCACCACTGGGTGAGAGGAAACTGCTCCATATCCACTGCTGCAAGCCAGACCTGTTAAAATGCATTATACTTGAAACGGAACATGAACTATTGAAGGAGGGGAGAAAATGGGGGTCCTGGTCTGGCATATCCCACCCCCATTCCATCATCTCACACCAACACTACTGCCTCCACCGACCAACATGTATAACATGCAAACGAGGTCAAGTTCCTAAAGCTGCCAACCTCCTTTTCTTCAAGGCCAGGTGGACACATTCTGTTTTCCACTGGTACAATCATTTGGCCACTATCTTTGTCCACTCCACTGGCCTGGAAGATATTATAGCACACATGGAAGCCTTTACTAAATTCCCCCAACAAGCCTCAAGTGATAGCCAACAAAGCCTGTCCATACTGAATACTAAAATGTCTCTAATAAAAAAAGCTTTCCTCCAAAATAAAATGGCCTTGGACATTACTACTACCCGGCAAGGATGCGCCTGCACCATTATTCAAAGAGAACGTTGTATGTTCATACCTAATAAGTCAGTCAATGTGTCATCTTTATTAAATCACATAAAAACACAAGTAAATGCCCTGAGTGATCTGACTACCACCTAAGGGACTTAGTAAATCAGTGGTTTGGGTCATGGGGCTTTTGGTGAAAAACAAATTGTTACTGATTTTGAAAATCACTATCTTAATGGGCTTTCTCTTACATGTGTCTATGCTGTTGCTGTGGCATCTGCCTCCAATACAGCCAGATAGCTGCCCAAACTAAGCTACCTCCATACTAGTAAAAGCCCTTGCTGGCAGCTCAGGGCACAGTGCAGAACAGAGGCCATATGAAATTGTAAAAGCTGGTCACGAGGGGTAAAGTATTGTAGGAGGTAATCAAGAGGACGTGACTGCCAGTTGGCTCGAAGCTGGACCCAGACGATCAGAGGCTCCTCATTCCCCCACCCCCCAGCCTTGGAGTGTGCATTCACTTTCCTTCCCCACACTAGAAGCTGCCCAAGATGCAGTCTTGAGAGTACTGTGGCATTGAGACCATTCGGATGGACTGAACCCAGTTAAGCCTTCTATATAAACTTTTAAGATATTAGCAGGTCGGTGAGATATTAGCAGATCTACTAGTCTGATGGCTGCCCAAGACAAGCCTTGTACGTAAGCACCCTTGCTTATTAAAGCTGCCACCTGCAATCTGGAGTGGTCTGCCTCTTTCTTCAGTCTCTCCTTGCCCTCTGTGTACCAGGGCCAATTTACAAGCCAACACTTACACTGATATAGAAACATCATTTTGGGGAAAAAATTACAAGCAAAGAAAACTAAGGATGTGAACTGATTTTCACAAAGTGATAGGCAACCCAAGATTAATAGACCCAGTCCTTTTACGGCTTCATGTGGATGTTCACTGAAGAATGACTGCACGCCTAACATTGCACTTTGCATGCACACTTGAGGGAAACTTGCCATCAAGTACGAGTCACTCTGCTGAGTCAGCATGATGCTGTGGTTTAAGTATCATTCTAAATGCAAAATAGGTACCAGTCTGTGTCTGATAAACAGTATATGTAAAGTCCCAGTTTGTGCTGACAGTTCTTGGGTACATAAGTCAGAATTCGTGACAACACAAACATCAGTCCAAGAGCTCTTGGCTAACACCCGCTGTCCGCCTACTTAGTGTCCTCTCTTTCTCCCTTCACATTAGTTGCTTGAGTTTTGTCTCCCCTAATTTACTTCTAATTCATTCCTAAACCCATGCTAATTTGTATTCTTCCCACACTACTCCACTGAATCTGCTATTCCCAAGGTCACCAGTGACCTCCTTTTTGCTAAAACTGATGGACACTTCCCAGTTTGTTTGTTTGTTATTTTTTCCCTCACATGAACTGGTACTACATTGACACTATTGCCTCCTCCCACCTTCATGAAATATTTCTTTCTCTTAACTCTTTTTATATTACTTTTCTCTTAGCTCTTTGTCTCCTTATTTGGGCTCTTTATTTCCTTCTGCCTTTCCTAAGTGTTGATATTTTCCAAAGACCAGTCCTTAGTTCTTTTCTGCTTAAAAAAGGCCTCTTCTCACACTGCTGTGATATTTCATCCGTTTCCATAGGTTTATTTATAACCTTATGATTCCCAAGACAGCTCTTTCTCATGAACTTCAGCTCACTGGAATAATGCATATTCTTTTGACCCTCATTGCTCAAATTCATCTACTGCCCTTCTTCCCCATGCCATGAGCCACATGCCACAGAGGTTCACGCCATATCATCTGTCTCCTCAATAACTCTTAACATACACTTGACTGACATCTATGTTCGAAAGTTGTCTACTTCCATTTCGTCAACAGAAAATCAAACAGGATTTTTTTCCCTAAGATATAAACATATGTCTGTCAATCCTTTAATATAACTGAAACTCTCCAGCGACTGCCTCCTTCATATGGGTAACAGCACAAAGTTCACACAAGCCTTTACAAGGTTCATTTTTGTAATATTCCCTCTCCTCCTTGCCAACTTCTCCAGCCTCACTTTTCCCCTGCCTCCTTGCTCCCAGCCTCTGTTGCTGAACTATACAATGTACTGGCAGAAGGCAAGCAAACTCCTTAGTTGGTAAACCATCTCTAGCAATTATTTATCAAGATAACCAGAGCTTCTTAGACTCATGGCTACAGAATGGATTTGCTCATATTAAGCCACACACTTTTGTTACTTCTAGCAATCAACTTTCACATTCTTTGAAGCTGAATTTGAGATGGTCTTCTGCCAATACATTGCATAGTGAAGTAATACTAAAGTCTGAACATATAGGAGATATGTTGAGCTATCTGAAAAGAATAATCCATGATCGAAGGAAGTTTAATTGTCTTTAGTGTTGCTTTGTTCTATTTTATACATTTTCATTAAGTTCCTTGTTTATTTTGTACAATATTTGACGTTTTCTATTATAATCTTCAAATTTACCAAAACATAAAAAAGGCATTACCATGCAAATGTGGGCACATGCATTCTACCCTGTTAGAGAGTTTATTTGAATTCAGCGTACATGGTTTCAGGGTCAGCAGTTACAAAGCTGTTGCTGAAGGGACAGTTCTAATTGTGCCAGAAGATTTGGGCAGCATAGGTATAGCTTTGTGGCAGATCTAAACTTGTATCATATGCCATCCTCAAATTCTTAAGCCTTTATACTTAATAATCAGTATTCCATCCAGCACAATAATAAATCATAGAATTTTTTATGGTTACAATTAAGGTGTACTTTTCAGTTACAAAAAGAATGAAAAGGTTACTGGAGAGGTGATGTGATTTAATGAAAAGGCCATTGAACAAGAAGGAAAGGCTCTCAAGTAAGAAATAAATGTGAAAGCCTTTGAAGAAAGATAAAGTATTATGCAAACATAGTATTAGTATTAAAAATCTAAAATGGGGGCTTCCCTGGTAGTGCAGTGGTTGAGAATCTGCCTGCTAATGCAGGGGACACGGGTTCGAGCCCTGGTCTGGGAGGATCCCACATGCCGCGGAGCAACTGGGCCCGTGAGCCACAACTACTGAGCCTGCACGTCTGGAGCCTGTGCTCCGCAACAAGAGGCTGCGATAGTGAGAGGCCTGCGCACCGTGATGAAGAGTGGCCCCCGCTTGCCACAACTAGAGAAAGCCCTCACACAGAAACGAAGACCCAACACAGCAAAAATAAATAAATTAATTAATAAACTCCTACCCCCAACATCTTCTTTAAAAAAAAAAAATCTAAAATGTTCATTTCTAGCAGACCTCATGTGTTCTGGGGCTATCGGGATAACATTCAAAAAGTGTTCAATACAGGCAGTAATATATGGTACCGTGGGAAACACTAAGTCCCAGATTTCAACTTCAAACTTGGAATTTATTGCTTTTGTGATCTTAACGTTGACCCTTAATATCCTTTCTACACAGTCTTTTAACTTTGTCTTTATGTAGTGGTATTCTGCTGATGTTCTTGTCTTTTTCCTTTAGGAAATGTCCCACAGTAACTGCGCTATTAAAACTGGACGTGTTCCAAAAGAGTTGTCAGAGACCATGGCAAACTTTGATTCAACCTCAGTGGAATAACTGCAAGGTAACTGTCCCAAAGTCATCACTTTCTGGATGCCTCAATAAATCTGGCCTTGATGACATGAAAATGTTCCTTCTTGGGAGCCTGTGGAGGAAGGAACATGACTACATTTGCTGTAAAATACCAAATTACACAGAAACTTCAGAGAGCAGATGAAAGTCTTCAGAAGTTAATATAAGAAGGCTTACATGTCTTTTCTTTCCTTTTTCTCTTCCCTTTCTTTCTTTCTTCTTTCCTTCCTTCCTTCCTTCCTGCTACACTTGAGCATGTTTCAAAGAAGTATGTTTTACAACTGACATTAATAATATTATCTGTTTGTATTTATTTCATCCCCTTTCCAATCGAAGTTCACGAATCTCCATAAAAATGATCTAATTAATCCTTAGAACACCCTTATGTGGAAAGCAGTGGAGAAAATGTTACCTACTCTCTTACAAAGTGAGAAGAATAAAGTATAAATGCTTCAGGTGAGGTGCAGTTAAGACAGTGGGAGACGGCTTCCCTGGTGGTGCAGTGGTTGAGAGTCCGCCTGCTGATGCAGGGGACGCGGGTTCGTGCCCCGGTCTGGGAGGCTCCCACGTGCCGCAGAGCGGCTGGGCCCGTGAGCCATGGCCGCTGAGCCTGCGCATCCGGAGCCTGTGCTCCACAACGGGAGAGGCCACAACAGTGAGAGGCCCGCGCACCGCAAAAAAAAAACCAAAAAACAAAAACCAAACAAACAGTGGGAGATCCAGGTGTACTACTAAGGTTTTGTACTTCTTTCCCCCTTATTTCATTTTAATAATAGCATCTTAGTTCTCTTGCCTTTTTTCACTGATTAAAAGACCTTGTCCCTCTCTCTCCAAGTAGAACATGAGTTACTTGAGGGCATGAAATTCAAAATACAGCTTTTTCATTATATTTCTAGGGCCTAGACTCATGTACATAGAGATTAATATGTATTAAATTGAATTAAATTAAACTATCATTGTTTTTCATTTTAAAGGTACATGCATTTTTAAATTCAAACATTACAAAAGGGTTATACAATTAAAAGTAGGTCTCTCCCATGCAGATACACAGTCCCTGACCCAGAAGCAAATGCCAATAACATTTTCTTGTCGTATGATCTTTCCAGACACTTTCATGCATATTAATGAATGAGTGTATGTCTTAGTGTCTGTATTCATATTTGAACAGTTTGAACAAGTGAGAGAGCAAATAAATACAGTGTACTAGATTTTTTTTTAACTTAACAATATATATTGGATAACTCTTTCTGTAAACTTTTCATTTGGAAATCACTTCAAATTTGTATTTTAAAAAAGTAGCAGGAATAAAAATAGTATAAAGAACATCAATATACTCTTAACCTAAGTTCAAATATTACTAACATTTTACCCTGATTATCATTTGTTTAATCTTTTTTTCTCCCTCCCTTTCCCTTTCTCCCACTCTTTCTCTCCCTCTTTCTCCCTCTCTCATCATTTGAAGGAAGTTGCACATACCATGGCCTTTTACTCCTAAAAATGTTGATCTTTAATTCCTAAGAATAATGACATTCTCTTACATAACCACAGTACAACTCTCAAATTAAGTAAATTTAATATTGATATAATACTTTATAATAATACATGACCACATTCCAAGTTTGTCCATTGACCAAAAAATATTCTTTAGAGAATTTTTACTTCTACAATATAGCACTGAGTCTAGGATGAGGTATTGATCATTTAGTTATTATATCTCTTCTGCTTTTATTTTTTTAATTTTTAAATTTTATTTTATTTAATTTTTTATACAGCAGGTGCTTATTATTCATTTTATACATATTAGTGTATATATGTCAATCCCAATCTCCCAATTCATCACACCACCACCACCTCACCACTGCTTTGCCCCCTTGGTGTCCATACGCTTGTTCTCTACATCTGTGTCTCTATTTCTGCCCTGCAAACTGGTTCACCTGTACCGTTTTTCTAGGTTCCACATAATATGCGTTAATATACGATATTTGTTTTTCTCTTTCTGACTTACTTCACTCTGTATGACAATCTCTAGATCCATCCACGTCTCTACAAATGACCCAATTTGTTCTTTTTTATACTTCTGCTTCTTTTAACCTGAGTCATAGCAGAGCCTTTCTTTGACTCTGATGACATTAGTAATTTTGAGGAATAAAAACCTCCTTGTCCCTTCTTTAATTGAATGTTCCTCATTTTGGATTTGTCTGTTGTTTCCTGATTAGTTTTAGATTAATGATCCCAGGTAAAAATAGTACACAGGTAAATTTATTCTTCTCCGGGAATCAAATCTGGGGATGCGTAATAGTCATCTGTCTTTCACTGGTGATGATAATTTTGAAAATTAAAACAACAGTCAAGGGCTTCCCTGGTGGCGCAGTGGCTGAGAGCCCGCCTGCCGATGCAGGGGACACGGGTTCGTGCCCCGGTCCGGGAGGATCCCACGTGCCGCAGAGTGGCTGGGCCCGTGGACTAGAAGTTTCAAGAGCCTTTACTGATTTGGTTTGATTGTCAGGGAAAGAACTTTAGAATAAAATATTAGGGTATTTTGAGGCATATAGAAAGGATAAAAGGAGAGGAAAAGTGGCGGGGGGGGAGCTGCTGAAAATCTAGCTGTGTCAACAAATCCCATCTGTAAAACAGCCCCTTAGCAACGGCTCGTGAAAGGCAGTAACCCCCGCTCACCACTTCCACACACACACATACACACACCCTTTCCAGATCCTTAGGGTTTTTGCTGGCCTGTCAGAGCTTTCAGCAATACAGGGGTGGGGGTGGCGGTGTGTATGGACTGATCCTAGCTGCTAAAGGGGCCCAGGAACGGGAAGCCTTTCAGGTACTTTGCCTTATTAAGCAGAAGAACAACAATGGTGGCCCCAAGCGATGATATCGGCAATGTGACTCTCAATTGCCCTCCTCTTGATAATGGGTTGAAACTAGGAGTCCCTAATCCAAAATGTCTAATGACAGTCAAGCACCACAGCCCTTGCCCCAGTTCCCCAAACCCACAATAAGTACACGTGGCTACAGTTTTTCCTTGTTGAGAAGTTGGCAGGAGGCAACTGCCCATATTTCTGGCTCCAGCGATCACTTTCCCTTGGTTACTGATCCACCCTCCTCACTCAAAATTAGCTCTTCCCTGTGAGCTCTGCCACTTGCAAGTTTAGAGAGTTTTGTAGAAAGTCTTTACAAATGCTTAGGCGGTGGCATCTGAACAGTCACGTAGAGGTCTGAGAATACTCTGTGATTGCACCCTGTGGTAGGCACATCCTAAGGCGACCCTCAGTGAGTCCGATCCTTCTGTAATTCCCTCCCCTTGAGTATGGGCATAACCTGTGACTCACTCATAGCCAAAAGAATATGGCAAAAGTGATGGGAAGTTACTCCCACAATTATACTGTCACTTAAGACTCCATCTTGGCAGACTCGAGCAAAGACTCCCCTGCTGGCTTTGGAAAACTAAGCCGCCATGTTGAGAGAGCCCCCTGGCAAGGAACTGAGGCAGCTGTAGGAGCTGAGAGCAGCCCCCAGCTGACAGCCAGAAAGAAAATAGGGACCTCAGGGGCTTCCCTGGTGGTGGAGTAGTTGAGACTCTGCCTGCTAATGCAGGGGACACGGGTTCGAGCCCTGGTCTGGGAGGATCCCACATGCCACGGAGCAACTAGGCCCGTAAGCCACAACAACCGAGCCTGCACGTCTGTAGCCTGTGCTCTGCAAAAAGAGAGGCCGCGATAGTGAGAGGCCCGTGCACTGCGATGAAGAGTGGTCCCCGCTTGCCACAGCTAGAGAAAGCCCTTGCATAGAAACAAAGACCCAACACAACAAAAATAAAGAAAGAAAATAGGGACCTCAGTTCTACAGCCACAAGGAACAGAATTCTGCCAACCACTACATGGGCCTGAAAGAGAACCCAAACTCCAGAAAGGCACATGGCTACACCTTTACTGCAGCCTCTTGAGACTCCGAGAAAAAGATCTTTCTAAGCAGTGCCTGTATCACTGACCCACTGAAACTGTGCAATCATGTCTATTGCTTTAAGCATCTAAGTTTGTGGTAATTTGTCACACAGCAATAGAAAACTAATATATTCCCCAGGGCAGTAAGAACATCTCCCAAGGAGAAGAAAAGAGGGACTAGAGTCTAGCCTAGCCCCTGTGACTTCTATTTGCAGCTCGTCAGGTCCCTGCATTCTTCAAGTTCCCAAACTGGTTCCAGCAGGTAGCACTGCTGGTGGAGTTTATTTATCGTTTTTTTCACAGAGACAAATTAAGTCAATAAAAATAAAAGAAATGTAAGAGAAGAGCTTCTGAATATTCAGGAGAGCGGTGGGTTGCATAAGGCGTGCCCACATGACCACAAGCAGAAGCACCCATACGGTACCTCCCAGAATACTTTGCTTTGTCTGATGCTGGGCTGTCCTTCACTGACCGGTCTTCAGGCATGTTTACACCAACCAGAAAGGGGAAGATGGTGACCCATACAGCAGCTTTCGGGCTGTGCACAGTATCTCAAGATGAAAGCTGTTCCTATCAATGCTGTGTGGCAGAAGAGGGACAGGGATTAACAGAGAAGTGAGTTCCACTGCCACCCTCTGAAGCACCTCAGACCTAGTTCTGCTCTCCAATTACCAGCCCCCAAATTAAGCTGTAACAGAAAACTCCTTTCAGACTATGGCTCTCCAAAGGGATCTAAGTCTAGGGTCTCTCACCATCTATTCATTTAATCACCATTTAATGATCTTCTACTCTATGTGAGCACTGCTGATACAGCAGTGGATAAAAGATATGAAATCCCAAAACATATGGAGTTTTGAGTCTAAAGGGAGATATAGAGAAGAAAATGGCAATTAAACTATATGATAGGAAAAGTACAGATGTTGTCTGAGCACAAAAGAGGGACGCCTCCCCACTGCAAAGTGGTCTTAAGGAATCCCTATACGCCACCAGCAATGACATCTGAACCGAGACGTGAGAGATGAAGAGCAATTGACAACACAGAGTGCTCCAAGCAGAGGGAATATGTAACTAACACCCAGAGGTGAGTTTGAGGAGCAGCGGAACTGAAGCATAGAGTTTGTAGGTTAGTCATAATAATAAGGTGCAGCAGTTATCCAGCATGTACTGGATACTACTGTTATGCTAAATGAATGGTATATATCATCTCATTTGATTCTCATAGCATCCCTCAGATGAGACAACTGAGATGAAGAAAGGTTACGTGCTTTGCCCATGATGGTACCGCCGGTAAACGGTGAAGCCAGAAATTAATGTGCAGCTGATTGGCTTCACAGTCCACAGCCTTAACCCCCAACTCTCATACCCTAGTCTGTAGCTTAAATGAATAAGCCAAATTGTGGGCCTTCAGGTCAGGCCTCTGTTCTTCACTAATGGAGCCACTAACCCAACATATAAGTCCAAATCCACCTCAGATTCTGGAACTTCTCTGACCTCAGAATCTCTGTCCAATCCATGAGTTCTTGCTCAAAAGTGGGGACAAGCCAGCCCTCTCCCAGTTATCAGGTCCCTTGTTAGCAAGCCAGGTTTCCACATTGAGGCTCTGCTTCCTTAGGCTTTTTGAAAACTAGAATCTTGTCTCTGAATTCAGTCCTCTTACATAGATTCCCACTTCTTAAGACTGCAGACACCAGGCTTTGCCTCTTTTGCAGGGGGACTTTTTCCTATTTTTGATTTCCTGAATATCCTCATATTGCTTTTAGGTTCTTTGGAGTCTAGTCTCCCTCAGTGGAGTCTGACTACAGAACATTGCTGAAAGATCCTCTTTATTACATGGAGGTGGCCATGGATTTCCCTAGGCATAGTATTGTGGACATCTTTTCTAATTTCAAACCCCCCCCCTTTTTTTTTTTTTTGCAGTATGCGGGCCTCTCACTGCTGTGGCCTCTCCCGTTGAGCAGCACAGGCTCCGGACGCGCAGGCTCAGCGGCCATGGCTCGCGGGCCTAGCCGCTCCACGGCATGTGGGATCTTCCCGGACCGGGGCACGAACCCGTGTCCCCTGCAATGGCAGGCGGACTGTCAACCACTGCGCCACCAGGGAAGCCCCAAAAGCCCCTTTTGACTGCACTGATCTCTGAATCTATGGTGCATCACACTCCTCCTTCCCTGTAGGTTGCTGGAGTTAGTAGTCAAATTCTGTTGCTTTGTTTTTCAGACTATTTTGGAAAGAAGAAAGATATCATTTCTCTTCTAACTAGAATATTTAAAGACACCTTGCCTTTTCACAAAACCACAAGAACAAGTAAATTAAGCAAAGTGTTTTTTTCTAGGCAAATCAGAAATCTCTTCTTAAGAAGAATTCTCTAATCACTGTAAAGCCCCGGTCCGGGCACAGTGGTTGAGAGTCTGCCTGCTGATGCAGGGGACATGGGTTCATGCCCCGGTCCGGGAAGATCCCACATGCCGCGGAGCGGCTGGGCCCGTAAGCCATGGCTGCTGAGCCTGCGCGTCCGGAGCCTGTGCTCCGCAACGGGAGAGGCCACAACAGTGAGAGGCCCGCGTACTGCAAAAAAAAAAAGAATAAATAGCTCAATGTATAGCCAACTTTGAAAACAAAATTTTCTAACACTAAATGTATATTTTTGCATATGCAAAGATACATAATTTTGTATGTATATACATTTATTTTACACTCATATTTGCATATTATAGTATAGTAGTCTCTCTAATCATACAGATTTTTAACCCATATCCACTGCATATTCTCTCTTTGGGTTTCAGCTAATTTCTCCAACTTCCTAAGGTATGGGAGATCCTCTATTTAGCAGGCTGTGGATACTTCCTGGCACAGCAGTGCTTCTTTTTGAACAGTGTCTGGCTTTCTGGAGGGCCCAGGTCTTAATGTCAAGGGCTTTATTTGTTTATTTGCTTACAAAGCAAGAGCTGCTTATTGTCTATAAAGATGCTTATAAATATTATAGCTTCAATTGAAACAATAATTTTTATGAGAAAAAATTAACTGCTGAGTAAATAATCCCCACAATTCTCTATATTTTTGGATATATTATTTTCCTTTTTTTAACCATGATGATGTTTTAAACATAATAACTAGGTGTACAATATCTAGTTATTTATTACGAATATGTTTGGTACAAGTTATGAAGACCAATTTAAAAGGGTAAATGTTTCTTAACATTTCACATATCCATCCATGGAATAAAGGTTTTCCATTTATGAAGGAGTCATTATTTGACAGTTCTGTTCAGCAGGTCTTTATTCCTTTTCAGTTCTAAATTGCTTGAAAATGACTTCAATTCCTAACACTCAATTTCTTGCTGGATTCCTTTCTGTCTAGCATCTCAAAATACTTTCTTTAAGGCCATCAGTAACCTTCTCTTCAATTTAAAGTACAGTTTCCTTTTTTTCTATATTTTGAGCCTTTCTGCTGCCTTTCATATGTTGGCCACCGCATTCTCAATTACACTTTTTTCTAGTTTCACTAACACTGCTTACATCTGGTATAAGTTGTACATGTGGTTACTCAATTTCTATACCCTTTGCAGGGTCTACACTTCTTCATATCCATCAAATATCTGTGCATTCCAAAGGACCTTTGCTATATTTATATCACAATTTACAAGTAGATATTGATAATATTTTTGTTGCTTGGCATGTAACTCAAAGTGCACAACCTATGAGTCATCCACATATTAGTGACAAGGAGGCTGCAGAGATGGGCAAGTATTTTAATACTCTAGGAAAGTCCATTCAACTTTCCTTTTTGTAATTAAGATTCACTAGCATCTCAGTGCCTTCATTTTTCTCTGGGGAAAATACAAATTTTGCCAGCTTCTAAGTGCCTATACCATTTATTTAGCTGCTATCCTTACCCTAGACATTATGCCAGATGCTGGAGATTCAGTGGTGACTCAATACAAACTCGGCCATTATTTTCATGAACCTTAAAGTCTAGTTGGGAAGACTGGAATTAAACGTTTTTATTAACCAAAAAATCCTGCAACTGCAACCCTTGCAAGTGTTAAACATTGTTCTAAAAGCTTATACTAGGAAAATTTGACCTGGTCAAGGAACTCAAGGAGGACTACCTTAAGGGTGTACCTCATTAACTGAGATTTGAATGACAAGTAGGAATTCAGTATGTGAAGAGGAACCTGCTAACCAGAAGGACTGGCATGAGCTAAGTCTCAGTGGTGGGCCAAAGAAGAGATTATAAGAGAAGCAAAAAGAAGGCAAATGGTGTGGAATGCACAGAGTAACCATGCTGGACCTTGTAAACTATATTACTTTTGTCATTATCCTGAAAGTAATGGAAAGCTATCAAAGAATTTTAGATGACAGGGGATAAAGAGGGGCTATGGGGAAGGGGGGGAAAAGAACTGTCATGTTCAAATTTATTTTTCCTGCCTAAAGATTTGTGTGGATTCCCTACACTAAGTACTATCTTTTCCTTCCTGATCTAAAGTTAGGAGGCTGTTCTAATAGTTTAGATTTATTTCTTTGTGTGAATCAAAGGCCTTTCATTCTGAGTCTCCTTAGTTTGTTTGGCCTCCTCTTCACAACCTCTAAACAGTGGAATTCCCTAAAGCTTCCTCTCTAGTTGATATCTTTTGTCACATTGGTTTGCATGTCAATAATTTGAAGAGGGTCATTAAATATCTCAACTCCAGTCTTGTATATCCAATAGCTACAAAGGTATATTTGTATATTTTTAACAGGCAACTCAAACATAGCAAATCTAAAGTATACAAAGAGAAAGAAAACCAGTTTCTGCCCTCCCCTCAGATAGTCAGGCATTCACTTAACAAAAATCTGCTAAACCCTTTTCCAGGCCATGGGTATTCAAAGAAGAATTAGGTAGAATCCTTGACTTTAAGGGAACAAAATATTCTCTGCAATTAGTTATCATATTCCCTATGATTAACTATCACAATGCTGTATGCTAGTGGATACTTTTGTTATGCTTTTTTTTTTTGCTTTCCCTAAAATGTTTTCCTTTCTGGACCACCACCTCTCTAATGCTTCATAGCTCCTGTTCATTTCCTACCCTCAAGACTATTTCTCTTCCCTAAAGTTATCACGTGCACCCATTATGTGATACTGCTCTGAGAGTTAATACTAAAGATTTGGCAAGCAGGAAGGAGGTCTGAAGAAACAGGCAGGCAGTTGTCTTGCATTTCCTGAAGTGACCTGTCTTATTGTCTCCTGTGCCCTGCCATGAAGACCCAAAAAACCCAAATTCTTTTTTTTTTTTAAATTTTTAATTTTTTGGCATGGGGGATCTTAGTTCCCTGACCAGGGATTGAACCCGTGACCCCTGCATTGGAAGTGTGGAGTCTTACCACTGGACTGCCAGGGAAGTCCCAACACCCAGATTCTTGATGCAATGTCAACACCACACTTATCTCTGTATCTCCACCACCTACCAGAATGCCTAGAGCACTGTAGGTGTGGGAGGCTATAGACAAAGCCTAATTGATTATGCCCCCATTGAAAGCCATCTCTTTCTCCATATTGGAAACTCACCATTATTGTATAAGTGAGTAAACTTGGAATAACAGTTTTGGCGACAATCTTATGAGACAACTATGAAACTAGTGTATGGACTTCTCTAATGCTCAGTACCTCTTTCTCTCCCTCATCTCCCAGTACTAACTTGGGTTTACCATAAATTACATGCCACCTAAATCACAGCAAGCAGTGAATGAGATCATGCTTCATTTTTCTTTTAAAATAATTGAAAAATAAATAGCTTTATATAATGGCATTTAAGTAATTTAAAAAATAACTACAGTGAATTGAGTCATGTGATAAAACAGGGGAGTCCATTCCCCTGCATCTTCAAGCTTACCCTAGCCAATTGTGGAAACATTGGGTAATTTAGGATCAGACATTTCCTATCTTTAGCTGATATCTGATCAAGACCATCAGGAGTAACTCAGGGACAGGAGGGACCTTCAAGATAGCAGAGGAGTAAGACGTGGAGATCACCTTCCTCCCCACAAATACATCAGAAATACATCTACACGTGGAACAACTCCTACAGAACACCTACAGAATGCTGGCAGAAGACCTCAGACTTCCCAAAAGTCTGACAGGCTGACAGGGTCTTGGTGCTCCAGCTGGGTGTCAGACCTGAGCCTCTGAGGTGGGAGAGCCGAGTTCAGGACATTGGTCCACCAGAGACCTCCCAGCCCAACAAAATATCAAATGGTGAAAGCTCTCCCAGAGATCTCCATCTCAACGCTAAGACCCAGCTCCACTCAATGACCAGCAAGCTACAGTACTGGACACCCTATGCACACAACAAGCAAGACAGGAACACAACGCCACCCACTAGCAGAAAGGCTGTTTAAAATCATAAGTTCACAGATACCCCAAAACACACCACCGGACGTGGTCCTGCCCACCAGAAAGACAAGATCCAGCCTTACCCACCAGAACACAGGTAACAGTCCCCTCCACCAGGAAGCCTACACAACCCACTGAACCAATCTTACCCACTGGGGGCAGACACCAAAAACAATGAGAGCCACAAACCTGTAGCCTGCAAAAAGGAGACCCCAAACACAGTAAGTTAAGCAAAATGAGAAGACAGAGAAATACACAGCAGATGAAGGAGCAAGGTAAAAACCCACCAGACCAAACAAATGAAGAGGAAATAGGCAGTCTACCTGAAAAAGAATTCAGAATAATGAGAGTAAAGATGATCCAAAATCTTGGAAACAGAATGGAGAAAATACAAGAAACCTGAAGAGCAAACAAACAATGAAGAACAACACAATAAATGAAATTTAAAATTCTCTAGAAGGAATCAGTAGCAGAATAACTGAGGCAGAAGAACGGATATGTGACCTGGAAGATAAAAGAGTGGAAATAACTACTGCAGAGCAGAAAAAAGAAAAAAGAATGAAAAGAATTGAGGACAGTCTCAGAGATCTCTGGAACAACATCAAACGCACCAACATTCGAATTACAGTGGTCCCATAAGAAGAAGAGAAAAAGAAAGGGACTGAGAAAATATTTAAAGAGATTATAGTTGAAGACTTCCTTAATATGGGAAAGGAAATAGTTAATCAAGTCTAGGAAGCACAGAGAGTCCCATACAGGATAAATCCAAGGAGAAACACAAAAACACACATATTAATCAAACTATCAAAAATTAAATACAAAGAAAAAATATTAAAAGCAGCAAGGGAAAAGCAACAAAAAACATACAATGGAATCCCAATAAGGGTAACTGCTGATCTTTCAGCAGAAACTCTGCTAGCCAGAAGGGAGTGGCAGGATATATTTAAAGTGATGAAAGGGAAAAACCTATAACCAAGATTACTCTACCCAGCAAGGATCTCATTCATATTCGACGGAGAAATTAAAACTTTTACAGACAAGCAAAAGCTAAGAGAATTGAGAAGAGAAGCTAAGCATCACCAAACCAGCTTTACAACAAACGTTAAAAGAACTTCTCTAGGCAGGAAACATAAGAGAAGGAAAAGACCTATAATAACAAACCCAAAACAATTAAGAAAATGGTAATAGGAACATACATATCAATAACTACTTTAAATGTAAATGGATTAAATGCTCCAAGCAAAAGACACAGACTGGCTGAATGGATAATAAAACACACCCTGAATATATGCTGTCTACCAGAGACCCACTTCAGATCTATGGACACATACAGACTGAAAGTGAGGGGATGGAAAACATTATTCCATGCAAATGGAAATCAAAAGAAAGCTGGAGTAGCAATTCTTATATCAGACAAAATAGACTTTAAAATAAAGTATATTACAAGAGACAAAGGACACTACATAATGATCAAGGGATCAATCCAAGATGAAGATATAACAATTATAAATATTTATGCACCCAACACAGGAGCAGCCCAATACATAAGGCAAATGGTAACAGCCATAAAAGGGGAAATCCACAGTAACACAACAATAGTAGGAGAATTTAACACCCCACGTTCACCAATGAACAGATGGTCCAAAATAAAAATAAATAAGGAAACACAAGTTTTAAATGATACATTAAACAAGATGGATTTAATTGGTATTTATAGGACATTCCATTAAAAAACAACAGAATACACTTTCTTCTCAAGTGCTTATGGAACATCCTCCAGGATAGGCCATATCTTGGGTCACAAATGAACCCTTGGTAAATTTAAGAAAGTTGAAATCATATCAAGTATCTTTTCTAACTACAACAGTATGAGACAAGATTTCAATTACAGGAAAAAATCTGTAAGAAATACAGACACATGGAGGCTAAACTATACACTACTAAATAACAAAGAGATCACTGAAGAAATAAAAGAGGAAATCAAAATATACCTGGCAACAAAGGACAATGAAAACATGATGAGCCAACACCTATGGGATGCAGCAAAAGCTGTTCTAAGAGGGAAGTTTATAGAAAAACAATCATACCTCAAGAAACAAGAGAAATCTCAAATAAACACCCTAACCTTACACCTAAAGCAATTAGAGAAAGAAGAACAAAAAAAACCCAAAGTTAGCAGAAGGAAAGAAATCATAAAGATCAGATCAGAAATAAGTGAAAAAAAATGAAGGAAATGATACCAAAGATCAATAAAACCAAAAGCTGGTTCTTTGAGAAGATAAACAAAATTGATAAACCTTTAGCCAGACTCATCAAGAAAAAAAGGGAGAAGACTCAAATCAATAGATTTAGAAATGAAAAAGGAGAAGTAACAACTGACACTGCAGTAATACAAAGGATCACGAGAGATTAAACTAAGCAACTATAGGCCAATAAAATGGACAACCTGGAAGAAATGGACTAATTCTTAGAAAAACAAAATGTTCCGAGACTGAACCAGGAAGAAATAGACAAATATAAAGAGACCAATCACAAGCACTGAGATTGAAAGTGTGATGAAAAATCTTCCAACAAAAAGCCCAGGACCAGATGGCTTCACAGGCGAATTCTATCAAATATTTGGGGAAGAGTTAACACCTATCCTTTGCAAACTCTTCCAAAATATAGCAGAGGGAGGAACACTCCCAAACTCATTCTATGAGGCCACCATCACCCTGATATCAAAACCAGACAAAGATGTCACAAAAAAAGAAAACTACACATGAATATCACTGATCAGCATAGATGCAAAAATCCTCAACAAAATACTAGCAAACAGAATCCAACAGCAGATTAAAAGGATCATACACCATGATCAAGTGGGGTTTATACCAGGAATGCAAGGAATCTTCAATAGATATATATCAATCAATGTGATTAAAACATACTAAAAAATTGAATGAGAAAAACCATATGATCATCTCAATAGATGCAGGAAAAGCTTTTGACAAAAATCAACACCCATTTATGATAAAAATCCTCCAGAAAATAGGCATAGAGGGAACTTACCTCAACATAATAAAGGCCATATATGACAAACCCACGGCCAACATCGTTCTCAATGGTGAAAACCTTGAAACAATTTCCTCTAGGATCAGGAAAAAGATAAGGCTGTCCACTCTCATCACTATTATTCAACATAGTATTGGAAGTTTTAGCCACAGCAATCAGAGCAGAAAAAGAAATAAAAGGAATCCAAATTGGAAAAGAAGAAATAAAACTGTCAATGTTTACAGATGACATGATATGATACATAGAGAATCCTAAAGATGCTACCAGAAAACTACTAAAGCTAATCAATGAATTTGGTAAAGTAGCAGGATACAAAATTAATGCACAGAAATCTCTTGCATTCCTATATACTAATGACGAAAAATCTGAAAGAGAAATTAAGGAAACACTCCCATTTACCATTGCAACAAAAAGAAGAAAATACCTGAGAATAAACCTACCTAAGGAGAGAAAAGACCTGTATGCAGAAAACTATAAGACACTGATGACAGAAATTAAAGATGATACCAACAGATGGAGAGATATACCATGTTCTTGGATTGGAAGAATCAACATTGTGAAAATGACTCTACTACCCAAAGCAATCTACAGATTCAATGCAATGAAATCCTTATCAAACTACCAATGGCATTTTTCACAGAACTAGAACAAAAAATTTCACAATCTGTATGGAAACACAAAAGACCCTGAAAAGCCAAAGCAATCTTGAGAAAGAAAAACGGAACTGGAGGAATCAGGCTCCCTGACTTCAGGCTATACTACAAAGCTACAATAATCAAGACAGTATGGTACTGGCACAAAAACAGAAACATAAATCAATGAAGCAGGACAGAAAGCCCAGAGATAAACACATGCACATATGGTCACCTTATTTTTGATAAAGGAGGCAAGAGTATAAAATGGAGAAAAGACAGCCTCTTCGATAAGTGGTGCTGGGAAAACTGGACAGGTACATGTAAAAGAATGAAATTACAACACTCCCTAACACCTTACACAAAAGTAAACTCAAAATGGATTAAAGACCTAAATGTAAGGCCAGACACTATTAAATCTTAGAGGAAAACATAGGCAGAACACACTATGACATAAGTCACAGCAAGATCCTTTTTGACCTACCTCCTAGAGAAATGGAAATAAAAACAAAAATAAGCAAATGGGACCTAATGAAACTTAAAAGCTTTTGCGCAGCAAAGGAAACCATAAAGAAGGCAAAAGGAAAACCCTCAGGATGGGAGAAAATATTTGCAAGTGAAGCAACTGACAAAGGATTAATCTCCAAAATTTACAAGCAGCTCATGCAGCTTGATATCAAAAAAACAAACAACCCAATCCAAAAATGGGCAGAAGACCTAAACAGACATTTCTCCAAAGAATATACACAGATTGCCAACAAACACATGAAAAGATGCTCAGCGTCACTAATCATTAGAGAAATGCAAATCAAAACTACAATGAGATATCACCTCACACCAATCAGAATGGCCATCACCAAAAAATATACAAATAATAAATGCTGGAGAGGGTGTGGAGAAAAGGGAACCCTCTTGCACTGTTGGTGGGAATGTAAATTGATACAGACACTATGGAGAACAGAATGGAGGTTTCTTAAAAAACTAAAAATAGAACTACCCTATGACCCAGCAATCCCACTACTGGGCATCTACCCTGAGAAAACCATAATTCAAAAAGAATCATGTACCCCAATATTAATTGCAGCTCTATTTACAATAGCCAGGAGATGGAAGCAACATAAGTGTCCATCGACAGATGAATGGATAAAGAAGATGTGGCACATATATACAATGGAATATTAGCCATAAAATGTAACAAAATTGAGTTATTTGTAGTGAGGTGGATGGACCTAGAGTCTGTCATACAGAGTGAAGTAAGTCAGAAAGAGAAAAACAAATACTGTATGCTAACACATATATATGACATCTAAAAGAAAATGGTTCTGCAGAACCTAGGGGCAGGATAGGAATAAAGACGCAGACATAGAGAATGGACGTGAGGACACGGGGAAGGGGATGGGCAAGCTGAGACGAAGTGAGAAAGTAGCACTGACATATATATAATACCAAATGTAAAACAGATAGCTAGTGGGAAGCAGCCGCATAGCACAGGGAGATCAGCTCAGTGCTTTGTGTCCACCTGGAGGGGTTGATAGGGAGGGTGGGAGGGAGACGCAAGAGAGAGGAGATATGGGGATATATGTATATGTAAAGCTGATTCACTTTGTTATACAGCAGAAACTAACACAGCATTGTAAAACAATTATACTCCAATACAGTTGTTTAAAAAAAAAAAAAGAGTAATTCAGACTCTTTCCCAAACTCTGATACTCTCCTCAATGTTGTTATGTGTGACCCTCCTCAGTATTCTTTAGTAATTAGTCAACCTACTGGATATCACTCATACTTTAAAGTAAATTAATAGAATGGGGACTCTAATAACGCTCTTTGAAACTTAATGAAGTAGATACTCTTAGCCTTTCTTCTCCTCTGAAGGGTTAGACTGCTTTATATAATTCCAAGGTAATCTTGCTTCCAGTATCTTTTAGAAAACATTCCACATTTACTCAAAACCACAGCGATCTATCCCATCATGGACTTTCTACAGTATTTAAATTTAGAAAAACTCAATTTAACCTTCTGGCCAAAGCTTATACTTATGCAGTTAGACCAGGTTGTTCCTACTGGGTTTTTACAACCAATATTTGTTCTGATAATTAGTTGCTAATTAGCTTCTCCTCCTCCTTGCCTCCAGTCATTCCAAACACTGGTCTTTATCTGAACACACTGTGCTTTCTCCTCCTGTTCTGATGTTGTCCTTACTAGAGCCCCTTCGGTCTGAAATAGCCTTTGATGATCTCCACCTGGAAAATTCTTTACTCATTTTTTAAAAGTCAGCTAAATGATAGCTTCTTTTGGAAAACTTTTCTGAATTTTCCAGGCAGAATGAGTCACTTCTTGTCTATGTTCCCTCAGCACTCCATGCATGCCTCTAATGTAACTTATCACAATATATTATACTTATTTATATTCAGCTGTGTGTTGACCTCTAGACCATGAGCCCTTTGAGAGCAGTGGTAGTGGTTTGTTCATTGTTGGCATGTCATAGGTGCTCAATAATTTTGTGCCTATGCTTTAAAGAATTTGTGAAATAAATCAGAGTATTTAGAAGTAAAGAAAAAATAACACCTTAGTGAAATAACTGGATTATTCAATGTTTTACACATATATTAACACCTTGATTCTACAAGATTGTGAACTGTGGTGAAATTAATATTTTTATCCTTTTCTGTTTATACCTCTCAATGTAAGTTTAGGCACATGGTAGACGCTGCACTAAAACAAAGCAAAACAAACTACATACACACAACACACACACAGATTTTAAAAATCAAAACACACTTATTTTGCCTTTCAGGGTGTGTTAGGGATTCAGAACAGCATGATATAGAAAAGGACTTTAGCCTAATTCTATCACCACTTCATCACTCATGTGAGAGAACGAGCTGTTGGCTGTTGTGAAGTAGGAGAGTGCTGACCTACCTATATATCAGGATAAATAAAACCTTTTATAACTACAGGTTTCAAACTCCAAATAACTCACAACAAATAATGGAATAACAAGTCAAAGGCAAATAGAGTAAAATAGAGTAAAATGTAAAAGGTAAATGTATAGGATTTTCCATTTGTGTTATACACATATAGGTATGTTTATACATATATATGTGTGTATACATACACACACACACACGATATTCCATATCATGTAATTTTAAAAGCTAGAAAAAGCTCTTAAAAGTTATTTAATGCAGTTTTATTTAATTCATTTTTATATTAAAAATGTGAAATCTAACACATATCAGAAATCTTATATGTATCATAGTAAGTGATAAGGCTATATCTAATACTAAAATCTTCTGAGTTCAGTATCAAGTTTTAAAGGGTCATTAGTACGATTAGTTCCCAAAGTTTTTGTGTTTGTGCTATACCAGAATTTTAGTGTTTGTAAAACTGGTTTTTAATGAAACTCCTGAATTAATTAAGACACACACACACACACACACACACACAATACTAAGCAAGTCAGTAACAATAAAAATACTAAAAGGAGGCAACACCGATTGAACACATACTATATGCCAGATACTGTTCCCAGTGTTCATAAGAAATGCTCACAAAATTTTCTTAACAACCCTATGAGGTAGGTACTTTTATTTCCCCCAGTTTTTATATGAAGAAATCAAGGCCTGAAAGGGGTGGAGCAAGACATTGTACTCCGGTAGTCTGGTCCCAGAAACCATACTCTCACCACAGTGCATGCAAAACCAATAAAGAAGCAAACAAAAATTGTCTTTGAAAGCATCTGCTATTTGTTGCTCTGCTATTTGCTCACCCATTCAAGGTCTCTCATGCACTTAAAATTGAGAACAGTTGCTGGAACTGAACCTTCCATCATGCCTCTTGATCAATCACAGCAGATTTTATCATGCTTTACTCCACATTATAAATTTCACCCAGCTCTGCCTTGGCAGTACCAATTATGTATACTCTGTTTTAGCAAAAATACATTTTTGCACACTAATTCAAATGCTATGGTACACCTCTGAGGGTTACAGTGTGCCATGGCATAAAGGCAGAGGGTCACTTCTGAATGAAGATGGTGACCAAGACTGTCCTCATACTCAGTTCCTTGCTGCTAGGATCAGTATTACAAAACAACCCTCTGATTTTAGTAGAACCTTATACTTAAAGTACCGGCTTTGACATCAGTTTATATTTTATATATCATAAACATTAGCAAAATTAATTCTGGAATATTATTAGGTAAAATTAGCTAAATTCAAGGCCTAGTGTCTTGTAAAACTTTTTGGCAAAACATCTATGGCTTAATATCTCTTGAATTTAGTTAATTCATACTCATAATTATTACATCCTAATTTTACTCCCTCATTCTGCACATTTCAAATGCACATTAGCAAAAGGACTAAGTTCAGGGATATAATTTTATTATTATCTAATATTAACAAGAGTAAAATATTTTTGCTAAATCGAGTTTGTGCAGGCAACTTTGAGTTGTTTTACAATTTATGTGTATGTCACTAGATAGACTCTTCAGCGGCTAATTAAATGATCCCATGTAAAAATGGTTTATCTTCAACTGATAGGTTCTGTGTACAGATTGATTTTCTCTGAGGAGGTTAGATTTCAGGCTTTTTTTTTCTTTTAAATCACTGGGCATCTGTAAAAAATTCAAAGGGTAGTAAAACTTACTTTCAGTTCAACTGTCCTAGGAACTAGGATTAATATATGCTAAACTACTGAAAAATGGGTGCTAAATTTCTCTCTACTTCACTTTATTGAAACATAGACTACTATCATTTGGAAGATATTGTTAACTTTTTTAAATTAAAAGAAAGACAAAATTCATCCATTTCTCACTCTCCTATTTATACTATCTAAACTCTATCTAAAGCCAAACAACTGTAAACTCAATGCATTATGACCATCAGGAACTCTATTATAGAGGATAAATATAAAGCTAGATTGCTTGAACGTACTCTACAATACAAGATAACATGGTCCAAAAATGCTCTTTTTGGAATCCATTGTAATTTAAGCATTTTATTTTTGTAAAGTCGCACTGATCACATTCAGATAAAATATAAATTATAAAATAACTGATAGGTATTTTCACAATATCCAAATGTAAAGTTTTACAAATCTGTTTTAGATTAGAACATACCTGAGAGCTTAAAGATACATAGAAACACAAGAAACGCAAATAAGTCCATCCTTTAACTCATGTTTCCTGTTTCCAAGCAAGTTCTTTGATTTACTCAGCCACATCTTGAAATACACTCTATATTTTTTGTAATTTAAGAGAGGAGAGCTTACCAGATAGAAAAACATATAACATGCACAAGAGCAAGGATCTTTTATATTGTTCAGATACAAATAAATCCCAAGCACCTAAAGAGTACATGACACAGAGTAGACAATAAAATAAAACTAGTAGTAGACTCGTTAGATAGCCAGATATATGGAGGGAGGGAGGGAGGGAGGGAGGGAGGGAGAGAGAGAGAGAGAGAAAGAAAGATATTGATTGATTGGGGGTGTTAAAAATTGAAAAACCTATTTCTGAGTCTTCTCCACTTATTGATTTACTGACTGGGTGATCTTTGGCACAAGTTAAAACCTGTTAGTCTCTGTTTTCTTAGCAGCATAATACCAATTACCTTATCACATATCAAATGTTAAGAATGAATGATATTATGTCCATGAAAACAACTGTTAAAATTTTAAAGTACTTTTAAGCATTATGTTTATGCACATACTATATACACCTCAATAGCCATGCATTCACATACTAATATAAGCCTACACTAAGATGACATTGTGGTTACTATGTTATGGGCTTAACTAAAACGTTGGTCATGCAAGTCCAGAATTCACACTGTTAAGGCAAACGTAAAATTCATCACACATCCAAGTACTTCAATGGAGAAAGTTGAAAACTAAATGGAATCATGCATTCAATAATTAAAAGACACCAATGAAGGTGCTTACATAAACTGAGTTCTAGGAGAAGATTAAGATATCTAAGAGGGAAAAAAAGAGTGTTATTTTGGAATAAGTAATAACGTAATATGAGGAACAATTTTCAAAAGAAAACAGTATATCATCCTCAGCCTGTGGGAAATGCAAAGAACTTCAGAAGGGATAATAGGAATCTTTTTATCATTGTGTACTTTTTCCATCTCTTCTTAAGACCAGTAAAACCTGTCACTTGGTAACATTAACTTTGCACACCAGTTACAAAGAATTGGATAAGACAATGTGAAGAAGAAAAATGCCAAAAAAAAAAAAAAGATGATAACTTAGACAAAGGACATATGTATTAGAAAGGAGGCAAGTAACATAGCCATACATGTAGCATCATGCATCTTTCACCTATGGTGCCCTGCACTAAGAATTCTTCCGATGGACTTTGTGGCATGGAAAATTGCTATGATCCCATTGCTGTCCTCTCTTTAAAAAAATAAAATTAAAAGCAAAAACTTTCTGTCAAGTCTACCATGCAGATATCATATCAGGTATATTCATGTTGTACAAAGTTGTTCAAAGGAAAACAAGGGGATAAACAATTTTAACACTGTAATCACTACCAAAGCAATGCATTTGTAATTAGAGGCTATAATACTGAGAAAATCATTCATACACAGCAGAAAATACAATTTAAAATGTTTAAAATGTTAATTGACTGAGTAAGAGTTTCTTCATTGTTGACAGAATGATATAAACAGATTTTTAGAGAATTAATTGTTGGGAAACAAATGCTTTCCCTTGATCAAGATTGATCATCTGTGAAAATGACAGAGTCAATACCTTTGGGTTATTCAACTCCACTCTGAAGTACTTAATGGAAAAAAATATCATTTCAAAGCCGTGGATCATTATGCTTTCAAGTTCATATATTAAAACTTTTGAACTCCCACTTTTAGATTTTTAAAATTTACAGAATGCACCAACATAAATCTCCCTGTAAAAAATTAACCCCAGATGCTTGTTTGTAAGCTTTTGAGGTTTGGTTGATTATATATTGTCTTGGCTGAGACAACAAGCTCAGTTCTTTGGATTCCATTAATATACATCTGACACTTTCTATAAACTCAGTTTTGTTCAGACCTGAATTGACTGAAGGAGACAAATTGAACAACAGTAGTGTCAAGCAGGACTGGGCTGGTAGAAGACAGAGAAGCGTGACATAGCTGAGAAGCCCCTGCTGTCCCTGAGCACAACTTAAGCACCTCCAAACCCTGATTTCTAATTATGCAAATTACTGGTTCTCACAGGCAGAAATATTCTATGTTAAAACACAGTAAAAATACATCTGAAAAGCATGAGCATATCACAGCCTGATGGCAAGCCATTATTCAAAAGTTTTATTACCCTAGAAGAGGTGGAGATGCTATTAAAATAAAACATGTTCTATTAAATAATAGCTATTTACACTTTTCTGTGTCTTCATTTCATAAGTATCTGCATTCGACTTTGAGATAACAATAGTCTGCTGCTTTTTCCTATGATAATAGACAATATTTGAGGAGTTAAAAGTGTTTTTGAATTCTTCATTTGGTAGCACGTGAACATTCTCAGTCAATTAAAAGCTTTTATTGTATCCGATTTTTCATTAAATTAAATTCCCGTCAGATTTAATCATCTATGTCCACAGTAATTCAACAGCTGTAAACATATTTGTTGTGCTACAATACTGTAAGGATCCTCAGGTGTAAATATCACTACTAATAAATGATTAAATAATTGAAAGCTTTAATTTCAGGGCTTAAATATTCTGCAGATAACATAAAACAGAATTTTATGCATTCAAAAGCACTTAATACAATAAATGATTTTAACATCTCTCAATTCCAGGAAAAAAAACACAGTTCTTCAAAACTATTTGCCATTATTATTTCCTTAGGTTAAAAATGATAAATATGAATACAAAATACTACAACTTCATTTCAGAAGCTAAAGCCTTTGCTTACTTGGTAAATTCTGTTTTCCCATATAGATACAACTTTGGAAAACTGTCCCAAAGAACTATCATTTAACAATTAGAAACTTTGACTCATTTTAAATTTATAGCAACACTACCTGCTTGACCATTTCTACTTCTACTCTTCGCTACTAATAGTAAATTATAAAGAAGTGGAGCAGAGTGTATACATATCCATACATATTTAAAAACACATTCAAAATAATGATCTCGTAATAGAAGTTACTTTCCTTTTCCTAAAGAAAAGCTGAATTTACCTGCCATTCGTTTTCTACTGCAAATTAGTTTGCCAGGTCCACATTAGCATTCTCTTTTTAAATTCATTTTGCTAAATCCACACTTCCTTTTAATACTGCTAAACACTGCTCTGATTCAAACTTACCAAATAGTAATCCTGTTCAACCCTGACACCAGTTTCTTATACTGTTTCCCCCGTTAGACACATTTACCTTTATTTTGAAAGAGAAGGTAAAACAGAAGAGGCTCTTACCAGAGACAGGGAAAACAATTCGTTCAGCTACGTCCAACAGTGCTCTGTGCAGCCTGGCAGTATGAGTGATACTTGGGACTCACACAAAAGAGAGATAATTGGCTCTCAATGAAGAGATGTAAACATCCATCATAATGGCACTGGGGGCTGAAACTGAACGCTACCTCAGCTCCTCTATGTACTCCGACTGGAAGATGATGTCACAAACATCATCTGGGTGTACTCTCATTGGCTTCTGTTACCTGGAATCATATCTTAACCCTAAACTGTCAGCTGCAAATTGAAATGCTCATCTCTGACTATAAGTTTTGCTGAAAAGTGGAGTGAAAGTGATGCTGAGCTACCAGAGGATAGAAAACTGAAAATACTTTCCCCCAAATACGTTAAGAAAAACTTACATAATTAATTAATTAGGATCTATGGGAATTTTATTCTCCAGATATGTTTAATAAATAGCAGTATTTATAAAAGGTATTCCTCAGAATGGATATTAAAGGTAAAGATTAATATAATCACAACATCTGGGATTTAAAATTTTCTAATTACTTTGCACTGATTTTACAGAACTACCCCACAAGATTAAGAAAGTAGAGTTGAGAAAAATTACAGTGTACACAACTGTACAGCGGAGCTTTTAATCAATTTGGTCACAGCAGCCACATGTATTGTAAAATCTAATAAAAATTAAAAAATGATAATGCATTTTACTCTCTGAATGTTAAATAGTATCCCCAAAGTTTTGTGTAATAAAGCTTAATGTATGATATATTAAAAGCATAACATCACTAAAATAATAATGTTAAACTTGGGTTTTTACAAAGAGTAATTTATAAGTCACTGGAACTGTAGACAAGCCCATTTCAGAAACTGAAGGCTACTTTATAGTAGCCTTTATAGTGCTGTTCTCTTTGAGCACAAATGGGGAATAATTATCTATCCCTTACCCTCTATCCTGACAAAAGCCCCAGACTTCTCCCCAGGCTTAAATCCAGTGAGAGAGGAGGATAATGAGCTAAAGCTGGTTGCAGCAGCTTGCTGCCAGAGGGACAAAACTACAGTCACCTTGAAATATATCCAAGCTTTCCCCACCAAAAGGAGCTGTCAGCCACATAACTGTGAGATGCAAGAATTACCAGAGCTATTCAATGACCAGCTCCTTCTAAATCCAGCCCAGTCATATCCCAGGGCAAGCCCTTTGAAAGCTGTGCAGCTCAGCATGCAAATAGTACACCCACCTGGAGAGACAGTGAGAGAAATTCTCTGCATCCACCCCCATCTTTAGGGAAAGGAAGGTCACAAACAGTGCCCTTGTGTGCCATTATGCTGGTTCATGTCCTCCTGAATAATGGATTCAGGGCAAAGTTGTTATAATCCCTCCACATTTCCAATGACAGAAAATTATTTTTATTGTATGGTACAATGAGAGTTCTAAAAGTTGAAAATACATGAAAAGACATTTTCATAGGCCACACATTCAAAATTCCCCTCCAAGTCCTGACTTTCATGACCATTGGCTTGATTATTTGATTACTCTTAGCAGCAAGTTAGTATGTGATACAGGGGTAAGAGTTTTAGATTTGCGTTCAAAAGCCCCAGCCTCCAATCCTTGCTCTATCACCTACTATCTGTAAGAACTTCAGAACATTAATAACTTTCATGTATAGTATGAGAATGACAATGCTAATTACACCAAAAAAAGTTGATATAGGGATTAAATGAGGTAATATATAAAATACATTATGTAAAATAAAAACTATTACATAAATATAAGATGCAATTAATATTATTGTTGTTATGCAAAAGATCAAATGTGTTCATTTTAAAGGCATTTGGGTAATTTAAAATGAAGAGTCAAGTCAGTGCCTTCAAAATAATTAAGGAAGAAATATGATTATCCTAAACTCTTAAAATTTCAACTAGAAAGTAATGTTGCAAATTAACTTGATTTATAACACTGATTCACTCAGTGGTCTCTTTTTGAACTTGTTGCCCCTCCTGGTATTATTCAGAATTTAATCATATTAGTCAAGTTCAAGCATCTAGATTCAAGAAGACGATTTGTCAAACTGTACTTTGGGCCGACGTGAAAGACACTGTTCATTTACTTCTGCCCCAAAACGTGGGAATTTAGATAGAAATGTGTATTAAAAAAAGATTCATTGCCATGCAAAGTGACATAAAATTGAATTACAGATCAGAAAGATGAATTTGGACAATGGGAATGTCAACTGTATTTCTGGTAGACAAATGATAACACTAAGACATTGTAACTGCTAAGAAGATATGTCATGGAGAAAATAATTAGTTATGAAATAAAATATGCTCCTCCATTTTATATTTATATAAAAATTTAATGGTATAAATATTTAATGGCAGAGATGAATAACTAGCAAAATTAGATTATATCTTGTTGCATGTAGAAAGCATGCTGATATATACACCATTCAGTTAATTTTTAAGATAAATGTATATTCTGGTGATTTGAGTAAACTCACGTTATAATGTTTCTTATTTTGTTTTGCACTTGTTTGAGCACTGCCATGCCAAATAGACATAGGAAACAATGAAGACTGAGAAATAGAAATATTCCTAGTTCTTTGAAAACAGTGTGTATCAAATAACCACATCCTTCACACAATTCATTGATAAGTTAATGACTTGGAAAAGGGTCCTAGTTTTGTGTTAATAAAATAAGATTTTTAAGAATATAGATTTCTGTACTTACATATTGTACAAGATCAAGACTAATTAATGCATCAGTAAAATTTTAAGGGAGTTCACTTACTAAATGTGAAAGCATAAATGTTTGAATTGTGTACAAAATAGAAAAATGAATGGGATATAACTTAATCCCTTGGAGAATGAATAGGAGATAAAGAAAATGTAGCAGAAATATTTTAAAATAATGTTGGCTTACAATAATGAATGAATCTTTACTCCATACATTAAGTCAATTTTAAATTTTAGTGCAATTCACTAGGACAGAATTTATACTCTAGTTTCAAATAATTATATCTACACTCAAGGAAGTTTCAGATAAATATAGAATATGATATATCATATATAGAAATCAGTGAGATTAGTATAGTATCTTACACATAAGAACAGAAAAAGTATATTTCCTTATGGGCAGTAATCATCTGAAATTAATGATGAGTGTAAGTTATGAAGTTTTTAGTAATTCTTTGATAGTGCTTCTTTAGGAAAAGCAGAGGTATTAAAGGTCAGGGCCTTTCAGTGATTTATTTGTAGTATGTCCTTTTAGAAAGTCTAATGATACCTGAACATCAGTCTGCAAACTGGGTTAAAGCCAAAGATAAGATAGCGAATATGTAATGTGAACATTGATGATCAGACATAAAAATTCTTACTACTGTCATAAAATAGTATTAGTAAAAACTACAACCTGATTACATAATGTAAAAAAAAAAAATCCTAAACATGTTAAAACATTAAGGCCTGCAAAAAAAAAAAAAAAAAAGAATGGTGTCATTTTTTTGAATATACTGTTTGTTACATACATGTAGAAAAGTAAAATACACTTTTTTCCAGAGTTAAAAAAGATCTCCAATTTCATAAAAAGGGAAAATAACAAACACCACATTTTATATTGAATTTACCAACATTGTTTCATTATTTATTACATTCCTCCCACTAAAATGGCCTGCTAACACTTGTGAGTTCCAGAGAAAAGACAATTATTTTAACATTAACAACCATGTAAAACCTTAATATAAAGGGGGAAAAAACCCCACAGGAATTAATCTAGGCTTTATTTTGAGTAAATTTATATTAGTGAATGCTTTCTTATTTGAAGAACATGGAATCCATAAAAATATTTTTGATAAATCAAGTAGAAGATGTTTTATACTTCAGCCCAAGTATATCTCAATTTTATTACTATACTTACATACTAGTATATATTTCCCAGGAGTTGAAACCATTGCAGTATTTAATTGCCTGACAATTATTTCTGTTACATCAATTTTGTGGTTAAACTAATTATTTAAATTATCAAAACAAATCAGCACTAGAGGCTAATTAAACTGGAGAAACCATCCTCCAATGTTTCCCAACCTACATATTAATAAGGTTTAAGTTAATGCTAACTTTAGGAGAAATAAACATGTCCTTCAGGTGATAAATTTATAGGCAGGACTCCAAAATTTAAACAGGTTTTAAATTCTTGTGAATATTATTACTTACTCTGAGCAGTTAGGAATATTAGAGTATAGCACTTTACTATATCTTACAGCATCAATAAAAGGCCCATTGCTGAGTTATCCACAAGATGGCAGCTCAGTTTATGTGGCCACTAACACTCTTAATACACTAGTTCATCTTGTTGTTATTATTATTTAGAGAAAAATAATATATAAAGTATATAAAAAACTTACATGTGTGAATGCTTATATTAGGTAACTTTTCAGTTTAAGAGCAATAAGTGGTTAAAATTTGTTAAAACCAACTGAAAAGCAGGAATTATTTAAATTATCTTAAAATGTGTCACTTCAAAACACAGCTTTTTGCTAACACAATGTCCAAATGCTTCATCTCAAACATATCTCAGAGGTTAATCTCTTTACAAAAAATCATTTTATTTTGTTTCATAGACTTCTATATTGCTTTTAAAAAATGCAAACAATGTTCACAATAACTTTTTGAATCAATGATAACTCTGTGGTATGGTAAGAGATAGCTGAGAATTAAGTTTTTCCATCTACTAAATTCCAGGCATAACCAACTCTGATAAGAATATCTATTTATTGACCTTGATTATATGCCTTTTTTATACTTAGTCATCTTCCCTGTTATTTTTTTCTTTATGTCTACCATAAAGCTATTGTGTGGCAGCTTTAGTCCATTACCCTTATTTCTGTTTCCTGAGTAGATAAAATTTTGAAAATACTTAGAATTATTAGGCTATATCACCTTCTCTTCTGAGAATAAATATCCCCAAGATATTTAACTATGGTTATGTTTCAGTAAATTTTACTCTAGAGAAGAAGAAAATGAGTAAATAAAAGTAAAGAAAGGTCTCCCCTCTTGCATGTTAAAGAAATATGAATTCTTAGAAATGAAGATAAGAAGCCCATGCTGTTTTAGTGATTCAGAACACTTTTAAAATGCAAACTGAAAACATTAACTTACTAGGGAAGATATCTAAAGTGAATATATACTCTAATTTATTTTTACAGATTTCCTTTGAACATCATGATTAATCTCTGTAAGAGACCTAAAAATTAGTGGGCAAAAGGATTTGTTTTTCACCATGTTCTCTGAATAACGGTATTTTCTCTGTTTTCATACTGCTCCACAATTAAGGGTACTTCACTTGCTTTCTTATAAATATGTTGCTTTGTTCCTGATATAAAATTTTACAACTTCACTCGTGACTTTTTCCTTTCATCTCAATTTCCTTGCCTTTGTCTCATGTTACCCAAATTGATCAAATCAAGGCTGTCTACCACCATCTTGACAAATAAGGAAGAACATTAATCTCATAGGAACTTAGTATTGAATTTAGATCTTGATGAGGAGCATTTGAATACGACCACCTTATATTTGACAAGAGAAGGCAGCTATTTATGTAGAACCCATTGGGCTCAAAACATTGCTCCACAGGCATGGATGTTTATATATGAAAGATAATGGGAAACAGATTACTAATCATTGTACAGTATTTTACCATGCCATAACTTTGTGGTAGAGACTCTTCAAATCTTTCAGAGGAATCCACATTACTATAAGGGGGATTAGGATTATCGTAATAGTAGAAGATAGAAAAATATCATCATCATCATCAATAATTTGAGTGTTTAGTTTGTACTAGACATTATGGTAAACACTTTTCATTGATCATCTAATTTGTTGTTTTTGTTTTGTTTTGTTTTCTGCAACTGGTCCCCAAGAGAGGTTAATGTAAAGACTTTCAAAAGGGCTCTTAAATATACACTATAAACCAGTACCATGTTTTTTAAAAATTTTTTTCACATAATTATTGGAGTATAATTGCTTTACAATGGTGTGTTAGTTTCTGCCGTATAACAAAGTGAATCAGCTATACGTATACATATATCCCCATATCTCCTCCCTCTTGCATCTCCCTCCCACCCTCCCTATCCCACCCCTCTAGGTGGACACAAAGCACTGAGCTGATCTCCCTGTGCTATGTGGCTGCTTCCCACTAGCTATCTATTTTACATTTGGTAGAGTGTATATGTCCATGCCACTCTCTCACTTTATCCCAGCTTCCCCTTCCCCTTCCCCATGTCCTCAAGTCCATTCTCTATGTCTGCACCTTTATTGCTTTCCTGCCCCTAGGTTCATCAGAACCTTTTTTTTTTTTTTTTTTAGATTACATATACGTGTGTTAGCATACGGTATTTGTTTTTCTCTGTCTGACTTACTTCACTCTGTATGACAGACTCTAGGTCCATCCACCTTACTACAAATAACTCAATTTTGTTTCTTTATGGCTGAGTAATATTCCATTGTATATATGTGTCACATCTTCTTTATCCATTCTTCTGTCGATGGACACTTAGGTTGCTTCCATGTCCTGGTTATTGTAAATAGAGTTGCAATGAGCATTGTGGTACATGACTCTTTTTGAATTATGGTTTTCTCAGGGTATATGCCCAGTAGTGGGATTGCTGGGTCTTGTGGTAGTTCTATTTTTAGTTTTACTTTTCAATCAAAACTGCTTAGTTGAATCTCAACTGGGAAATGCCAAAATATAGGGTCTTACTATGAACTGAATATTTGTGCCTCCCCCTCACACCCAAATCATATGTTGAAACCTAATGCCCAATGTGACGGTATTAGGAGGTGGGGCCTTTGGGAGGTGATTCGGTTATGAGGGTAGAGCCTTATGATTGGGATTAGCGCCCTTAAAATAAGGGAGACCCCAGAGAGCTACCTAGTCCTTTCTCCCATGTGAGGTCATCTATGAATCAGGAAGCTTGCTGTCACAAGACACTGAATCTGCTGGTGTCTTCATCTTGGCCTTCCTCATCTCCAGAACAGTGAAACATACATTTCTGTTGTTTATAAGTTGCCTAGTTTATGGTATTTTGTTATAGCATCCCAAAAAGACTAAGACAGGCCCCAACCAAACTACTTACATGAGAATCTCTAAGTATGGGGGATGGGAAGCACTGGTGTATGTTCCTCCCTAAATGACTGTCTCTGTCGCCAGGCTTAAAAATTGTTGCCAAAATCTTTGCATACGTGAGTCAAAGGTTTTAATATATAATATCAGATTTTACTGAAACAAGTAAAAATTGTTCTAAAAATTTTAAGTGAAATCTGTGAAGGAAACAGGGCATAGTTTATATGCCAAATAATACTTTGGAGAATGAATAAGGAAAATCCAGATTACTAAGGTAAAGTGATGAACATCACCTGTTTGGTAAGTTTGAGGAAGTAATTGTGATGGAACATGATCAATGGTAGCTGAGGAAGACAAAAGGATAAGAAGTAGGGGAGTGATGGGAAAAGGAGAGGATTCAGCCTTCAGAGATGGCCCAGCAACATTGGAAGCTAGTCCTAAAGTGCCCTGATCTGCCAGGACGACACCTGCAGACAGTGCTCTGCTGAGACAAGATTTCTTCTGCATACAATCTGGCACAAGTGATGCCCTCTCTTGACACAAGACAATACTGAGCTTCACCCTAAATGCCCTATATTGATACTTCCTTTTTCAAAGATCCAGGATGCATACAAGCCCACTGACTCAGAGGATGGTTAGTGGTTGTATGGAAGAATCCCAGTGTCTGTATTTAGGAGGGAATAGACTCTGTGAAAACAAACCCTATGACAGAAAAAATTAACTAATTTTTCTATAGCCCTCTATGATTTCATTGAACTATATTCATAAACCAAGCTTTGTGTCTGAGATATTCATTATTTTAATTATTCATGCTCAAATGTATTGCAGAACTCATATCTTCAGAATTAATCATTATGTCATCTGTAATAAAGCTGGAATATAATACATTTCTGAAGATACAAGTGAGAATAGTATCCTTTGTTATAGTCTGTATAATGAAATGCATATATTTATCTTTTTGTGTATACAATTAGGTAAATGTAATAAAAAGTTTTAAATAATTGCTTGACAGTTAGTAGGAAGCTACTTGTAGACCCTCTAAAGAATTGTAAGGATTATTTTAAGTGTTTAATTTAGTACTATGTATACCTATATATATACATATATATAATATACAATCAGTTTCTTTCTCTTTACATTTAAATTTATTACAATATCTACACTTTAATATCAATTCTCTTATCTTTATTTCATAATGATCTGTAAGCAGCAGTTAGTTTTCAACTATTCATATAAATCTGACATTATTTCAGGCTTTTTTCAGAGCTGTCTTGTCTTCAGCAGTGTAGCACTAAAATAACTTCCTTTGAATTTGTTATTTTTTCAAGCTTTGTTAAATAACTTCCTTTGTATTTATGTACATTTTACTGTTTTTGCTATTAGCTACTATTAGGAAATGTATTCTCCACTACACTTTACCTGAAGAGATTCAGTAACAGTGTACTCACACAACCATGGTCAACACAATAGGAAATGCCCGAGTGTTCTTTGTAGCCAATCTTTTTTTAAAGGGGTTAAATTACAGCCATTGTTTCAGGACACTACAGAGAGGCAACATGAATTAACGACCTTCGAGCAAATCTTGGTTGATCATTGTCCGGGAACTCATTTTTCAACTTAATCCATGAACTAGCCAAAGGTAAATGATCGCTATAAAGGCTACAGGAACCTTAAGCTTTGTCAAGATAAATGACGCGTGGGTGTGATGTGTGTGTGATATAACTGGCATATTTATCGATCATCTCTATCAATCCATCTTTGAAATTGTAGACCTGGAAAAAATATTAACTCTTTCCACATTAAATCGGAAAAAAAATCACTAAGTGGACAGTGTGAAAATACAGTCAATAACAAGAAATTGTTTTTTTCTGCAGGCTACCTGGTCCTGATACATTTGTTTTTGGCTGTGACTAGTAGAAGATCAAAACTCACTATTTGGCGAGTTTTGGCAAAAAACTAGCAAAAAATCCCCTTGGTATCCCAGGCCCCTCCACAATGATTCTTCCAAAATGGAGACAGAGTCATTTTTTCTGCCTTATGTAGTTAATGGAATGAAAGTCCTGGAAGAACACATATTTCTATATTGAAAGGACCTATAGAGGCCCCCCAAAAATGAATGAAAAGGACCCACATCAAAACACATGATCATGAAATTTAAAATCACTGGGAGTAAACAGATCTTCCAAGTCTGAAATAAGAAAAAAACTAGTCATAAAGAAATTCAGGAATCAGACCAACACCAGACTTCTCTACAATCAAACTGAGAAAGGAAACAATAGATGCTTGCTAAGTGATTTTCAACACAAATTTTTACTCCTCAACATTACCAATTAAGTCTGAGGCAATAAGTCAGGACATCTTCAGATACACAAACTCATAAAAATGTCACCTTCCACACCCCTTCTCAGGAAGCTGCTGCAGGATGTGCTCTATCAGAGCAATGGGTAAAGCAAGAAAGAGAAAACTCTGAGTTCAGGAAATAGGTGATCTAAGACTTGAGAGAGGTCATGAGAAATTTCCAGTTGATGATGATGAAAAGTAATCTTAGGATGACAGCTAGATAGCAGGCCTAGACTAATCATGTACAAATTAGAAAAGAAAGGCAGCAATCTCCAGGAAGGATATTTTAATAAAAATTAACTACAATGAAAGAAAACTAAAAGAGTATTTGATTTGTTTTAATATATTGGAAAGACGTGTATTTTTCTGAGACTTTAAGCCTGAATTAGAGAGAAGTAAGAGAAAACTAATGACATCAGTGGGAGATGAAGCACTTAAAAGGCAAGGAAAACTAAAAGTTATTTAAAGGAAGGGAATTTACGCCTCCTCCTCATATTCTACCAATAAATAATACAAATCTTAAGTTTTAAATGTGATATAACTATATTGGAATGGTAGGAAACATCAAAGGCAAAATTACTGCATTCAGGTTTCTAAAAATAACTGAGGGGACTTCTGGTTTCCAGTTCAGCCTGTAAGAACCTTGGAAGTAGCCACTCCATCCTAACAACTGAAAAACCAAGCAAACCGAAAAATCAACATTTCTTCTTAGATCCATCAGAGAAATGAGGTCTTAGGGCCAACTGCTGCTTCCAAAATTGGAGAGACTGCTAGGCAGATACAGAGACTCACAAATTACCAGAGCAGAAATCCACAAACTGACATAACCACCGGAATCACTGCCAGGGCAGGAAAACCTGCACTGTAACTGAGGAATTGCCAGAGGCTCAGCATGGATTAGTCTGAGAGACAAAAACTACAGTAGGACTTGTCACTGATGGTGGGAGGATGACATACATTTGTGACTTTTACTTCCTGGAGTTCTGCCAGGTTCTCACAGTGAATATCACTTAAAATTGTTTTTGCTTGTATTTCTGACAGGGGGAAGGGAAAAGGAACCATTCTGAAACAAATCAGAACATTCTGTTCTTCTTAACAAGGTCAGCCTTCTGGAGAAAATAGTTACTCCAGGGCCTAGCCTGCAGTGGTTTTGTCAGAGCCTAACTGATCTGGAGGAAGGGAAATACTCAGCTCCAGCCCCCTCTAGCCATGTCATCCCACTGACAGGGGGTGGGGGTAGGGCAGGACTGAGAAACACATGTGAAGGTCACAGTCAAGAGGCACAGGTTCACTAAAAGACAGAGAGACTTAATCATAAGATTACAGAATGGTCCCCTTGCCCACATACCATACAGTCACATTACTAAAGGATTATTTATAGTAGTTCTTTTTACCCAGTATATTATATCTGGCTTTCAAGAAAATTACAAGGCATACTAAAAGGTAAAAATAAATAAATAAGTAAAATAAACCCCCCCACATTTTGAAGAGAAAGAGCAAGCATAAAAACCATACTCAGATATAGCAGGGATGTTGGAATTGTCAGACCAGGAATTTAAAACGTCTATGATTAATACACCAAGGGCTCTAATAGATAAGTAGACAGCATGCAAGAATGGATGCCAATATTAGAAAAGAGCTGGTAATTCTAAGAAAGAACCAAAAAGAAATAAAAAACACTGTAACTGAAATAAGAAATGTTTTTGATGGACTTATTATTAGACTGGATGTGGCTGAGGAAAGAATCTCTGAACTTGAAGCTATGTCAATAGAAACCTTCAAAAGGAAAAAGCAAACAGGAAAAAATAATGGGGGAAAAAAAAGAAGGCATAGAATATCTAATGACTGTGGGGCAACTACATAAGCATATGCATAATGGGAATGCCAGAAGGAGAAGAAAGAGACAAAGATAGAAGAAATATTTGAAGCAATAATAACTGAGAATTTCCCCCAAATTAATGTCATATACCAAATCATAGGTCCGGGAAGCTCAGAGAACACCAAGCAAGATGAATGCCCCCCTCCCACCTTCCACAAGCCAACATATGGGCATCATTTTCAAACTATAGAAAATCAAAAAATAAAGAAAAAGTCCTATAAGAAGTTGGGGGGAAACTTACCTGTAAAGGAACAAAGATAATTATATCTGACTTCTCCTCAGAAACCATGCAAGCAAAAAGAGTGTAAAGTGAAATATTTAAAATGCTGAGAGGGAAACAGAACAAAATAAACAAAACAACAACTTATAATTCTATGCCCTGTGCAATTATCCTTCAAAAGTGAAGGAGAAATAAAGACATGCTCAGACAAACAAAAATTAAGGGAATTTGTTGCCAGTAGATCTTCCTTTCAAGAAATGTTAGAAGTAATTCTTTGGAGAGAAGGAAAATCATATAGGTCAGAAACTCAGATCTACATAAAGAAAGGAAAGCACTGGAGAAGGAATAAATGAAGGTAAAATAAATACTTTTACTTGTCTTATTCTTACTTGATCTAACAGATAACAGTTCAAAATAATAATGTTTCTGATTACGTATGCTCATATATATGTGATAGATGCACAGATAGAATATGTATACTTATGTATAAGTGAAATGAATGACAGCAATAATACAAAGGATGGGAAGAAGGTTTTAGTATTATTTCATTATTATAAAGTACTTACACTGTCTATGAAGTGATATAATGTTATTTGAAAGTGGACTTGGATTAACTGTACATATATATTGTAAACTCAAGAGCAATGACTAAAAAGAATAAAACAGTAACTAATATGCTAAGAAAGGAGAGAAAATTGAACTATAAAATGCTGAGTTAACCACAAAAGACACAAAAAAAGTAGAAGACAAAAATAGAAACAAAGAAAAAGGACAACACAGGCAAAACAGCAACAAATAAACAAAGTACATCAATAATCACTTTAAATGTTAATGGTCAAAATGTACCAATTAAAAGACAGAGATTGTCAGAGTATATTGTTGTGTGGCTAATTAGGGCCTTTTTAATTGGAATGTAAAACAGGAATGACCATACCCTAATAGCATGACACCTACTACTTTAAAAAAAATTATAAAACCTAACATTCAGTAATCCATGAAGTGCCAATTTCCTGATGGAACTATCTGACTCACAAATGATTTTTATAGCAGTGTGTGTTTCCACAGGAAATGATAAAGTAGACTGAGGTATGATCTACTTACTTTCCCTGGTTTCATCTAATAATAGAATCAAATTAGAGCAAAGAGTGTAAATCAGAGATTTTTGGGCTCAATTACTGGTTTTATACTTAATAATTATATCATCTTGGAAAGCAGCAAGTTATTTACCTTCTCTGAACAGTATTTTCTAACGTACTCTAAGATGAAGTCATAATTGTAATTTATCTCCAAAGATTTTTAAAGTTATTAAAAGGAGAAATAGGTTTTGTACATTATTTAAGCCATTACTTAACACTTGCTAATTGCTCAAGGAAAAGATAGTTTCTTTTCTCCAAATCACATTATATTTTTATATAATAAATTATCCTTGAAACAGAAAAAAAATTATAGACCTCATATGTATACACAGTTGACCCTCGAACCACTCAGGTGTTGGGGCTCAACCCTTGGCACAAATGAAAATTTGCATATAGTTTATAATCAGCACTCCATATATGTGATTCCTCTGTATCTTTAGATTCAACCAGTCTCAGATCTTGTAGTCTATAGTATTCACTACTGAAAAAATTCAAAGTGTAAGTGGACCCATGCAGTTCAAACCCATGTTTTTCAAGGGACAACTATACATATTTTTTCTGTTTTAATAAAAGAGGAAAGCTTATTCGTTAAACAGCATTTATAAATACTTGTAAATATTCAACAGAACCAGGAGGGTCAATGGGGCATGTGGTAATACAATGATAGTTTTCAACAAAACTATCTATAGAAGAAACATCTGAAAACAGTTTGTGAGGGACTTATAAAAACTTGCCTAACACTTTCTTGTGCAGAGTATACACTCATTAAATATTTATTGAACTGATTTGACATTTTAAGAATTAGCAAAATATTGTAAGAGATTATATATAAAAGAAAGTGTATCAATTTCCTTTCCATTCATTCAATCAACAAATATTGATAGCCTGACATTGTGTGAATTGCTATGATACAAACATGAATATGATCCATACTCTCGTCTCAAGGAACTCTCAGGCAAGCAAGTGTTTGCAACATTAAATAAAATATAGCGGACCAATTTTCTTATTGGTCAGTGAAGGTAAGCATGTTTACCTAGAAGGCTGATATGTCAAATGTTTGTTTTGTACTTGTATTAATAGAAAAAACAACAAACAAACAAAAACAAATCAGCACGCTATTAGAAGCAATTTCCTGAGAAAAGCAACTTTTAAGATATATAATAATGCTGTGACTAATTAAGAGTAATATTTTGCAAGCTGTATCTATAGTACTGTATTGATTTTCGATACGCACAACCAAGACCAAGAAGCATATCAAGACACTCAAACACCTTCTGAATCATTCTGGATTGATCAGATGTAACAGAGTTCATGATTAATTGAGAGGCATACCAAAAGTGTGTTGTACTTTAGTGTTGGATCTACACTGGAGGGAAGTAAGAATTACAGTGAGTGGGACCTGTAATGTCAGTGTATCAAACCCTTAACTTCCCACTCCTACCACCTCCATGCCTTGTTTAAAACCCTTCAGGCATTCTTGCTATTTTTAAAATAAGAGTAGGGGGACTCTTCCTAGGATGATTTCTATTGTCCTGTCTGATCTGGCCCTAATCTCTCTAGCCTCACCTACTACCAGCCTTCTTGACCTCACTCTTGCTATCTTTCTTCTCCATCTCAAATGATAGCTTTTAGTTCCATTTCCTGCCATAATACCTTTTGCTACAGGACGTGCTTCTAAACTCAGACAGTTTTTTCTGACTAAAATGCCCTTTTCCCATTCTTCTTTTCATATTACTCCTTGTTATCACACTAAATGCCATCTGAACCTTCTATTATAGTCATGTTACATATTTTGGCTTTAGGTCCTTTATTCTGTCTAAATACTCTCTATCCACCCCATATTCCTTTTTTTCTAGATGTCTCTATTCATCCCTATCAGCCATCCCCTATTCAAAGAAGTCTTCCCTGACCTCCTTAATTAAATCAAATCCCTATTATATGCTCTGATTCCAGGTACCTTTCTTTCATTGCATTTATCATTGCAATAAATATTTTTATTTCTCTGACTTTTTGAATGTGTGAATCTTCCACTGGAATATAAAGTCCTTGAAAAAAGACAATCTGTCTGCTTTTGCTTACTAGGTTAGCTATTCAAGATGATTTTGTAAACTAATGTCTAGCCATTTCAGTATACTACACAAATATACATATAAGATTAAAGTCTTCAGCATGATATAGCTATTTATATTTAATTTCCTAATTTTTGGTATAATTTCCATTTTGTAATCCTTTGGGGAAGTAATTTCCACCTTATGTCAGAATTAGAGGAAAGATAAGCCATTTTAATATATTTATAACATTTGCAAAAATGCTTTATTTATTACTGTATTTCAAATATATATATATATATATATATACGCACACGCCTACACACTGAAAACAAAAAGCAAGTTTTGTATGTGTGTGTTTAGTTTGTTTGTTTGTTTTGCCTACACAAGTGGAGAAAACACTATGGACCCCCACTTAACTACAACTCCCCACAAACATACACACCACACTTGCCTTTTGTATATATTCAGTCATATGTGTATATATATGTGTTTTTTCATTCTCACACCATGCTAAGTTTTTATTCACTCCGTGCCATTTTATTTAATTGTTGTGAGCCTTTAGCAGATAATCATGAGCACTTAAAAAGAGTACTTAAAAAAAATTGTAAAGAAGAGCACAAAGTTCTTATACTGTATCTGTTTGGAAAGAACATGCATAATATTTTTATATCATTAAGTGACTTAAAATATCTTTGAATAGGTCTTATCTAATCTACGTATTTGTCTTTATTTTAATATTGAGATATAGGATTTATTTACATTTATTTCCAAAAATATTTAAATAAGATTTACTCTTTTTTTTTCCTGAGGGTCACTTCAGTTTAGCTCTGTTCACTAAGATCTACTTTTTTGATTACTGACATTTCTTGCCAGTAGTCAAAACAATCCCAATGAACTACAATCATAAAATGTAACTGTTGGTACATTTTAGTCAGTGCTACTTAGGACAAAGGCAGTTTCTCAGTATTAAGTCAATTATAAACTCTCCAATTCAGTTTTCCTTTTTTTTGTTTGCTTTGTTTGTTTTGGCCTGGTTGCCAATTGTGTTAGAGATCTCCATTAATTTTTGCTTATCCCCTCATTTCTCAGAGGAACTGTTTTGCAAATGGCTCTACCTCCTTCATGCTAAATGACCTCACCTTCTGGAAGACTCATTGCCTCCAGATGAAAACTTGAATATCTGAAATAAGCGATGATGGGATCTAGATTATATTGATAGGAAAAGGACTGCACTGAAAGTCAGTAAAGTTCTGCTGTTCACGTTTCTGAAGCTCTTTTGTTTCCATCCTTCTTGAAAGTGTTATTCAACTATTCTTATAGTTCCATAAAAATTGTAATGTTTTTATTGTGGTAAAATACACATAACGTAAAATTTATTATTTTAACCATTTTTTTTTTTTGTTAAACAGTTCAGTGACATTAAGTACACTCCCATTGTTATAAAACCATCACTATTATCCCTCTCCAGAATTTGTTCATCTTCCCAAACTAAAATTCTGTACCCATTAAACAATAATTCTCCACATCCTTTTCCCTTAGCCCACATCACTGTCATAGATTAACCCTTTAAAGCTTTTTGGCTACTGAGGTTTTACACCAAATAATGATGTAAAAAGTCTACCCAATTATAAACAAGGATTCCTTGGTGGGCTTCCCTGGTGGCGCAGTGGTTGAGACTCTGCCTGCCAATGCAGGGGACACGGGTTCGTGCCCCGGTCCGGGAAGGTCCCACATGTCGCGGAGAAGCTGGGCCTGTGAGCCATGGCTGCTGAGCCTGTGCGTCCGGAGCCTGTGCTCCGCAACGGGAGAGGCCACAACAGTGAGAGGCCTGCGTACCGCAAAAAAAAAAAAAAAAAAAAAAAAAATTCCTTGGCAGATTAACAAATGGCATATTTCAAAAGTGAGTTTTCAGGGACTGAATCAGAAGCAAAACCTGTATTTATATAAGAATGCTTAGCCATCCTCTGTCCATATTACATACTCAGACTTGCTGGAGTCATCTTATTACATTAAGGTGAGAAATCACATTGGGGTCAGTTTGCCTCCAAACATGCCAGGTCAGAATATATAAGTGGGCTTGAAAATCAATCTCTGCCTAAGAGTTAACACCATTCTCTGAAAAGGAGAATGTGAGAAAAGTGAACTGTTACAGAATTATAAGAATTCCTCTTAACAGAAAAGGCTTGGGTCATCAGATAGCAAAGATTGGCTGAAGTGTAGCTTATCATGGCAAGGGGCTCACAGACATTTTGATATGGCCACTTGGATCTTGGGGAACTAAAGCTGTTTCAAGGAGTTGAAAAGCTTGTTCAAGGAAAACAAAGCTAACCTGTAGTCAACAGTTCATCCATCTTGGCTTAGCTTAATATAATACGACATGTATTATTCAGAACAAGTAATAAGTGTCACTTGAAAATTAGAATGATAGTCAATAGCTAAGCTATTTTATATATATATATATATATATGCCTAAAAGCAATATGATGATATTCGTGAGAGTATACAGTACAATGGTTAAGAGTAAAGGTTCAGGAGCCATTCAGATAAAGTTTCCATTTTTCCGTTTCTCAACTCAATCTCTGTGCAACCCCATGAGAGCTTCTTCATCCCCCTAAAATTGTTTCCTTGGTTGAATAAAGCCCAGCTGATAAAATTGTAGAAGGGTTAAATGAAATAAAGAATGAAAAGCAATTAGCACAATGCTTAGCAGTGGTGGTCAGATAATGGCCCCCAAAGACAGCTATGTCCTAATTGCTGGAACCTGTGAATGTTACCTTATGTGGCAAAAGGAACTTTACAAATGTGATTAAATCAAGGTTCCTGAAGTGGAGAGATTATTCTGGATTATCTTGATTGGCCCAATATAATGACAAAGGTGCTGAGGAGAGGAGCGGACAAGGGTCATGGTCAGACAAGAAGGGTCAGGATGGAAGCAGAGGTTGAAGTAACATAGGGCCATTAGCCATACAATGAGGCAACCTCTGGAAGCTAGGAAAGGCAAGGGTTCTCCCCTAGAATCTCCAGAAGAAAAACAGCTGTACTGACCTATTTTAAACTTCTGACATACAGAACTATAAAATAATAAATTTGTGTTGTTTTAAGCCATTAAGTTTGTGAGGAAACTTAAAAACTTGAAAGGTTGAGGAGGAAACCTTTCAACTCAGACAGCAGTAGGAAACAAATACACCAGCACTTACTTATTCTATAATAAATATCAGCTGATACTATTATTGAAAAATAATTAAAAAAAAACATGGTCAGTGCTATATAAGGAGTCTTTTTTTTTAGGGAAAGGAATTATTTTTATTTTTAACTATATTTATATTACACAAACCCCTGCATATTATAAAATATTTGAAAAATATAAAATTATATATAATGAAAATTAAAACTGTTCTTTCCATTCAGGACCCATGGCCTCCATTACAGAAATAAAGCTTTATTAACATATTCCTGTATATTCCTTCAAAATGTTTTAATGTAAAATGCTTAGAGCCATTTTTTCCGATTTATGGCTTTATTTTTTTTATTTTTTAGATTAAAAAAATGTTAATCTTTTTTATGGAAGTATAGTTAATTTACAGTGTTGTGCCACTCTCTGCTGTATAGCAAAGTGACTCAGTTTTACACGTACATACATTCTTTTTTAAAATATTCTTTTCCATTATGGTATATCCTAGGAGACTGAGTATAGTTCCCTGTGCTATACAGTAGGACCCTGTTGTTTATCCATTCTAAATGTAATAGTTTGACTCTACCAACCCCAAATTCCCAGTCCATTCCTCTCCCTCCCCACCTCCCCTTTGGCAACCACAAGTCTGATCTCTATGTCTGTGAGTTTGTTTCTGTTTTGTATATAGATAGGTTCATTTGTGTCATATTTTAGATTCCACATATGTGATATCATATGGCTTTTAGATTTTGTTATATAAATTTGTCTATTTCTCTCTTGCTATTTTGTCTACTATTGCTACTTACGTTTTGAGCCTGTTACTATTTTACACATTTGGGATTTCCAAACCTTTATGATACATTGACACTTTATCATTGTGAAATGACATTTAACAAATCTTTGTTAATACTTTTTATTATAGAGTTACAATAAAGTAATCGTGGAGTTAACCTTGTCTGAAATTATTAAAACCACTCAAGCTTTGTTATAGTTTGTGTTTACAAAATACATCTTTTTCCATATTATTACTTTTAACTTTTCTATGCCTTTATGTTTAATGTGTGTCTCTTATAAACAGCACGTGGTTGGGTTATTCTTTGTTTAACCACCATGGCAATTTTTGTCTTTTAACTAGATATTTTGTTCTTTTACATTTAACATAATCACTGACATAGCTTTATGTCCACTAACTTACTATTTATCTTTTGTTTCTTTTTTTTTCCTCCTTTCCTGTATTCATTTGGGTTGAGTACATTTTATTATTCCATTTTATCTTGTCCTTTGTTTTTTTCATTCTGTCCTTCCATGCTTTTTGTGGTTTCTATATGAATTACAATATGCATCCTCTATTTAAAATAGTAGTCTATCTTGAAGGCTATTTTATGCACAATTTAAGAAACTTATATTGGTATACTTCAATTTCCCTTCTAGTCCTTTATGCAATTGTTATACATTTCATTCCTTCCTCCTGCCAATCCCTCTATCTATCTACCTAACTATCTATCTACCTATCATCTATCAATTATGGCTCACAGATTATCATTATTTTACACAATCGATTATCTTTCAGGGAAATTCAAAAATTGATTTTAAAAAGACTTTCATATTGCCACATGTTTACCATATTCAGCCACCTCCCTTTTTAATATAGATTCTAATTTCTAGCTGGTATCATTATCAATTAGTCTAATTAACCTGCTCCAACATTCATATAGTGCACATCTGCTAGTGGTAAATTCTCTGAGTTTTTATTCATGAGAAAGTATCTTTATGTTGCCTTTGTTTCTGGATGATATTTGGAAGACACATTTCTGGACTTTTAATTATGTTTTAATTTTTTTTCATTCTTTAGCCTTGACGATGTTGTTTTTTTTTTTTTAATGAAAGGTATGAGGCCTAGTTATCATTGTTCCCCAAGTAGGAAGTATGTTTTTCCCTTCTGTTTGCTTTTAAAATATTCTTTATATTTGGCTTTCAGCAGTTTGACTCTAGTATGTTTATGTGTGGCTTTTTTTTTTTTAACTTTATCTTGCTTGGGGTTTGTTGTGATTCTTTAATGTACAGGTTGATGTTCTTTTTCTTAAATTCAAAAAAATGCTCAGCCACTATTTATTTATTTGCCCCATATAATTTCCTTCTCTTTCTGGGATTCCAGTGACACCTATATTAGACTGCTTGATATTGTCCCACAGGTCACTGACTGTCTCTTAAATTTTTAAAAATTTATTTTCTGTGTGTATTGGTTTCCATGATTTCTATTTTCCTATCTTCCAGAATGACTGATAATATATTTTACAATATCCTGTCTTCAGTTCATCCAGTGCTTGCTTTTTTTTTTTCATTTGGGATATATTATAGTTTTCAGTTTTGGAATTTTTATTTAGTGTTTTTTCATAGTTACCATTTCTCTACGGAGATTTTCCTTCTAATTCAATTATTATATTTAAAGTTTTCTCTACATCTTCATTTATAATAGCAATCTAAGATACTGAAGCAATTAATTCTGACCTGTCATCTCTGTTTGTTTCTAATGATTTTTTTCTTTTTTAGTTTTGAATCACATTTTCCTGTTTCTTCAGATATCTAGTATTTATTATATGTTGTACATTGTGAATATTGTGTTGTTTAAAATCTGATTTTTTTGTGTTCCTTTAATGTATTGAGTGTTGTTCTGGCAAGCAGTCTACTGATACATCACCATGATTATCTCCATTCTTTGTTTTTCAGCTTTTTAAAATGTGGTTCTAGAATGAGTAACCTTTATTCTAGGATAATAAGAACCCTCCTGCAAAAGCTCTTCTGGATTGTGTGTTTTTTCTGAATTCTTAAAGAAATGATTGTGGTGTTCAGATGAAATGTGGTTTGTTATACCTGTTGTGTTCTCCAGCTGTTCTTTCCTTTTTTTTTTTTTTTTCAGGGCAGAACTTTGCAGAATATTACCCAGGGCAGGTGCAGAACAGCTCAGTCTTTGGCAAAAGACATAATTAGAACCCCTAGGCAAAGTCCTGGAACTTTTTATTTCTGTAGCCTGCAAGACCAATTCTAACCACCTTATCATTGTCAAACTCTTGTCTCTGCCTCTTCATTAAGGAGAGGTCACCATACTTTACTTGGACTTCATCTTCCTATCCTGTCCCATGATCAGGGAAACTACTCCAGGCACAAAACTGACACTATTGTGAAGTTTGTCTTGTGTTTCTCATAGTTCTCACATGTGTATATGTATATACATGATATATTGATTGTACATATAAATATTAATATATATAGTCAATTTCCATTATCCTCTTAGGAAATTATTATTCTTTCTTCTCTGAAACACACTGCAGATTTGGCAGTTTAAAAAGAAATGATTATATTTCCTATAAGAATAAGACAGAAGATAAGAGAATAAAAAAAGATTTAAAAAAAAACCTTCACAATGAAACAAGCTCAGTTTCTTCTTAGCTGCTCTAACTTTTATGAATAATGATTAAATATAAAATAAAAAATAATAATAGTATTTTACATGCTTATGCTAATCCTGATACACTGGCCATTGGCAATGTACTGTTGGTTGTTTTTACATTTCCAAGCTACAGATGTATTCTGTTTTCAACTATTGGCCCAAAGCATAAACATCTCTATTTGTCTGAATAAATGCCTATATGTGATATGTTTATAACTGTTGCAATACTCCTCTTCTTCACCCTGACAGTTCTGTAGAGATATAGTATAACACTGTATGGAATTCAAAGCATGTTCAACATTTTGTGCTAAGGCATTGCTGCTTCAAAATGTTTACAATTTGATCCTCTCTGTAGGTACTAAATCTACTATATAACAAACATTACATGTTGCACTGAACTGTATGATTGAATTAAAAGTAAACACAAAGTTTTCTCAAGTGGGCTCAAACATAAATGTATTTGTATCATCTAAGTAAAACGCTGTGACTAAAGGGCCCCAAACTGTTTATATTAATAAGTAAAATACAACATAGATACATACAAATACATTATCCAGAGTTGGAAACAAACCAATAATTATACAATAGATTGTTCTTTATAAAAACTCTGAAAATATAGAAGAGAGATAAATAATAATAATTAAAAATGCCTATTAGTTTCCTGATTTGGAAACATATACAATATATACATATATATACATATTTCTCTTTACTTAGAGAAGATAAAAAATAATTAATGTGGTCCTTGCAAACCTTCTCTAGAGGCACTTGTTTTAGTGGGGATTTCACCTATTTCTAAAATCTAGTCCAGGATCTTCCTATTTATTAGAGGCTGAAATTTAAACTAGCCTGAGGAAATCTGCCAAAAATCATATCAGAAAACAAATCATATTTCCCATGTGAAAATACTTCATAATTCTCTCTTATTTATCATGCTTATCATTGCTTAATTACAATAGAAATCTTATTATTATCAAACACTTTGATTAATTACAAGTAAACAGCAGAATAAGACAAAACCATGAACAATCATATGCATGTATTAGGTATTTGTTTTGACATAAACAATATAAATGTACATTACAGTTTTTTTTTCCTTCAGTTTATAGCTAAGGCTTTTTCTTTTGGCAACACTCTGCTGATTAGAGTTCCATACAGTCTCTACCAACTAAAAACATACATTGTAAATATATTATAACTTCCAATTTCTTTTCATTTTAGGTGGAAGAAAAATTTAATCAGAAAGTCCTAAGTGCATATATTTTCTAAACATTCACTGTTTTTAAGTCATTTTCACATAATTTAATATAAATAATTTTAGCAATTAAGTTTTAAGTTTTTCTAAATATTTGACCAAAATTTCATAGAAACAAAACCGTATTTCTTTTGTACTCATATTTTCTTAGTTTAACTGTACAAAATTACCATAACCAGACCGTCTTGGAAAAACAAATTTGTGATCACACTCATTTGAGTCTTGGTAGGCATATAACCCAAGTGAAGGGAGCAGAAATGTACATTCTTGCCAGACACTAGCCTCCTAACCACAAGTGTTCAGCCTCCTATAGATATAAGTTGCTATATTTTGCTGAAGGAATGAAAGTGTTGATTAAGTTGGAGAGTCGTTTATGTGGAGGTGTGTTAAGAAAGTTTTTTTAAAACACATTTAATGTTATTTATTCCGTTAATTGTAATCTTTATAAGGGGAGAGATCTTGTCTGTCTTGTTTACCACTGCATCTCCAGTGTGTAGCATTGTGCCTTGTAACTAGCAAAAAATCAGCTAGGTGTAATGAAGAAAAGCCATGATCAAGCAAGTCATTTATACAACACATCTGCACACAGAATGTAGACAACATACAAAATATCCAACATCACAGGAAATCAAATAACCATTTAAAAAACTATCCAACTATTAAGTTGACAATATAGAAAATAACAATAATTGAAACAAGAATGATGGAATAAGCACTCTCGTACATTGTTGGAAGAAGCGCAGATTGATACGTTGATTCACAGGAAACGATTTTACAGTTTGTGCTTAAAAGCCTCAAAAACATTAATATATTCTAAATTCTTCAGAGACATATATGAAGATTTAGGTATAGAGATATTTTTTACAGATATAGTCATGTTCATTAAAAAATTACAAATTGCCTAAATATCTAACAGAAGATTAAGTAATGTGACATATACATAATGAGATATTATGCAGGCATTGAAATCATGTATTTTTAACTATTTAATGTAATGGAATTACTTAATGGAAATGGAAAACTGTATATTTAGAAAATCATGTTTATTATAAAACACACACACACGGAAGAAACAACAAAATAGAAAGAACTTCTCTATTTGGGGGGTGATAAGGTCTTTGGAATTTTTTGTTTTCTTTTTTATTCTTACTTTTTTTCTTATTTTTTTCTGTAATGAGCATACTGTTTACAAATCAGGACAAAGATTACCTTAAAAGCCTTTTCATTTTAATTCCTGTATCAATTTTTTATTCTTTCAAAATATCATCAGAAAACGAATTTTGATTATTATATTTAGTGAACAGGAGAGAGGCTGTGAAGTTCTTTACACATTAAAATGCTAGCCTAGCATGACTTTTGCTTATATTCAAGGGTGTCACATTTGATAAAATGTTAGCAGTAAAAAGAACATTAGAGATGCCCTAATTAAACCTCCATCTTTAGCAGTAAGTGTCCGTGCACTATTTCCACATTAGGTTTTCCATGAAAGTGTTTTTCAAAATTGGCACGTACTTGTACTTGTCTGGGAAACAAGAACTAGAATGTAGAAAATAATACAACTAATGGGCCAAAATTCTTTACTCTAACAAGCATTTACATTTTAAAATGTGTCAGTAAACTGAATATTTATTAGGCATGAATACCTTACAAATTGACTAGTCATGACAGTTTGACAATAGTTTCCAAGTGGAAAATGATTTTATCCAGAGGAAGTTAAATTACAAAAAAATAAAATAAATAAGAACTTTTTTCACTGGATTATTAAAGTTTTCTTTGCTTTATTATGTTTTTTATTTGAGGTATTCCCTGTTAAGGCACTTGTTTTCCTGGGTTCATACCTAACCTATATTTCATAGCCTTCTCTGCATGTACATTGAGAACATATGACTGGAAAATGACAAGTAAGCTTCCAGGCCCACCTATAAACACTCTGTAGCAATTTCTCCATTATTTTTTTGTCTCCTTAACAGGAATCATTGTAGGACATGTTTAAATATAATGGGGTTACTAGATTCAAGGATGCTGAATAAGAACTTCTCAGGAAACCTGTGCAATCAGGAACATTGGACTTTGGACTTTGCACGAGTGAGAGTAACACAAAAGGACTGAGATTACTTACTGCAGCAGCTAGCATTAATTACACCAAACAATATAAAAACCAGTATCTTGGGCTTCCCTGGTGGCGCAGTGATTGGGAGTCCGCCTGCCGATGCAGGGGACACGGGTTCGTGCCCCTGTCTGGGAGGATCCCACATGCCTCGGAGCGGCTGGGCCCGTGAGCCCTGGCCGCTGAGCCTGCGCGTCCGGAGCCTGTGCTCCGCAACGTGAGAGGCCCGCATACCGCAAAGAACAAAAACAAAAACAAAAACAAGACAGTATCTTGAAGTGAGATGCTGATATAACAAAAATTAGAATATGTGACATTAACTTCGGAGTAGACAGATCTATTCAGTAATAGAATAAAGCAGGTTGGTTAATTGGTGAAAACAATGAAAAAGCCTTTAAAAACTGTCACTTATGGTAGTTTGGAAGGCAGTCCAAAGCTTACTGAGCTTGTAGATCTAGAGATGTTTGGAAAACATAGCTGTTAGTATTATTATTATTGATGGTTTCAGCAAAGTATTACAAGAAAGATATAAACAGAAAATAATTGGCAAGTTTAAAGTAGAATTGAAAGGGAACAGAAAAGTTTAGAAAAAGAAGTAAGAGATGGTATTTGTATTTGAAGGACTTTGAAGAACCAAGACCCAGTGAGATTTCCCAGCTGCACAGAGTGTCTCAGATTTGGGCCAAAGATCAAATGAAGGACATATTCTGCCAATTCAAGCTTGACAGGCTCAAGATTATCTGACTTTAAGTTGAGACAGAGAGAGGAATGATATCAAGGTAGCAAAGAAATGGAACGTATTTGAGAACAAAGTCTGGAAGTTTTGGCTTCTTTTACATGAAACTGACTGGAAGCAAATAGTTTGCAAGTTTTAAAAATAATTATATTGCCAAATAGCCATAAGTCCATATTAAAAAGTTTTTGACTCTGCAATCCTTAAAACAACTTTTAGACACCCATATTTCCATGAGCATGAGGTGAGTTCTGTATGCTGGGCAGCCAAGAAACATACATTCTTCAATTCCCACTTCAGATATGGCCCCAAAGGATAAGACGAAACAACCTTCACTGAATTTGGTTTTCTTAACACAGGAGTTCTTCCGAGGGAAGATAACCAGGCCTAATTGACGATCCTTCTTTTTTCTCCAGGAAGTGGGACTTTAAAATAACTGCCTAGTTGTATCCCATAAAAAACTTCTGTGTACCTTTTATTCTCCCATTTTCCAAATGAGAGTTGTTGAGATAATTTTGTCTCTGTCTGTTAGTAGGTGTACATGGAGGATCAGGGGGGAGAAAACATGATTTTTTAATTTTCAGATTTCAGAACCACATTTGTGGTTCTATACATGGACATGATAAAGACAACTGTCATCATTCAAAGATCACAGAACATAAACCAGATGCTGTGACTAGATAAGATTTGGGGTTAACCATTTGGGGAAGTTGAGAATATGGAAGACAGTGTAAAAGGAATATTTGTTGATCAGAAGGGTAGATTGTTAAAAAAAGATACTGCTATAAAATTATCAAACTGTTTCCATTTTATCCTGGATGCACAGCTAAAGCTACATTTTTCAGCCTGCATTTCAATTAGTTTGAGATCTTATGACTAACTTTTGTCCATAAAATCTCCTCCTTGATCCTCACACTTACTTCTTTAAGATGAAGATGGAGGCATTAAAAGATGGTAGGAACCTGTTTATAGGCAAACCACTCGGGAAGGGATGAGCAATAGATAAACTTAATTGCATTAAGCCACTGGTACTTCTGGATTATTGTTATTGTTTTGTTGTTGTTGTTGCATAAGTTAGCATTAATGACCCTGACTATAGAAACACTTTTTATTAAGAACAATTTCATCTTATAACAAAATTAAAATATGATTTTAAAGAAAAATATATAGTATATTTTAGATATACAAATATAACAATATAAATATTAAATATTTATATAGGATATATAAATGTAACAATTATTTTAACTTACTACAAAGAGGTTGAACCTTGGTAATTTTTTTTTTGGAAAGACATCAACATTCATAATTATTGTGTCTATTATTTCAAAAAAAACAAAAACAACAACTACTGCTCCTGTTTCAGCAAAGACATCAGGAGAGCTAGTCCATTTGGCAAACACTGATTTTCACTGGGGCCTAATTTTCCCCGAAATTCAAGGGACACACAATAACACGTGGATTTTGGACATGTGATTATAGGTGACTGTCTAGAAATAATTAATGATAACTTTGGAAGAAGCTGTCATTGGTACATATGATGTCTTTAAATTAATAACAGTTTATATTGCTCATATTTTTTTCCTCAAAGACTGCTGTTCCACTCTATTTGACCTTAATTGGTATAATTGATAACAGAGCTTGGAGTGTGATTTTAATCATGTAGGTACAGCCTCCCTGACAGAAGAAAATAAAATAGCTGCTGTGAATTACCTATTATTACTGGGGAGACAGAAAGGTAAAATAAATGATTGTTATTTTAACCTGAGACTTAGGGACTTCTAGCTCATAACTGGCAATTTGTTAATGATTTTAAAGAGTTTGGGCTAATCTCCAAACAATTAATGAAAGCTAACTGGTGTGTAATTTAACATAAAGGAAAAGAGGAGAAAATTAGTTGGATACAGGGTAGAGATACACGCAAATGATCCAAGAAGAAGAGCATGTTTGAAAATATTCTAAACATCCGTGTGACCCCTAGTAAATAAGATTTTTATGGCAAGCTGTTGAGCTCTTATTATTTGGGTATTTAGCTTGAGGTAAAGACTGAAAATGATCTTAGTTATCAATGTGATTACTTCAGTTCTCATGGATTTGAATGGGTTGTTCAAGTGTATGTGTGGGAGGTGCCAGAAGGGGTTGGATGCTGAAAAGAAAATAAATAGATATAGCTAACTTAATATTTAATATCATTTAATTATTATGAGATAATGAACTGGTTATTCTAAAATAGCATTTTGCCTTTCACCTTTATCACCATACTTTGGCCTGTTCATTGCAATTATGGAAACTCTAGAACTCAGGATTTTTACTTTCTTTGGGAATTGAGGAATGTTTACTCTCTCTTTCCATTGAGGAATTTTGAATTCTGGATACTGTGGCATTTCCTATTCCTTGTTTCATTGGTTTTTGCTACTTTTTTTGTTTTTTTTTTAATTTGGGAAACAGTCTTACTCTGTAAACCAAATTTTTATGGATCACTTTTCATTATTTGTTGTTCAGTGCAAAAAAGGGTACGCAATCCACACCCCGGTACTGTCTCACTTTTCTTCTTTAATTCTTTGGCCCTAATTCCTGGTAACAGCATCTCCCACTATGTAGTGTTAACTCTACCAAGGTAGACAGAGACCAAGACAAACACTACAGGACCTACGAGTATACCTGGCATGTGGTACTTCAGAAACTAAAAAAATAAAAATAATTACTATGCAGCCCAACTGTATCTGAGGCTCTTCTGGAAGCTCTTTTACTTAGTTAACCAATAGCAAGTCAAATCCCTACTGTAAGTGATATCTTCCTCGGGTCTCCTGTCCCACTCCTCCCCTGGCTTTCTCTGATTCAAATCTCATGAAGCTTTATTTGTACTTTCCTATCTTCTTTCCTTTATCATAGGGGGAAAAAAAATGTTGTCCACACTCATTAGAGCTGCTTTTTCTTCCTAAATCCTTGTTTTTATCATTTTCCCATTCCAGAATTTCGCTGCCAAATTTATTCTCTTCCTGTCTGGCACACCCTGTCTCTGCACTCATCCTCTGCTTGCAAATATTCACAGGGTTTGAATATTCTGAAAAACAAAACCAAAGGAGCAAAAGGTATCTTTTGTTGTTGCCTTTTTAAAAATTTTTTATTAATTTATTATACAGCAGGTCGTTGTTGCCTTTTATGTCACTAACTGTGAAGCCTCAGATGGGTGAGAACAACAGACTCAGATGTACTGTAAAGTGAACGTTGTCAATTTTTTTTCTGAATTCATCACCTCGAGGGTGATAATGTGCTGTTGCAGGGCACACTAACCACCACTTGGGCAAGTCTGGTGTTTTCCTTTTCTTTGAAACTGCTGTTTAACTCAGGCTGGCCAATGGAGTGTTGGGTCTTCATGGAGCTGTTTATCCATGGGCTCAGGCATCTCAGAGGGACCTTGTAGAAACAACACCCTAGAAACAGCGTTTCCAGGATTGAGCTAAACATGACTTAGAAACGCTCCACGGATGCCCCAGCTTGTGTGATTATAAAAAAGTAGACCAGGCAGTGCTTTCTTCCCCATTTTTTCACTTTTCACTAGAAACAATCGTGCAAGTTTTTTCCAATTATGATTTACAGTCCTGATGTTAGAGCAGCTTTGGACAGTGTTAATCATTTGCAGGGAACATTGTTTTGTTTTTTGTTCTTTTGCTTTTAGCCTTTACATTAAAATAATTTTAACCTTAAAAAATGTTATAAAAGTAGGAGAGAGGTCCCATGTATCCTTCACCAGCTGCCCCTGACCCACCTCCTAGAGAAACGGAAATAAAAACAAAAATAAACAAATGGGACCTAATGAAACTTCAAAGCTTTTGCACAGCAAAGGAAACCACAAACAAGACCAAAAGACAACCCTCAGAATGGGAGAAAATATTTGCAAATGAAGCAACTGACAAAGGATTCATCTCCAAAATTTATAAGCAGCTCATGCAGCTCAATAACAAAAAAACAAACAACCCAATCCAAAAATGGGCAGAAGACTTAAATAGACATTTCTCCAAAGAAGATATACAGATTGCCAACAAACACATGAAAGAATGCTCAACATCACTAATCATTAGAGAAATGCAAATCAAATCTACAATGAAGTATCACCTCACACCAGTCAGGATGGCCAGCATCAAAAAATCTACAAACAATAAATGCTGGACAGGGTGTGGAGAAAAGGGAACACTCTTGCACTGCTGGTGGGAATGTGAATTGGTACAGCCACTGTGGAGAACAGTATGGAGGTTCCTTAAAAAACTACAAATAGAACTACCATATCATCCAGCAATCCCACTACTGGGCATATACCCTGAGAAAACCAAAATTCAAAAAGAGTCATGCACCAAAATGTTCATTGCAACTCTATTTACAATAGCCCGGAGATGGAAACAATCTAAGTGCCCATCGTCGGATGAATGGATAAAGAAGACGTGGCACATATATACAATGGAATATTACTCAGCCATAAAAAGAAACGAAATTGAGCTATTTGTAATGAGGTGGGTAGACCTAGAGTCTGTCATACAGAGTGAAGTAAGTCAGAAAGAGAAAGACAAATACCATATGCTAACACACATATATGGAATTTAAGAAAAAATAAATGTCATGGAGAACCTGGGGGTAAGACAGGAATAAAAACACAGACCTACTAGAGAATGGACTTGAGGATATAGGGAGGGGGAAGGGTAAGCTGTGACAAAGCGAGAGAGAGGCATGGACATATATACACTACCAAACGTAAAATAGCTAGTGGGAAGCAGCCACATAGCTCAGGGAGATCAGCTCAGTGCTTTGTGACCACCTAGAGGGGTACGATAGGGAGGGTGGGAGGGAGGGAGACGCAAGAGGGAAAAGATATGGGAACATGTGTATATGTACAACTGATTCACTTTGTTATAAAGCAGAAACTAACACACCATTGTAAAGCAATTATACTCCAATAAAGATTAAAAAAAAAAAAAAAGAATTTCTGCTGATAGAATGTGTGCTCATGGTAGAACACTCGGATTGTGCATAGAAATCCAGGGCAGGATGTGGCAGGGCCCTCACCATGCAGCTCCTAGATGAAGAGGCTGCCTGTCTGCCTGGTGGTATCCCACCACCCAGACAACCACTGCTAGCGTTTCGGTGTATTTCCTTCTGTTTTTTTCTATGCACATACATACATATGTTAAAAATCTTTTTCTATGCATACTTTTCTACATATGACATCAGATCAAATTTAGTATTTAAAAACTTACTGTAGAATAAGCATTTCCAGATATTGTAAAACATTGTGTAAATATGATTTTTGAGATGCCTTTGGTGTTTACTCTGTGATATTTGATTCAGCTAGTGTTGATACGATAAAGAGTTGATGTTAGAGAGAACTGAGTCTTTCAAATGTGAATTTTATTTATTTTTGGAATAAATAATACATTTACATGGCAAAAAGAAAAGAAAGAAAACATTGTTTTGGTCTTTTGCTATTACACTTCTAATTTTATATTCCTCTTTCCAAGAATTCATGAATTATTTTGGTTTCAATTAAGTATACTTCAAAACATCTATCATTATTTCTGTTCTCTCATCAGAGCATTAGAGACATTTTGCCAATTTCTAATCCAATTGTCCTTTCTACAGATGACACATTTCCAAAATATATATATAACTTTCCCCTCACACTTATTTATACCATCATGATAATCATTTCCCAGGCTCAAAAATGTTTTAACTCATTCCTTTCTTTACCATATTGGGCAAGATGACAAATTTTCAAATTTTTATTTAAAATATTTCTGTTGGGTTAGGGTAGCTGAGAAACAGGCCCAGTATGGGACTGAAAGCAGAACCTGAAGACCCTCCCCCACCCCAAAAGATAGATATAATATCTTGGGTGCAAAAAGTGGCTTCAGGGGGACACTGTGATGATCTGAATGCATTAGTCTTTGTAAGGCAATGGGAAATAGTTTAGTAAAGTTTTATTATCTCTGGTTTACAGTTAATTAAATGCTGGGGAAAATGGTTAGTAATATACTTTCTATCCTCCACTTTTCTAAAGGCTATGATTCTTTCACTTTTAGTATCAACCTGAGCAGATCATTTTGATTGTTATTTTACAGATAAAAAATACTTATTTATCAGAACTCCCTTAACTTATTGCCTCCAAGATTGCAAATTTACCTGCATCTGCTCCCATTCTTTTCTCCTCCTTTTCTATTACAATGGAAGATATAACAATATTTTCTCAAGACTAAGGTAAATTTTTACACCTGGATTTAGAGTCCTTATCTCCCCTTACTCTATCAATTCATCTTAGGCAGGATTTTAATAAACTCTAGCCTGTACTGTACTTAAAACAAAGAAAAATAAGTAAAACAAACAAGCAAGCAAAGAGAAGCCTCTCTCCAGATACCACATTTTTATCCCTCATTTCCTTTCATATGACAAATTTTTATAAGACTAATATATATGCACATTTCAACTTAGATTTTTTTTCCTATTTATGGGTTTTCTCCTCCATTTAGGGTTCTTTTCAATCTTTCAGGGGCTTTTCTTCTGCCTATCTACCTATAGACGGTGTTATTCATGGTTCTACTAGGAGTCCACTTCTTTCCTCTGACAACATTCCCTGGTTAATCTTGTCCATTCCTACATCCAAATGTAGATTTTTTCATTCAACAAATGTGTATTGAGTCCAGGTACTTCTCTAATCACTAGTGATATGATATGAAGTAAACAAACCATAGTAAATATAGGTGGTGAAATGCACAAGAAGAGAGGCAGAAATTATCTTCTGTAAGGAAGACCTATACTGAAGGAACAGCTAGGGCAAAAACCCTGAGATGGATAAAAGCTTGGTATATTCTTAGGCAAAAAAAAAAAAAAAAAAAATACCTGGAGTAGTTTGACCCTAGAGACAGAAAGAACAGTATGAGATGACGTAGACAGATGTTAGATCATGGAGAAGGTTTTTGCAGAACTCTAGGTAAGGAGCAATGGTGATTTTACTGCCTGAATATTTCTAGCTTTATGCCAGACTTACTTTATGGTTCATACTTCCAACTCCTTAGTGGCTATCACATTTGAGTAGTGCTCAGATGAAGTGAAAGAGTCAGAAACTGAACTCATCATCTTAACTCCTAAACATGCTGCTTTCCACCTTCCCTATCGTAGAACATGGAACCTCAAAGCACTTTGCTGTCTAAGCCACAAACTTGTGAGTCTTCCATCATTTATTCCTACTTCTTTCTTACCCATCCCTCCCAACACTAAATCAACCATAAGTGCTATCAATGACACTTCCTAGATATCTTTGTCTACTTATCAATCTAATTCCCACTGCAACAACACTTGTCACAAAACCTCTTCCTTCGATCATTTCAAAATTGCTCAGTTGGCCTTGTTCACTTCCAACCAACTCACCACATTGTTAGAATGATCCTTTGAAAACATAATATGATCTATAATAATAACCTTGTACAAAATTCCTTAAGTACTTGCTATTCATGCTTTCATCCTGCTTATCTCTCTATTCCTTAATTCCAAAGATCTAGCCATCCTCAAGGTACTACAGTTCCCTGAAAATAATTATAAATAATTTATTTAAAATATTATATATATAAATTTCACTGTGATACATGGACTTTCTTCCTAATCTGAATATTCTTTTAAAACTCAATTTCTAAAATTATAAAGATATTTCTGATAACTTTTATTTTGTACCATTTTATGAAAGTATAATAGTCAAGGGTTAAAATATTTTCTTTTAAAGAAGCCAGATGAAGACAAATTGAAATCATAAATTTCCCTTTTCTCCAGAAAGAAAATATTTCCCAAGTGAAAAAAAGAAAGGTTAAATCTACAGTGAAAAACTTGGCAGAAGATATAACCCCAATGAAATGAATAGAAAAGATACCCACAGGGAGGCAAAGTAATACTATTTTCCCCATTGACAAGGTGACCTGGGCTTTTGAATACTTCACAAAATCTCTGAGTTATCAATATGTAAGAGTGATGACATTACCTTGTGCATATTTAACAATTGTGATGATTGTGTCCTGGAGTTTATTCCTGTAAAAATAAAGGTAAGTAGGGGTGTATATAGCTCAATCTCTGAAGCACAGTAATACTGTAATTTTTCAGTTGACAGGAAATATGTGTATACATATATATCTACATACATACATATAGATACAAATCTTTATCAAAAGAAAATTTTTTAAATGAATTATATTTGGAATTTTATCCCATCTATCTGCTGATGCTTTATTTAAACTACATTTGAATCTATGAATATTACTTAGGGGAAAATTGTGGAATCGAGTTAGTTGCTGAAGGGTTAAGAACAAAAGTCTGAGTGTAAACTCTTTCCAAATCCCTGGCTGATAATGCTACCTATGTGTGTGGGACTGATGAGATGTCTATAGGAAATCACTCAGAAACCAGAAGGGTCTATTTTTAAAAGATAGAATTGATCCTGACGAGATTTGCAAGTGTGCTGTTCCTTTGATTATGTTTTTTTTTTTTTTTGCGATATGCGGGCCTCTCACCGTTGTGGCCTCTCCCGCTGCGGAGCACAGGCTCCGGACCCGCAGGCTCAGCGGCCATGGCTCACGGGCCGCTCCGCGGCATGTGGGATCTTCCCGGACCGGGGCACAAACACGTGTCCCCTGCATCGGCAGGGGGACTCTCAACCACTGCACCACCAGGGAAGCCCTGATTATGTTTTTTAACTTAGGAGATTTAGGAAAATCGAACTCAACTTTGAGAAAAGAAGAATAAAGAGTTGGGATTGCTCATCCTATCTATTTAGACATACTATAAAGCCATATTAATACAAACATTATGTTACTAATGCAGATAAATGAAACAGAATAGAGAGGGAGGTCATGTAAATATAATAACTTGATATATGATAAATGTAGCACCAAAATTCAGTGGAGATTAATGAATTTTAAAGTAAATGATGTTAGAAAACAATGGTTCACTACGTGGAGAAAAATATAAAGGTAAAGACAGATAAATGATATAAGTGATAAATAGATAAATGCATGCATAAATATATAAATACATAATACAACTAATAGAAGAGAATGCAGGGCAGCATGCTTATGGTCATGGTTTAGAGAAAAGCGTTATAGAGCCCAAAAGAGTGAAAAACATTAAAGACAAAAAACAGATGGGGGTAACTATTTCAAAACAATGATTTCTATTCACTGAGGGACAAAGTTATGTAAAGATACATTTGCAACACAAAAGCTGATAAGAACTTAATATTTAGAACATTAGACTATCTCTAGTAAATGAAGCAAAAAAAGAGAAAGAAATTAATAAAAATGGACAAAGGCTAAAAAAGAAATCCAAAGAAGTAACTTTGAAGACAAACTCACTGATATTAGAAAGTTCAATAGAATCAAATATTGTGAGGATATGAAGAAATGGAATTTTCATACATTACTAGTTAGTGTGTAGCCTTGTGAGATTTGGTTTCAAAGTGCAAAGTCTAAAATCACTATGTTATAGCTGACTTTCAGTAAGACGAAAATCCAAATGGTTACTAACTATAAAATATTCCATTTAATTAGTCATGAAGAACAAAAATATTATAGAGATACAAAAACATATGTCTACACAGAGTATGCTGAGTTTTGCCAGTAAAGTTCTACCTGAAAAAGTATCTCACCAATGTTAGGAAATGACAATGTCAGTCAAAATTTAGAAATGGAGAGAGCTATATTTGTGCTTCAAGTTGGGTCACAAGGGACAAATAATTTTTAATGTATTATTAACTCTACTTCTCCTTTTGTTAAAATTTAATCTTTCCTTCTATATCAGATCTAACTTTCAGATTACAAAATACTTTCACATTCATGAGCTTGATAGTCATAGCTCAAATAATGAAATCACATAGTATTTAATGTAAAAGTTTTCCAAATTATACCTAAACTGTTTTTCATTAAACATATTATGCAATAATATAAAAGGTTTTTGCTTTGGGACAATAAGGCCAAATTATATTTTACATATTGGGCTGTAATTACGCAGAAGAGTATATTTTACTTCTTCTGTGTGTAAACTCAGATGAAATTGTTCATATATTTAGCATTATGTTTTTATTCCCACTTACCTGAGTGACAATTACTATGTCAGAAGATTAAGTGGAAGGAGAGACTGAAAATATGCAAAGAATCTGTAACAAAAATCAATATTTAATAAACTTTGCATTTTAGGAAAAAAATGAGTAAAGGATGAATTGTGCCCTTTGCAGTAGGTTTAACTCAAACTTTTCAATTTCAGGCTTGAATTTCAATTTGCTGAGCAAACTTTCTCTATTTGGACATGTTTCTTCTCTTCTGGCTCAGCTCCATTTCTACTTATGCCTAAAGGATTTGTGTGAGTTGGCTCACATTTACAAAGCACCCAGTGTGAAATGGCATTTTACTTCCCGTGCATTCATTTTTTTTTTTTTCTATTCTTTTCCTTTGTTGTTAGTTAAGAATTGACAGGAGGGCTTCCCTGGTGGTGCAGTGGTTGAGAGTCCGCCTGTCGATGCAGCGGACACGGGTTCATGCCCCGGTCTGGGAAGATCCCACATGCCGCGGAGCAGCTGGGCCCGTGAGCCATGGCCGCTGAGCCTGCGCGTCTGGAGCCTGTGCTCCGCAACGGGAGAGGCCACAACAGTGAGAGGCCCGCCAGCGTACCGCAAAAAAAAAGAATTGACAGGAGCTTCACACTGAGATGAAAGTCATCAAGAATACCTATTATGGAAGGAAAACATACTGTATTCTATTACAAAGTAAATTATAGCAGAAACTAGTTGTCTGCTCCTAACCATCAAGACATGGTCCTGAGATTTTTAAAATACATATATTTCAGAAACTCCACCATCTCTTAAATTAAAATAATGAAATTGAACGAGGCTATTTAAACCAGTTGACCAGAAATTAATCAAAACCTGTCTAAATATACAAAGTGTGAATTTAGAAATGAGGTGGGAAAGACAAAGAGTTGTTCTTTTATGGTAAGAACAGATTTGAAGTGATTGTTTTATACAAGAAGTGATAGAACTACTGAGCATCCTCAAATTCCATACATAGGCAGCTTGTCAACATCCTGTTACTGAAAAACATTAGATTGCATTTTATAGTTTTATTTAGTATTATCTGCCATGGAGCACTGGCCCTCTCTCTCTCCCTCTCTGAATTCCTGTGGAAACTCAGTTGTACTTGCATTTCATGGGCTGAGTATAAAATAAAGTTGCACTGCATAACACTATCAAATCAAGTGGGAGATTATACTATCTCCATCCATAACACTGAGATCTCAGTAAAACCCGGAAACAAATGATACTTGAGGTCCCTCTAGGCAAAGTTGGAAATTTCAAGCAGAGGAATATAGAAACAAGATGCAGAAGAATTTACTTCCCCTCCATGTCCAGAACTGAACAGAGCTACTATCTGCTTCTATATGAGAAAGACAGAAGTAGATTAAAAATTTGTGTTATTTTAAAACACATGCACTGTTTTAATAATATAAAATTGAATGTTTCTTCCAAATCAAGAACAAGACCTGATATTTAAAAGCATTACTATTCTTTGTTCATTTTATTTCATAATTTCAAATTAATGTCACTAGCATGAACTTCAAATGAAAGTCACCTTTTTTTTTTTGCCAAAAACCACCCAGAACTTCCTATGAAGCTTATTTTCATAAGTAACCCAAAATAACAATTTTTAAGTCATTTCAACACTTTTTAAGCACCCACAATACTCTAGGCAGTCACTACACTGAGATATAAAAGTTATATTAAATATGATCCTAAAATAGGGAAGTTAACAGTCTAAAAAGGGAGCTCTAAGAACAATTAAATCAATTCAAAACAGTGGGCCAATTGCTCTAAATGAAATATTTGCTGTGTGATACTGGGACTCAGAGACACCAAATCTAATCTGGTGAGGGCAAGAGGGAGCACTGAAAGACAGTAGCTCTTTTTAATTCTACTCCTCAGCTCTTTACATTTTATCAAGCAGTAAATGTTAGGTCCTCATTAACTCATTCACACTCGGGGCCTCACTAACAGTGAGAAGTCTGACCATCTCAAAGCTTTAACGAAGGAAACAGGTCATGTTAAGCTGGCCTTTGTACCTCCGGGAGTCTTTTCAGTACTTTTCAAGATAGGAATCATTTATCATGAGCTCCTTTGTTTTTTAACAATACTGTTGCCAAACCTTGAAAAGTCTGCTGACCTTCACTCTTAAGTAGGATAAATGATTTCCTTGTTTATATTATCAACTTGCTTGGAAAACCTTTTTTTAACTTTTAGAGTGTAGAAAGTAAGTTCCAATCAGCATACTGTGATTATTATGAATTACAAATTAGTACCATTTAGGATACATTGTATTTAATGAGTGATGTGTTTCTTCGTACAGAAGTGTTTTTGCTTTTATGTTTGTGTACTGTCTCACCAAATGTATGGTACAGTATTTGCATGGCTGTTTCATTTTTTTGAAAGACATAATCTTCTCTACTTTCATTTGCTTTTTCTATATTGATGGATGGAGTGCTATACCACAGGATGACTGTACCATCCTGCTGCAAAGTGTTTCCACTTTAATAAATAAAAAATAAAGAAATGTATTCTAAAACGTCACATCATATTTCTTTTCTTGTCAAAACAAGCTTTTTCTCATTTTAATGTTTCTCCAATCAAGCCTCATTCTAAATTGCTGTGGGCATTGGTGCAACTTTCCACAAAAAGGTACTATCGAGGTTTATGATGGATGGAATCTTAGATTTGATTAAAAATACACCATTTATAAGAATATTTACCTATTTACCAATAGGTGAATAAGCAACATGAACTCCTGTCAACTTTCAAAGAGGAAATGATTTATGCTCTGTATTATTATAATATTTTATTAATCTTTTTTATTCACTTATGAAACTTTAGGATTAATCATATCTGAATAAAAACTGTTTCTTGTTTCAATCCCAACGTAGCATTAATATTCATTGTAATTCTTTCCTGAATCAATATTTTGTTCCAATGTGTAAATACAAATGGATTTAAACTTTCTGGTAATTGAAATAAGTTAATAAATGCAGGTTTTCTAAAATGCTTCAAATAAATATAAGCTTTGACACATCTGTTCACATAAAGTTGAACATTTTTTTAAAAAGTCAAGTTGTAAATAAACTTTAGGAGAATTTTATTGCCTCTGCTGTACAAGGATCTATGTTTTGTAGGAAACTGCCAATGGGAGAGAGGCAACAGGGACAGTCTTTTTGTTTGTTTAGCTATTTATTTATTTTTCTGGCCTGATCTATTCTATGCTTTCAGGAGATTAGGAAATCCGAGACTCCAAGCCAACCAGTGATCTCAAAAGCTGACAGTTTTGCTACCTCTGTTTGTTTTGAGGGATGGTGGTATGGGGAATGAAAGCTAAGAGATCAAATAACAATGACAAGTTTTACCCTGAGGAAAGGAGTTGAGGGCTTAACTCCTCTCACTTTGTGAAGCTGCAAGCTTTTGTCATCAGCTCATAGAGCAGAGCTTCAAACTTTTTTTCCTTAGTTTTCTAATAATAATTTTACTTCCCTTTTTTTGATCACATCTTTTTCCAGTACTCTCATTGTAACTCCTAACATTTTAATTCTCTTGCCTTGTGGAACTAATTTCAGTTATATTGCTCTAATAACAAATGAAGGCAGGAGAATTTACAATTTAATTTAAACGTACATACCTATTCTATTTTTTTTAACATCTTTATTGGAGTATAATTGCTTTACAATGGTGTGTTAGTTTCTGCTTTATAACAAAGTGAATCAGCTATACATATACATATATCCCCATATCTCTTTCCTCTTGCATCTCCCTCCCTCTCACCCACCCTATCTCACCCCTTCTAGGTGGTCACAAAGCACAGAGCTGATCTCCCTGTGCTATGTGGCTGCTTCCCACTAGCTATCTATTTTACATTTGGTAGTGTATGTATGTCCATGCAACTCTCTCACTTCATCCCAGCTTACCCTTCCCCCTCCCCGTGTCCTCAAGTCCATTCTCTACACCTGCGTCTTTATTCCTTTCCTGCCCCCTAGGTTCATCAGAACCATTTTTTTTTTTTTTAGATTCCATATATATGTGTTAGCATACGGTATTTGTTTTTCTCTTTCTGACTTACTTCACTCTGTATGACAGTCTCTAGGTCCATCCACCTCACTACAAATAACTCAATTTCATTTCTTTTTATGGCTGAGTAGTAATATTCCATTGTATATATGTCCCACATCATCTATATCCATTCATCTGTCGATGGACACTTAGGCTACTTCCCTGTCCTGGCTACTGTAAATAATGCTGCAATGAACATTGGGGTGCACAGCTCTTTTTGAATTATGGTTTTCTCTGGGTATATGCCCAGTAGTGAGATTGCTAGGTTGTATGGTAGTTCTATTTTTAGTTTTTTAAGGAACCTCCATACTGCTCTCCATAGTGGCTGTATCAATTTACATTCCCACCAACAGTGCAAGAGGGTTCCCTTTTCTCCACACCCTCTCCAGCATTTATTGTTTCTAGATTTTTTGATGATGGCCATTCTGACTGGCGTGAGGTGATATCTCATTGTAGTTTTGATTTGTATTTCTCTAATGATTAATGATGTTAAGCATTCTTTCATGTGTTCATTGGCAATCTGTATATCTTCTTTGGAGAAATGTATATTTAGGTCTTCTGCCCATTTTTGGATTGGGCTGTTTGTTATTTCGATACTGAGCTACATGAGCTGCTTGTAAATTTTGGAGATGAATCCTTTGTCAGTTGCTTCATTTGCAAATATTTTCTCCCATTCTGAGGGTTGTCTTTTGATCTTGTTTATGGTTTCCTTTGCTGTGCAAAAGCTTTGAAGTTTCATTAGGTCCCATTTGCTTATTTTTGCTTTTATTTCCATTTCTCTAGGAGGTGGTTCAAAAAGGATCTTGCTGTGTTTTATGTCATAGTGTTCTGCCTATGTTTTCCTCTAAGAGTTTTATAGTGTCTGGCCTTACATTTAGGTCTTTAATCCATTTTGAGTTTATTTTTGTGTACGGTGTTAGGGAGTGTTGTAATTTCATTCTTTTACATGTAGCTGTCCAGTTTTCCCAGCTCCACTTATTGAAGAGGCTGCTTTTCTCCATTGTATATTCTTACCTCCTTTATCAAAGATAAGGTGACCATATGTGCGTGGGTTTATCTCTGGGCTTTCTATCCTGTTCTATTGATCTATATTTCTGTTTTTGTGCCAGTACCATACTGTCTTGATTACTGTAGCTTTGTAGTATAGTCTGAAGTCAGGGAGCCTGATTCCTCCAGCTCCGTTTTTCTTTCTCAACATTGCTTTGGCTATGCAGCATACCTATTCTTTTAAGGTAAATATTCTAAGTTGTTATTATTATTTATTGATTACATCTGTATTCTGACCTTTCAGCCTACAAACCATGCTGGCTTCTCTGAATTTCCTAATTGAAATACAAGGCTTAGAATCTAATGGAATTACTTACTCACACTTATAAACTGTTAATTCTTTAAAGGATACCACTAGCTGCACTGTGCCCATAGGATTAGATAAAATTAGAATCTTATGATAGAATTGCATTTGAAGATATTATTAATATTTCTTTCTATCTTAACTCAGTCTTTTATACAGCTGGGACTTAAAACCAAACCTTGTAGATAAACTCTGGAGAATGGTTAAAGTACGAATTTTTTTTTAAGTAAAATTACTAACCTTCAGAGTTTTAAAAGAAGTCAATCAAATTCAAGTCTCTGGGCTTATCTAGATATGTTGCCTTAGATAACACTGACCCTCAGTTTCTGCATATTGTAATGCAGGCTATTATTACATTTTTACCCTCTGTATACAGAACAAAAAAAAAAATTCTGTCTTGAACTTATAATGTTGCCCAAGATTCACAGGTAATTAGTATATTTTCTTTTTCACTTTTGCTATAACACATTTATTTTCAAAGGATTAATTACTTTAGAATTTTGTATTTTATGCTTTGTTACATTGCTTGAAACCAATATCTTCTGTCTTTCTCTTTCTCTCTTGATTTCTATATGTCTGTCATGTTTTTTCTATCTACTAGAACAGATGGTAAGCATTGCAAGTAAAACTTGAGTTGATAATAGGTTAATGTCTCAAAATAACACAAGGTGAGGAAGTTCTATTTCCTTATGGAATTTAAGTACTTTTAGGAGCTTTCATATCTTCTTTTTTTTTTTTTGCTGTACGCGGGCCTCTCACTGCTGTGGCCTCTCCCGTTGCAGAGCACAGGCTCCGGACACGCAGGCCCAGGGGCCATGGCTCATGGGCCCAGCCACTCCGCGGCATGTGGGATCTTCCCGGACCGAGGCATGAACCCATGTCCCCTGCATCAGCAGGTGGACTCCCAACCACTGCACCACCAGGGAAGCCCCCATATCTTCTTGATGTGAAACTTCCATTAGTCTGAAGCAAGAGAGAAAATGAATGGCTTTGCTAGAACTATAGCTAATAAGCACAATCTTTGAGTGTATCATATTAAAACAAAAATAAAAGTTGTTTTTCAGCTATCTCAAATATGTTTTGTTGGCAAATAGGCTTTCTTGATGCAGAGTTGTACAAGTTCACTCTTTAAGCTGATATTTTTCAGTGAGTAAAGTTCTGCTGATTTTGTGAAATGAGTTGTTATTGGTTTTGGTGTTTTTATGTAAGAGTTTGAAGGAAACAGTCATTTTTGTAATCTACTTTCTATATGATTGCTTCTAAAGCTATTAGACTAAGGAGATAAAAAAAATCTTCTATCAAAATGCAAAATATATACTTATTCCAACAGTCAAATCATTTCTACATCATCAAACATCCTGAGATATTTAAGAAGGAAATGACTAAAATTTAAATATTGTCACCATATCACACCTATCCACAATGGGAAATAAATCAAATATCATATGGTCTATGTTATGAGGTGAACTGTGACCCCTAAACAGATATGGAGAAGTCTTAACCACTAGTAACCATGAAAGTGACCTTATTTTGAAATAAAGTTTTTGCAGATGTAATCAAGTTACGAAGTCATTAGGTGAGCCATAACACAATAGGACTGGTGTTCTTATAAGAAGAAAAGAGACACAAATGCATTAGGAGAGACTACCATGTGAAATAGGGGCAGAGATTGAAGTGCTAAGGCTGCCAAGGGATGCTGAGGATTGTTGGCAAACCACCAGAAAGTAGGAGAGAGGCCAGGAAAAATTTTCCCCTACAGGTTTCAGAAACAGCATGGTCCTGCCATTTCCTTGATTTCAGGTTTCTAAGCCTTCAGAACTGTGAGACAATACATTTCTGTTGTTTTAAGTTACATAATCTATTAGTTTGGTAGGGCAACCTTAGGAAACTGATATATGCCACTGGGTCTATATTAAAAATAAATTTCATTTTAATTATGGTTTAAATTAGGTTTGGTTCAAAAGAGTACATAATTATGTCCAACACTTAAGTAAATGTAATTAAAGAAATGCTGTTATGCTTTATTTGTCTTCATAGGAATAAAGGCTATATTATTTTTAATAAGATTCTAGAGTATTCTACATAGTGATTTCAAATTAAATACCTCTTAAAAATAACATGTACTTACTTTTGTATAAGATTGTTTGCTTTCAGTCTTTGTGCATCTTTTTCTTTTTTTTACCTTTTTTTCCCTCCAACTTTATTGAGGTATACTTGACAAATGAAAATTATACCTATTTAGAGTGTACAACAAGATAATTTGATATACATATGCATTGTGAAATATTTACCACAATCAAGTTAATTAACACATCCATCACCTCATACAGTTACCTTTTTTTGGTAGTGAGAATGCTTAAGTTAAGATCTACTCTTTTAGCAAATTTGAAGTATACAATATAATAGTATATTAACTATAGTCACCATGCTATACATGAAATCTGCATAATATAGTCATCTTATAACTGAAAGTTTGTACCCTTCAACCAACATCTTCCCATTTCCCTTACCCCCAGCCCATGGCAACCACCATTCTACTGTTTCTATGAAGTTGACTTTTTTGTTTTGATTACTCCCATGTCAAACCTGTCTCCCCCATCTCACCAAGTAAATGATGCCCACTGTTCAAACTGTGAAAGCCAAAATCTCAGGCATCATCAGTGGAGGTATATTTCTTAATGTTTTAGCTAGCTTTTTTTTTTTTAACATCTTTATTGGAGTATAATTGCTTTACAATGTTGTATTAGTTTCTGCTGTGTAACAAAGTGAATCAGCTATATGTATACATATATCCCCATAACCCCTCCCTCTTGGCTTAAAAGGACCGGCTTTACTACCAGAGTCATCCTGCTGTGTAATGCCTTTTTTTACTGTGGACCTCTCCTTTACCAGGGAATGAGTAGGAAAATTTAATTTCTAAATTAGAACTTAACAAGAAAATAAAACTAGAAGTTAAAATCATTTTGAGAAAAGGATCTGGCAGGGTCTTATAAACCTAAGGATGCCTCTGTCATATGACCCCACAATTGCAATCCTAGGTATTTACCCAAGAGCAGTAAAAACATATGTATGCACCAACTGTCAAGAAAGCTAATAGCAGATTTAAGCAAAATTGATAAAAACTGAAAACTTCCCAAGTTGCCATCAATAGAATGGATTAAAAAAATAAGGCATATTCATATGATGGAAAATTGTTCAGCAATAAAAATGAAGATATTATCAATAAACACAATAGCATGTAAAAATCTCAAGAAACCATGCTAAATGAAAGAAATTTACACAAAAGAGTACCTGTAGTCTGGTTTCATTTATATGGAGTTCTAAAAGAGGTGAAATTAATCAGGATTGTGGTAGCATCTGAGGTTTGGTGGGGGAGGAGACTGACTCTAAAAAAGTATGAGGGAACAGAAGCTTCAAGATGGCGAAAGAGTAAGACACAGAGATCACCTTCCTCCCCACAAATACATCAGAAATACATCTACATGTGGAACAACTCCTACAGAACACCTACAGAATGCTGGCAGAAGACCTCAGACCTCCCAAAAGGCAAGAAACTCCCCATGTACATGGGTAGAGCAAAAGAGAAAGGAAAAACAGAGACAAAAGAATAGGGACGGGACCTGCACCAGTGGGAGGGAGCTGTGAAGGAGGAAAGGTTTCCACACACTAGGAAGTCTCTTCGCGGGCGCAGACTGTGGGTGGTGGAGGGGGGAAGCTTCGGAGCCATGAAGGAGAGCGCAGACACAGGGATGAGAAGGGCAAAGCGGGGAGATTCCCGCATAGAGGATTGGTGCCGACCAGCACTCACCAGCCCGAGAGGCTTGTCTGCTCACCCGCCGGGGCGGGCGGGGCTGCAAGCTGAGGCTTGGGCTTCGGAGGTCGGCTCTCAGGGAGAGGACTGGGGTTGGCAGTGTGAACAGAGCCTGAAGGGGGCTAGTGCGCCACAGCTGGCCGGGAGGGAGTCCGGGAAAAAGTCTGGAGCTGCTGAAGAGGCAAGAGACTTTTTCTTGCCTTTTTGTTTCCTGGTGCGCAAGGAGAGGGGATTAAGAGCACCACTTAAAGGAGCACCACAGATGGGCGCGAGCCACGGCTAATAGCACGGACCCGAGAGACAGGCATGAGACGCTAAGGCTGCTGCAGCCACCAAGAAACCTGTGTGCAAGCACGGGTCACTATCCACACTGTCCCTCCTGGGAGCCTGTGCAGCCCGCCACTGCCGTGGAACCGTGATACAGGGACACCTTCCCTGGGAGAATGCATGGCCCGCCTCAGGCTGGTGCAACGTCATGCTGGGCTCTGCTGCTGCAGGCTCACCCCGTATCCGTACACCTCCCTCCCCCCCAGCTTGAGTGAGCCAGAGCCCCTGAATCAGTTGCTCCTTTAACCCCGTCCTGTCTGAGTGAAGAACAGGTGCCCTCAGGCGACCTACACGCATAGGCAGGTCCAAATCCAAAGCTGAACCCTGGGAGCTGAGCGAACAAAGAAGAGAAAGGGAAATCCCTCCCAGCAGCCTCAGGAGCATCAGATTAAATCTCCACAATCAACTTGATGTACCCTGCATCTATAGAATACCTGAATAGACAACGAATCATCCCAAATTGAGGAGGTGGACTTTGGGAGCAACGATATATATATATACTTTTTCCCTTTTTCTCTTTTTGTGAGTGTGTATGTGTGTATGCTTCTGTGTTTGATTTTGTCTGTATAGCTTTGCTTTTACCATTTGTCCTAGAGTTCTGTCTATCCATCTTTTTTACATTAATTACTTAAAAAAATTTTTTTTCTTAATAATTATTTTTTAATTATTTTATTTTATTTTACATTTATTTTATTTTATTCTTTCTTTCTTTCTTTCCTTCTTTTCTCCCTTTTATTCTGAGCTGTGTGGAGGACAGGCTCTTGGCGCTCCAGCCAGGAGTCAGGCAGGGCTGTGTCACTGAGGTGGGAGAGCCAAGTTCAGGACACTTGTCCACAAGAGACCTCCCAGCTCCACATAATATCAAATGGCGAAAATCTCACAGAGATCTCCATCTCAATGCCAAGGTCCACTTCCACTCTATGACCAGCAAGCTACAGTGCTGGACACCCTATGCCAAACAACTAGCAAGACAGGAACACAACCCCATCCATTAGCACAGAGGCTGCCTAAAATCATAATAAGGCCACAGAGACTCCAAAACACACCACCAGATGTGGACCTGCCCAACATAAACACAAGATCCAGCCTCATCCACCAGAACACAGGCACTAGCCCCCTCCACCAGGAGCCTAAACAACACAATGAACCACCTTAGCCACTGGCGACAGACACCAAAAACAACAGAAACTGCGAACTTGCAGCTACGAAAAGGAGACCCCAAACACAGTAGGTTAAGCAAAATGAGAAGACAGAGAAACACAGAGAAGATGAAGGAGCAAGGCAAAAACCCACCAGACCTAACAAATGAAGAGTAAATAGGCAGTCTACCTGAAAAAGAATTCAGGATAATGATAGTAAATATGATCCGAAATCTTGGAAATAGAATGGAGAAAGTACAAGAAACATTTAACAAGAACCTAGAAGAACTAAAGAGCAAATAAACAGTGATGAACAACACAAAAAATGAAATTAAAAATACTCTAGAAGGGATCGATAGCAGAATAACTGAGGCAGAAGAACGGATAAGTGACCTGGAAGATAAAATAGTGGAAATAACTACCACAGAGCAGAATAAAGAAAAAAGAATGAAAAGAATGGAGGACTGTCTCAGAGACCTCTGGGACAACATTAAACACAACAACATTTGAATTATAGGGATCCCAAAAGAAGAAGAGAAAAGGAAAGGGACTGAAAAAAATATTTGAAGAGATTATAGTTGAAAACGTCCCTAATACTGGAAAGGAAATAGGTAATCAACTCCAGGAAGCACAGAGAGTCCCATACAGGATAAATCCAAGGAGAAACATGCCAAGACACATATTAATCAAACTATCAAAAATTAAATACAAAGAACAAATATTAAAAGCAGCAATGGAAAAATAACAAATAGCACATAAGGGAATCCCAATAAGGTTAACAGCTGATCTTTCAGCAGAAACTCTGCAAGCCAGAAGGGAGTGGCAGGACATATTTAAAGTGATCAAGGATAATAACCTACAACCAAGATTACTCTACCCAGCAAGGATCTCATTCAGATTTGACAGGGAAATGAAAACCTTTACAGACAAGCAAAAGCTAAGAGAATTCAGAACCAACAAACCAGCTTTACAACAAATGCGAAAGGAACTTCTCTAGGCAGGAAACAGAAGAGAAGGAAAAGACCTACAATAACAAACCCAAAACAATTAAGAAAATGGGAACAGGAACATACATATTGATAAGTACCTTAAATGTAAATGGATTAAATGCTCCAAACAAAAGACATAGATTGGCTGAGTGGATACAAAAACAAGACCCGTATACATGCTGTCTACAAGAGACCCAGTTCAGACCTAGGGACACACATAGACTGAAAGTGAGGGGATGGAAAAAGATATTCCATGCAAATGGAAATCAAAAGAAAGCTGGAGTAGCAATTCTCATATCAGACAAAACAGACTTTAAAACAAAGACTATTACAAGAGACAAAGAAGGACACTACATAATGATCAAGGGATCAATCCAAGAAGAAGATATAACAATTGTAAATATTTATGCACCCAACATAGGAGCACCTCAATACATAAGGCAAATACAAACAGCCATAAAGGGGGAAATCAACAGTAACACAATCATAGTAGGGGACTTTGACACCCCACTTTCACCAATGGACAGATCATCCAAAAGGAAAATAAGTAAGGAAACACAAGCTTTAAATGATACATTAAACAAGATGGACTTAATTGGTACTTATAGGACATTCCATCCAAAAACAACAGAATACACATTCTTCTCAAGTGATCATGGAACATCCTCCAGGACAGATCATATCCTGGGTCACAAATAAAGCCTTGGTAAATTTATGCAAATTGAAATCATATCAAGTATCTTTTCAGACCACAATGCTGAAACTAGATATCAATTACAGGAAAAAATCTGTAAGAAATACAACCACATGGAGGCTAAACAACACACTACTTAATAACAAAGAGATCACTGGAGAAATCAAAGAGGAAATCAAAAAATACCCAGAAAAAAATGACAATGAAAACACGACGACCCAAAACCTATGGATGCAGTAAAAGCAGTTCTAAGAGGGAAGTTTATAGTAATACAATCTTACCTTAAGAAACAAGAAACATCTCCAATAAACAAGCTAACCTTACACCTAAAGCAACTAAAGAAAGAAGCACAAAAAAGCCCCAAAGTTAGCAGAAGGAAAGAAATCATAAAGATCAGATCAGAAATAAATGAAAAAGAAATGAAAAAACGATAGCAAAGATCAATAAAACTAAAAGCTGGTTCTTTGAGAAGATAAACAAAATTGATAAATCATCAGCCAGACTTATCAAGAAAAAAAGGGAGAGGACTCAAATCAACAGAATTAGAAATGAAAAAGGAGAAGTAACAACTGACAACCTCAGAAATACAAAGGATCATGAGAGATTACTACAGGCAAATATATGCCAATAAAATGGACAACCTGGAGGAAATGGACAAATTCTTAGAAATGCAAAATCTTCTGAGACTGAACCAGGAAGAAATAGAAAATATGAAGAGACCAATCAGAAGCACTGAAGTTGAAACTGTGATTAAAAATCTTCCAACAAGGGGCTTCCCTGGTGGTGCAGTGGTTGAGGGTCCACCTGCCAAGGTAGGGGATGCAGGTTTGTGGCCCGGTCTGGGAGGATGCCGCGTGCTGCGGAGTGGCTGGGCCTGTGAGCCGTGGCCATAGAGCCTGCGCATTTGGGGCCTGTGCTCCGCAGCAGGAGAGGCCACAACAGTGAGAGGCCCACATACCGCAAAAAAAAAAAAAAAAATCTTCCAACAAACAAAAGCCCAGGACCAGATGGCTTCACAGGTGAATTCTATCAAACATTCAGAGAAGAGCTAACCCTATCCTTGCAAACTCTTCCAAAATATAGCAGAAGGAGGAACACTCCCAAACTCATTCTACGAGGCCACCATCACTCTGATACTAAAACCAGACAAAGATGTCACAAAGAAAGAAAACTACAGGCCAATATCACTGATGAACATAGATGCAAAAATCCTCAACAAAATACTAGCAAACAGAATCCAACAGCACATTAAAAGGATCATACACTATGATCAAGTGGGGTTTATCCCAGGAATGCAAGGATTCTTCAATATACGTAAATCAATCAACGTGATACACCATATTAACAAACTGAAGGAGAAAAACCATATGATCATCTGAATAGATGCAGAGAAAGCTTTTGACAAAAATCAGCACTCATTTATGAGAAAAACCCACCAGAAAGTAGGTGTAGAGGGAACTTTCCTCAACATATTAAAGGTCATATATGACACACCCACAGCCAACATCTTCCACAGTGGTGAAAAATTGAAACCATTTGCCGTAAGATCAGGAACAAGACAAGGTTGCCCACTCTCACCACTCTTATTCAACATAGTTTTGGAAGTTTTAGTCACAGCAATCAGAGAAGAAAAAGAAATAAAAGGAATCCAAATCAGAAAAGAAGAAGTAAAGCTGTCACTGCTTGCAGATGACATGATACTATACATAGAGAATCCTAAAGACGCTACCAGAAAACTACTAGAGCTAATCAATGAATTTGGTAAAGTAGCAGGATACAAAATTAATGCACAGAAATCTCTTGCATTCCTGTATAATAATGATGAAAAATGTGAAAGTGAAATTAAGAAAACGGTCCCATTTACCATTGCAACAAAAAGAATAAAATATCTAGGAATAAACCTACCTAAGGAGACAAAATACCTGTATGCAGAAAATTATAAGATACTGATGAAAGAGATTAAAGATGATATAAATAGATGGAGAGATATACCATGTTCTTGGATTGGAAGAATCAACATTGTGAAAATGACTGTACTACCCAAAGCAATCGACAGATTCAATGTAATCCCTATCAAACTACCACTGGCATTTTTCACAGAACTAGAACAAAAAATTTCACAATTTTTATGGAAACACAAAAGACGCCGAATAGGCAAAGCAATCTTGAGAAAGAAAATGGAGCTGGAGTAATCAAGCTCCGTCTTCAGACTATACTACAAAGCTACAGTAATCAAGACAGTATGGTACTGGCACAGAAACAGAAATATAGATCAATGGAACAGGATAGAAAGCCCAGAGATGAACCCAGGCACATATGGTCACCTTATATTTGATAAAGGAGGCAAGAATATACAATGGAGAAAAGACAGCCTCTTCAATAAGTGGTGCTGGGAAAACTGGACAGCTACAGGTAAAAGAATGAAATTAGAACACTCCCTAACACCATACACAAAAGTAAACTCAAAGTGGATTAAAGACCTAAATGTAAGGTCAGACACCATCAAACTCCTAGAGAAAAACACAGGCAGAACACTCTATGACATAAATCATAGCAAGATCCTTTTTGACCCACCTCCTAGAGAAATGGAAATTAAAACAAAAATAAGCAAATGGGACCTAATGAAACTTAAAAGCTTTTGCACAGCAAAGGAAACCATAAACAAGATCAAAAGACAACCCTCAGAATGGGAGAAAATATTTGCAAATGAAGCAACTGACAAAGGATTAATCTCCAAAATTTACAAGCAGCTCATGCAGCTCAATATCAAAAAAGCAAACAACCCAGTCCAAAAATGGGCAGAAGACCTAAATAGACATTTCTCCAAAGAAGATATACAGATTGCCAACAAACACATGAAAGGATGCTCAACATCATTAATCATTACAGAAATGCAAATGAAAACTACAATGAGGTATCATCTCACACCATTCAGAATGGCCATCATCAAAAATCTACAAAAAATAAATGCTGGAGAGGGTGTGGGGAAAAGGGAACCCTCTTGCACTGTTGGTGGGAATGTAAATTGATACAGTCACTATGGAGAACAGTATGGAGGCTCTTTAGAAAACTAAAAATAGAACTATCATATGACCCAGCAATCCCACTACTGGGCATATATCCTGAAAAAACCTTAATTCTAAAAGAGTCATGTACCACAATGTTCAGTGCAGCTCTATTTACAATAGCCAGGACATGGAAGCAACCTAAGTGTCCATCAACAGATAAATGGATAAAGAAGATGTGGCACATATATACAATGGAATATTACTCATCCATAAAAAGGAACAAAACTGAGTTATTTGTAGTGAGGTGGCTGGACTTAGAGAATGTCATTCAGAGTGAAGTAAGTCAGAAAGAGAAAAAAAAAATACCATATGCTCACACATATGTATGGAATCTAAAAAAAAAAAAAAGGTCATGAAGAACCTAGGGGCACGACGGGAATAAAGACGCAGACATAGTGGAGAATGTACTTGAGGATACGGGGAGGGGGAAGGGTAAGCTGGGACAAAGTGAGAGAGTGGTATGGACACATATACACTATGAAATGTAAAATAGATAGCTGTGGGAAGCAGCCACATAGCACAGGGAGATCAGCTCGGTGCTTTGTGAGCACCTAGAGGGGTGGGATAGGGATTGCACAGGTGTAAAATTCATGAAGTAGTACACTTAAGATTTGTGTTATTTATTTATTTATTTACTTACTTATTTAAATTTGTGGTACGCGGGCCTCTCACTGTTGTGGCCTCTCCCGTCGCAGAGCACAGGCTCTGGACGCGCAAGCTCAGCGGCCATGGCTCACGGGCCAAGCCACTCCGCAGCATGTGGGATATTCCTGGACCGGGGCACGAACCCGTGTCCCCTGCATCGGCAGGCGGACTCTCAACCACTGCGCCACCAGGGAAGCCCTGTGTAGTTTATTATATGGACATTGTATTTTAAAATAAGTTGTTCATAAATATTGACCTTTAAGTGATTATATACATGTTAAAGCTTTTACGAGGAAGTGTACTCGATGTCTACAAATATTTTTGAAATATACTGATATAAAAGGAAGGATTGAACTATACGTAGATGGAAGGATAAATAATAAAGCAAGTATAGTAAAATATTAATAGTGGGTATATGTAAATATGGGTACAGGTGTACTATAAAATTCATTCCTTTTTTCAGCATGTTTGAAAATTTTCATAATGAAATTTTAGAAAATTTTGATGAGAAAAACTCATACACATACATGCATAATCTCCAGAGTGTTTTCTTAATAGCTGTAATGAAAAAGTGTTACTTCTATTTCAGAGTCTTTCAGTCATATTAGTTTCTGAGCCACTTATCATGATTGTTTAACATATAAGGTATCCTTTGAATTCAAACCAGAAAACCATCACCTGAGATAAAATATTGTCACTAACAGATTCTACTAGGATGTCTGTATTTATCACAAGAACTGTATATTGTATACTATTGAATGCAATGCTTTACATTTACAGTTTTCTCATAATGATCATAAGAAATTGATACAATATTGTAGTACATTTGCAGTTATTAATTGGAGGCACTGGGGTATATTTCATAAGACAAATTATATATTTCTATATTGCTTATAATCTTATTGTAATCTTATTTAATATACTAGGTATCACATAGTGGATTTTAAAGAAATGTTTGTGGAAGGAAAGAATGGATAAATGCATTCCATTCAAAATGATAATAAGAACCGTTGACATTTAGGCATCAGCTAGAACTAGTGAAAAATTTCCACCTAGATCAGATGGGGCTGGGGAATGATGCTAGACAGCTGCTTTTCAGCAATAATTTTACATTAAGTAAAGGGAGAACTCAGGTTTTTGGGGTTTTTTTCCCCTTTAGGGAAATTTTTTCCACACTTATTTTGTTTTGAGATATTTTAAAGGCAATATTTTCAGCTACTTGTTTGGGTATTATTTTTTTTTTTAAATGAGTAATACCTAAAAAGGCATTTGAAAAATAAATTATGTGTATGTAGACACACACACAGATAATGCATACACAGGGCCTTTGAACACTTTTTATACTTGGACAACTTACTTTTCAATACCTTACTTTTTTAAAAGTGTGATACCTTTTATTAATTGTTAATTTTATTGATTCAAAAAATGTCTAAATTCCTATTTTGTGCCAGACACATATTAGAGCGAAAAATATAAATAAAATAGCAAATTTACCCTTAGTGTGTTCAGAGTTTTCATATCTAATTTTTCTCTAAACATAATTGCTGAATCTATATAAATCTTTGAATCTATATGAATCTCTAAAAGCTACGAAACAAATAGCAACTTCACTTTCACTTAGAGATCTGGGGAAGAGGGATAAAAGTGATTTTGTGTGTGGGTGTGTGTGCAAAAAGAAAAACCACATAAGGACTTATGCAAGTATTTGTTTGTTGTTTTAAGAAAAGCTTGATTGTTTGCTTGGTCAGCAGCTTAACGATGATGGTAGTGATTTCAATAAATAAACCATTTAAAAATAAGAAGGATGGCAAAATACAAAAAAACTGAGAAGTAAATACAGAGGCATTTTTTTCCTGCCTCAATCAAATACAGATGTCTTCAGGGGATAATGACATTTTATTTTCTTCTGTACTAATGTTTAGTATGAACTTATTACTGTTGATGCACTGTGCTAAGTATTTTTATAGTCATTATCTTATTTGATATTCAAAATAACTTTGTGATATTGGATTTTTATCCTCATTATATATATATATATATTTTAAAGAGGACTTCAAGGAGGAAGGACTTATCTAAACTCAGAGTGGAGTTTTGAACTAATTCCGTAAGTAGAATGCTATATGCTTTTGAAGACACTGTTTAGTGTGAGTATTTGACTTAATAATAAAAAGATAAAATCTATTATTTATTAATACAATACCCATTGTGCTTCCATAATACTATTAGATCTAGTTCTATCAAAAAGTTTTCATTTAGTCAGCTGCTAACATAGTATTCAGGCAACTACCACATTATCCCAATCCTCTAATCTTTAAATTGCCTGCTAATCCAAAATAGAATCAAGTAAGTATTTTGACCTTTATTTATGGTGTGGATCTGCTAATGTGTACAGGATTGAACAACAACCAGGATCAGTGAAGCATACCCAGCTAGCTCACTGATACTTAGCAACTCAATCTCTAGATACAAGTCAGTAAATGAAAAAAGAGAGTTTTCTAAATCAGTGGCTACAGTGTTTGAAACTTTCTTAGAAACAATAAAACCTAGTGACAAAATATTAAGAAATGACTGTGTCATTTATCTTTTTTCTTGATGATTTTATTGTTCTTCAGTAAACTGCCCAGATTCCAATAGACTCCGGAAGATGCCAAAATATTAAGAATAGTTTTACCTTTCTCACTCTTTCTCTTACACAGCTACACAGCTTGTATTAATATATATATACATAAATATACATACATATATAAATAATATCTATACCTATACCTATCTATCTATATATAAATGAGGTAGCATAAGATCCTCGAGGAAGAGGAATGGATGAGAAAATGGGAAGAAAAAGAAAAGGAAGAAAGGGTATAGGAACAGAGAGACAAAGGAGAAGCCTCAGTTAGAAGAATAAATATAATAGGAAAAGAGCAGAAAAAGGAAAAAGGATAGTATGAAGTAGAGAACCTATGAGCAAAGGGTAAAATGAGGTGAGTGAAGTGCAAAGCCAAGGTCTCAAAATCAATTTTCTGTTCTGAGGCCAGAGGGGTAATGCAAATAAGCAAATTGGAGGGGCCGTAAGAAAATCATGTTCCTCTCTTTATGACTTTCTTCTCCCCACATTTGATAGAGAAATAAAAATTAATATTTCTCTTTTTAAAAAAACAGCGGAATGCAGTGATTAAGAGCAACATCATCCTTAGCACTGAGAAAAGGGAATGGTGTGGCAAACCAGTGTTCACACTGGCTCCAGAAGAGGATGAGAAGTAGGTACTCTGACTGTGGCCAATATTGACAAAACTCCTGATTTTTTATGGATAAGCTGAAATCCAAATTTTATAAGAAATCTGAAATTTCGAAAACTCATTCAAAAAATGTTTAAACCTATGTGAACACTCTCATCACCCCTTACTGACTCCACCTCTACCAGTTGGGAGGTTGGCCCAGGAGTACCTAATTGTATGCTTACTAGTAAAAAGATAAGGGGCAGGGGAGGATTTACCTCCAGCTATTCTCAAAGCCTGATGGACCCTGCTGTTTACTGTGCTCTTCTCTAGAACACTGTCCTATTTGTGAGATGAATGCATAGTTCTCTATGCAGTTTATAAGGGGTAGCCTCATGGTATCACCCATTTTCTGCTTTCATCAATTATTTGGTTTCCAAAAGAGGTTCAGCCTTTTGCTTTGGTTTAAATTCATTTTTTAACTAGAGCCTCACAGTGTCCAATTCTGGCGTATTTGTTGTCATCTATTATCTGAGACCAAGCAAGTGAACTGAAGGAACGAGGGCAGCTATAGCCTAGTTCAAGGAATATGACCCAGAAGCAGGGCTACCTTCATGGCTCTGCAATCACAAGAGTTACAGAGCGTTCTCCAATCAGAAGGTGACAGAGAGTTTAATGAATGTTCTGTGGCTGCAGTCTTGAAATTATTAATAATTTTATGTTTGGATATGTGCTTTGTAAGTGAAGTTTAATGGGACAATGGATCATGAGTCAGGGGCTTCGAGTCTTTGCTTACATGTCACCCTGTTTTTCTTGGCCTCCCCCCATCTCCCTCCCTTCCAGAACTGGGCTCTTGTCTGCTCCTGTCCAGTTACCACTGCCACCCTGCACTCCAGCAGGGGCCTGGACACAGGCAAAGTGAGAGTTAGGGTTAGTCACATGAATCCTAGGACTGCATCAGGAGGCTGACTACAAGTACCTATGAGGCACTATGCTCACGTGGAAAGTATCCTCATGCTTGAGAGACATGGCATTAAGTAGAAAGTAAAAAGCTCTATGACAATTCAAGAGAAACCACAGAAGAAAAGACTTTTTTCTGCCTTTTGAACGAGTCCCACATTTTCATTTTATACTAGGTCCTGAAAATTATGTAGCCAGTTCCGTATATTTTATTACCAAGATATTTTATTCCTGCTTACCTACTCTTTCCCTTGCACCTTACAAACCTCTTCTCCTCTTCCTAAAACATGCAATATCAAACAAAAAGTCCAGCAAAACCGGAGCATTTAAAAAAGTTGCATTAAGAGAAATGTAAGGCAACTCCTTTTAGAATCAGGAATGACTCTACACCCCAAATCTGGAGAGTGTGAAAAGCAAGTGCCTGTGTAATGCTATCACTTTTTCTTTTTTGGTAACATACTTGCTGTTCATTTTAGTTTTTTCAGGCAAATAGTGTGTATAAAGCAGAGCTGTGATGTACTCAGACAAATCTCATTCAAATTCCAATTCTGCCACTTGGGCAAGTTACTTAACCTTTCCTAGCCCGTTTCACTCTTCTATAAAATGATTATAATAATGGCCTTGCAGTGCTGTTCTGGTTGAACGGTATAACATGTAACAAATAAATTGTGTAATGCCTAGCATATGGTACAGGAACATTCTTCTAGAAAATATACATATACAACTTAAAGAATATTTTATATTTTAATATTTCAATTCATACATGGTAAACTCATTTTGTGTGAAATAAAAAGAATCTGTAATTTTAGTTGGAATGATCATAGTCATTATATAGTGTTTCTAAGGCTGTGTCCACTGAACCTGGATATGACCATCAACTGTCATTATGTGGAAGAGTTGAGATGGCAAAGAGTGTCCTTCAGCAGCAAGCCTAAATTTAATTCAAGGGCTTTGGAACCCCTGAGCCCCAAGCAAATTGTTCAGAATCTTTCACATGCCAAAAAATTTTTTTCTTAGATATTGAGAATTTCCTTGATTGTTTTTGGTATGTGAGAGTGTGGTTCTATATTAAGTCAATCAGCATGATTTAATAGAGTTAATGTAATGGCTAATGTTTATGATAATCAGCAATTACTAAAAACATAGTGCTGGATACCTTCTTCACTTTTAATATGGAGCAAAAAATACTTGTGAAATTACAGCAGTTTGAAATATAATAAAATTAAGTTCCAAATAAGCTATAATTTCTTACTGGGTTGCTTTAAATAGTCTCTGAGAAATTATGGAGGGTACTGACAGATGCAGCATCTAATTCGTTCAGTCTTACAATGGAATCTCACAACTTAGGTCACAGCTGTGGAAAAACAAGTTGTGCAGAGACAAAATTTACTGCTATTAAAATTTCATGGCCATTCTCAATGGTGAATAACTGAAACCATTTCCACTAAGATCAGGAACAAGACAAGGTTGCCAATTCTTGCCATTATTATTCAACATAGTTTTGGAAGTTTTAGCTACAGCAATCAGAGAAGAAAAAGAAATAAAAGGAATCCAAATCGGAAAAGAAGGAGTAAAATTGTCACTATTTGCAGACGACATGATACTATACATAGAGAATCCTAAAGACGCTACCAGAAAACTACTAGAGCTAATCAATAAATTTGGTAAAGTAGCAGGATACAAAATTAATGCACAGAAATCTCTGGCATTCCTATACACTAATGATGAAAATTCTGAAAGTGAAATAAAGGAAACACTCCCATTTACCATTGTAACAAAAAAAATAAAACACCTAGGAATAAACCTACCTAAGGAGACAAAAGACCTGTATGAAGAAAACTATAAGACACTGAAGAAAGAAATTAAAGATGATACAACAGATGGAGAGATATACCATGTCCTTGGATTGGAAGAATCAACATTGTTAAAATGACTGTACTACCCAAAGCAATCTACAGATTCAATGCAATCCCTATCAAACTACTACTGGCATTTTTCACAGAACTAGAACAATAAATTTCACAATTAGTATGGAAACACAAAAGACGCAGAATAGGCAAAGCAATCTTGAGAAAGAAAAACGGAACTGGAGGAATCAGGCTCCCTGACTTCAGCCTATGCTACAAAGCTACAGTAATCAAGACATTATGGTACTGGCACAAAAACAGAAATAAAGATCAATGGAACAGGATAGAAAGCCCAGAGATAAACCCACACACATATGGTCACCTTATTTTTCATAAAGGAGGCTAGAATATACAGTGGAGAGAAGACAACCTCTTCAATAAGTGGTGCTGGGAAAAGTGGACAGTTACATGTAAAAGAATGAAATTAGAACACTCCTAACACCATACACAAAAATAAACTCGAAATGGATTAAAGACCTAAATGTAAGGCCAGACACCATCAAACTCCTAGAGGAAAATATAGGCAGAACACACTATGACATAAATCACAGCAAGATCCTTTTTGACCCACCTCCTAGAGAAATGGAAATTAAAACAAAAATAAACAAAGGGGACCTAATGAAACATAAAACCTTTTGCACAGCAAAGGAAACCATAAACAAGACCAAAAAACAACCCTCAGAATGGGAGAAAATATTTGCAAATGAAGCAACTGACAAAGGATTAATCTCCAAATTATACAAGCAGCTCATGTAGCTCAATATCAAAAAAAACAAACAACCCAATCCAAAAATGGGCAGAAAACCTAAATAGACATTTCTCCAAAGAAGATATACAGATTGCCAACAAACACATGAAAGGATGCTCAACATCACTAATCATTAAAGAAATGCAAATCAAAACTACAATGAGGTATCACCTCACACTGGTCAGAATGGCCATCATCAAAAAATCTAAAAACAATAAATGCTGGAGAGGGTATGCAGAAAAGGGAACCCTCTTGCACTATCAATGTAAACTGATACAGCCACTATGGAGAGCAGTATGGAGGTTCCTTAGAAAACTAAAAATAAAACTACCATATGATCCAGCAATCCCACTACTGGGCATATACTCTGAGAAAACCATAATTCAAAAAGAGTCATGTACCCCAATGTTCATTGCAGCTCTATTTACAATAGCCAGGACATGGAAGCAACCTAAGTGTATGTCGACAGATGAATAGATAAAGAAGATGTGGCACATATATACAATGGAATATTACTTAGCCTTAAAAAGAAATGAAATTTAGTTATTTGTAATGAGGTCAATGGACCTAGAGACTGTCATACAGAGGGAAGTAAGTCAGAAGGAGAAAAACAAGTACCATATGCTAACACATATATATGGAATCTTAAAAAACAAATGGTTTTGAAGAACATAGTTGCAGGACGGGAATAAAGACACAGACATCGATAATGGACTTGAGGACATGGGGAGGGGTAAGGGTAAGCTGGGACAAAGTGAGAGAGTGGCATGGACATATATACACTACTAAATGTAAAATAGATTGCTAGTGGGAAGCAGCCTCATAGCACAGGGAGATCAGCTCTGTGCTTTGTGTCCACATAGAAGGGTAGGATAGGGAGGGTGGGAGGGAGACTCAAGAGGGAGGAGATATGGGGATATATGTATATATATAGCTGATTCACTTTGTTATAAAGCAGAAACTAACACGCAATTGTAAAGCTATTATACTCCAATAAAGATGTTAAAAAAATTAATGTCCTCTTTTCAAGATCATGAAATTTGTGCCTTTAGCCTTAAGTAATACAAACTGCTTACTAAAGGATATTGTGTAAATCGGTTTATAACAGGTGCAGTATATACTATCACTCAAGTATAGACAAGTAATGATTAATAGAAGTCAGCAAAAGACCTCTAATGCAGTTAACTAAAAGCAGAACAAATCACAGTCTTACGAATGAGAAAAGCTAGGAGAAAAAATTTTAATTACTCTCTCATGAGCTTATGAAAAACTTTGCAGTCGATAACAAACAGAGCTTATTTGGAAAGATGGGGCAAAATGGTTTTGTTAATATAATTTGCTCAATATTTGCATGTGACTAGGTTAACTAAATTACATCTTAGTAAGGAAACTAATATGATAAAGATAACCAGGTCCTAATTACCAGGATTATTAGAAATAATAATTTGGTTGGTGATAAATACTAGAAAGAAATAGTGAAAGCTTATATATTTCTAAAAACATTTTCCAAATGATCTACAATATCTATGGAAGGAGAGCTAGCACCATGAAATAAGATGCACAAATGTGAATCAAGTTTAAGTCATTGTTGAAATTGTAGGGACCAAAGTAGTAGCTGAAATTAATTTCAGTTGAAATAACTAAATAAATCACTTCTGCTTCAATGAATTAAACCAAACCATATTTGTTCTAATTTAGGTCTATGTTTTCTTGTTCTATATTCAATGGAAATGGACAAATATTTCCTATATTTATTTCAGGAAGGAATACACTACCACCCCCCTCAGCTTTCTCACATATCTTTTTCAATCTTTTGACCCTATTCACTCTCCACTTTCTTGTAGAGATCATTAAAAGCTTAGCACAATAGAATGAAGTTTGTAGGATGCCTTTAACAGCACGGAGTAGAGGTGATAAAAATAGAGAATAGAGAAGAGAGACAGATAAGAAATAGAGTAAGAGATACCACTGAAAACTACAGGTGAAATCAATGAAAAATACTGAATCTAAAGTCATTTGATCTCTATTATGTGAAAACCATTGTGTTTGAATTCAAAAAATCTTCTAAAATCTGCCTGGTTTAAAAAATAAGAAAAAGTATAGTTAGTTTACTTTGTTTTCAGGGCTTTGGTTTATAAAGAATTTTAATGAATACCTTAAATTTTTTTCTCTCTCTTCTCCCACCAGCAACATGTGCTATCCAATAATGGTGTGATATGTTGGGAATTATAAGGTAAACATTCAACAGAGAGACGGTAAGATTTAAAACTTTGAAAAAGTTTGGGAAAGATAAGCCTTGTCTTCTAGAATCCATGATAGTCAACAAGGCAGCTTAAACAGCATCATCAGACTTCAATATTTAAGGAGGCAATTTTCAAATATTCCAATAAAAATATAAGCATTTCATTGATATCACTGAATAGCACTTTAAAAGAAATGATAAGTAAAGATGACTGGAAAACTGTCAAGAAAAAATTTCTGAGTTGATATCAAAAAATAAATTAAAAATATTATAAACCCATTTATCAAACTCCATTTACAATAGCAACAGAAAAACTATAAGGTAACCATACTTAATTAACAAGAGATATAAAATATTTGTCCAGATAAATACAAAATATTACTGAAACAATTTATAAAAGATCTAAATAAAATTTTTTTAAATTCCCGCTTTCATGAGATTAGGAATGCACAATATTATAAAGATGTCTAGTCATCTGAAGTAGATCTATAGATTCAACGCAATTCCGATCAAATACAAACATACTTTCATTGAACATGAAAATCTGATTTAAAAAAAAATAGAGAAATGTAAATGAAAACCACAATAAGATACCATTATTGCATTAGCTCAGACTGCCATAACAATATCCCATAGAGTAAGTGGCTTAAAGAATGGAAATTCATTTTCTCTCATTTCTGGAGGGTAGAGGTTCAAGATCAAGATGTCAACATGGTTGGCTTCTGGCGAGGCTACTTTCTGGCTTGTAGAAAGCTGCCTTTTCTCTGTAACTTCACATAGCAGAGAGGGAGAGAGAGAGAGAGAGAGAGAGAGAGAGAGAGAGAAAGGGCTCTCTGATGTCTTTTTTGATAAGGATACTAATGCCATCATGAGGGCCCCACCCTCAGGACTCCAATGTAAACATAATTATTTCCCAAAGGATCCAACTTCAAAGAGCATCATGTTGGGATTAGGGTTAAAACAATGGACATTTTGAGCGAACACAATTCAGTCCATAGGAACTACACAGTTAATAAATTTCTAAATTTAAAAAGAAAGGCCATCTTGCAGGACTGAAACTTTACACCATTGTTTCAGTCATGCAAAATGAAAATGTTCAAGAGATCTGCTGTACAATATTGCCCTTATAGTTAACAATACTGTACTGTACACTTAAAATTTTGTCAAGAGGGCAGACCTCATATTAGGTGTTTTTTACCAAGAAAGAAAGAAGGGAAGAAAGAAAGAAAGAAAGAAAAAAAGAAGCAAGGATGGAAAGAAGGGAAGAGGGAGGGAGGGAGGAAGGAAAGAAAAGAAAGAGGAAAGGAAAGGAAAGGAAAGGGAAGGGAAGGGAAGGGAAGGGAAGGGAAGGGAAGGGAAGGGAATGAAAGATCATACCAGGTGCTGGTGATGATATGGAGACACTGGAACACTCTCACACAGTTTGTGCAACTATTTGGAAGTTTCTTAAAATTTTAAACATATAACTGGCTCTTAATTCAGCCATTCTATTTCTAGGAATTTACTTAAAAGAAATGAAGGTATATGTCTGTGCAAATACTTGTACATCAATGTTCATAACATTTTTATTTGAAACAGACAATAACTGGAAGTAAGCTAAATGTTCACTAACTCCAGCTACTGATCTAGCCCTCCTCTGTAAATAGCTATAAAACAGCACATAGCATTTAAAAGAATAGTTTTCAGACATTTGACTAATGGAGTTCAGGACTTTGATCCCTGAAAAATAAATGAGTTGACCCCTATGCATGTTGAATCTTTCTTCCTGGAAGGCCAACCAAGGCTGTAGAATAATAAAAACAAGTATGGCAGCCTTGTTAAGCTGAGAAAACTGAAATCAGAATTCAGGGAAGCTGAAGATAAATTATCATACATAAAAGATCTATGTAGTTAAAAAGCTCTAGAATTCTGCACTTGAGATGCTCAGAGGTAAAGAACAACCACTGTGAAAAGAAAAACAACGGGGGACAATAAACTGAACAGCTCTCTTAGGTGACGCAGGACTGGGAGATGTTTGGGATCCAATCAACTATAGTGAAAAGATTTCATTGACTATTAGAACATTTAGTAACGTTAAGAAAGGAGTTACATTATTCCTAAAGTAAAGACTACTGTTTAGCCACACTAGCAAGTTTTAAAAACAGGCTTTGAAAGAATCAAGCTGATTTGAAAACAAATTTACTCCCTGCCACAAAATTCAAAACCTTTAAGAAAAAATAAGAAAGAAAAATGTAGTGAGTCACAATGTGTATCATGAAAACATGAAATTACTAGAAGAATCAGGAAAATATAACTCAGAATAAAAAACTCAGTTATTAGAGACAGACTGCAAAATGACAGGAATAATCATTTAACGTTCAATACATGTTCAATACATATATAGATATAAATATAGATATAGATATAGATATAGATAGATAGATAGATAGATGGTAGATTTAACATCATATTAGAAACCACATAGAAGAAAATCAGTGTACATAAGACCTGGAAATGGAAACTATCCCAACTGAAAAACAGAGAGTTAAACCAATATTCAGTGACCTATGGGATAAAATCCAGCCATGTAACATTGATATAATTAGGATCCCAGAAGGGGGAGGGGGCAAAAATTAAAGAAATGTTTTCCAAAAAAAAAAATAAAATCAATCCACAGATTGAAAAGCTCAGAGCACCCCAAATTAACACACAAAAAGCACAAAAAATGCTTAAACTTAGAATAAACACAAAAAACATATTTAGATAATTCATAGTGATTAATATGTTAAGGGTTCTAGTGGAAAAAGAGAACAATGTGAATAAGTAGATGAAAAAACCCATCAGACAGTTGAAAACAACAGGAAAGAGCCAAATGGAAGTAGGGTTCAGAGGTACAAGTTCCTGAAAGATCATCCCAGCTGAAACCTTCAATAAGACTGTATCTCCATGCAACTTCTCTCCCCTGTCTCCTTCTATTTTGTAGGTGTTGAACACACTCTAAAAATCTCCTACATTCGAATCTATATCTCAGAATTTGCCTTCCGGGGGACCCAGCCTGGGTAAAGGGTACATCAAAAAAAGAATGTTAAGTAACCTGGGGGAGAGTAGCTTTAAAAATAGAAAATAAAGAAAGGGAATTTATACATTATCACTTGTGTATCAGGCATAGAAATATCTATTCTGGATTGGAACAGGAAAATGAGGGGCCCTAAAGCAAAAGCAGATGGAATTAAAAAAAAAAAAAGTTTGAGCTGAAACACTGAACAAATGTAAGACAATGTTTAAGAAAAAAAAAAAAGAAAAAAGAAAGAAAATTCAAAATTCAGCTGTACAGGAAGAAAAATGAAATGGTCATTGACTATAGTGAATACACTCACATAAAGCTAATTTATGTACTAATTTTCAACTGTTATAATCAATCTATTTGCAAGGAATGGTAGACAAGAATAGTGTCAGAAGAGTGTTTAAATGCTATTAACATCAACAAAGCAAAAATATTACTACAGATGGCAAAGGTTGTGAGACAGAAGGGAAGGGAGAGCTGAAGAAGGAAGGAGATATCATTGTAAACAGGAAAGTCAAAAGACAATATCAATAGTTGAAGAAATAAGGAATGCAAGTTTGGGGTTAAAAAATGGGGATCTAAATTTCTGGGATGGATATAAATTCCTGGTAAAGCAAAGGCAGGTGTTATCCAAAAAATGTAAATACAGATACAATATAAGCATATTATTAAGGGATTTGAATATGTCAGGAAAAAAATAACACACAAGTGTAAGTCAGAATGTTTTCTTCTGGGGAATGGGATTGAGAGTGGGAAGGAAGTGTGCCTGGGATGGTAGTTTTGATGTTAGGCATATACTGATAACAATACAAACTTTTTTTTCTGAGGAATTAGGATATAAGAAGTTGGAGTGTGGGTGGGATATGAGTCAACTTTGGCTGAAAATATGGAAGTCTTTTCTAATGAATAACACTGGAATAAACCACCTTGTAAAGGAGGGAGTTTTCAATAAGATAATTGAGGGGTGCTACATTCACATAAGAGACATTGCAATCTGACATTCTATGGTCTACTGTGTCTTTAAACAGAAATATTTTCAAATAACTGCTACTAAATGCCAAAACTAAATTATTTTTTAATATAACATTTAACTGCATTTTTGCAATAAGAGATCTCATAATTGTCCTTTTCCTTCTCCATGAACATCTTATGTTCAGCTTTTGGAAATAAAACAAATTTAACTTAAGGGAAAATAAAGACTTATATTAAATTTCCTTTCAAGATATTTTGCTGAAAACCCCTTAGAGAAATCAAAGGAAAAAGAAGCTAGAACTGCATAAACAAGTTATGAAGGAGAAATTGGTTCTGTAAGGATATATTTATTTGGTTTAGCTTTCCCTGAGTAATATGAAATATATAATGTATTTTATGAGAATCTTCTTATTGTCCATACTCAGTTCAAATTCACCTCTCAGAGGAAAAGATAATGTCGATTCTTCCTGGTTAGCCTGAACTTTCTTTTCCAATACTTTTCACAGAATGAAATATTAGTACTAAACCGCACTGCCTATGCTTGAGGGAGCAGCCATAACACAGCTGGATGACCCATCACTGCCCCTGATGTCTCATACCATCTAGTATGCAAGTCGGCTCTTCAGACTGGATGGTGCTGGCACCAGCCAGCTCACTTCACTCTTGAACCACACGAATTGTTGAAACATGCTTCCTCATATTGAGCTCAATTTCTAGACTGTATAAATTAAGTATATGGCTTTTCTTTCTACTATGATGATATTCTTTTGTACCATGAGTTTGCTGTATAATTGGATTAAGTGTGAGCTTCTGTGTCTAAGACACCAACAAAAAATTGTTGACTATATTATATTGTAGTATAGTAAATTATATTATATTTTATGTAAAATGCAATGTATTTCCTCTCACATCCATCACTACATCATAATGGTACATCTTCTTCATAAGTAGTACAAAATTCCACTGTTACATTCATTGTTCAGAATCACTCCAGGTTCCTGTTATTAATGGCTTTTAGGCTGCTGTTGTTTGTCACTCTCAAGTGATGAAACTGCCAGTTTTATCTCTGACCTTTACCTCTCTGGTCTTACACCTTAGCCATAAAGCATTAGTTAGTGATCAAGACATGATTTCCATGTGCTTTTTGCTAATCTTCCCATTTTGCATGGGATTTCAACTTCTATCACCCAGCACCTGTTTTTCAAGATGTAACACCTACTCCTCTTTAAAAAACTCAGGTTAAATGTTTCCTGAAAGGGAGTATTTTCTGACCCACCCCAATATAATTCACTCCTTTGTGCTCCCATTGAAGTTCACACAGATATCTGTCAAGGGAAAACCTATTACAGACCCCTATATGACTTTCCTATCTCCTGCACATACCAAATCATTCTCCATGATACTGGACTTACCCGACTACAGTGCAATTCTGATTGCATGATTTCTCTTCATAATTCCTTCCCACTCTTTGTAGGATAAAATAAAAAGGATTTATCACTTTTAGCATGGAATATAGGCTCATGATTTGATTCCAGACAATTTTTTTTTAGCTGTTTTCCTGCAGTCACTTTCCCACTAGCTCAATATTTTTAACTGATAGTAAATTTCTTGATATCACATATATATCCTACATACTCTCTCATATTGCCCCAGCAACCCACCAAATTTTTTCACTTAGTCTCTTAAAGTGGCAATGGATGATTCTTTCATATCTTTAAGATCTAAGCTTAAATATCATCTCTTCAGAGAGGCATTTATTGACCCCTATATAAAATGGCTTTCCCCACCACTCTATTTTTTCTGTTTTATATTCACTTAGCATTTATTACAGTGAAGAACAGTAATACTTTTTTGTCCCCTGGCTTCTTCCATTATAGTAATTTAACTTCTGATATAATAATTTAACTTCTACTAAAATTTAATGATACTAGGAATTTTTTTCTTGTTTACTGCTCTGTTCCTAACACCTAAAACAGTGTCTGTTTTTTAAGTGAGTGAATGAATGAACGTTTATTTAGTGAATGAATGAATATGTTTGTTATTTACCTAGGAAACTCATTATTGAGTCAGCAACTTGTACTTCCCCTTCTTCACATCAAGTATCTGAAAATTGGAAGAGACTCAATGGTCTTCTCTCCAAAAGTGCCCAATATTTTAGGATTCAATGAGTAATAAATTTTAAAACAAAATCATCCACTGTAATTTCAAAAAAGAAATGAAATTTCAATTCCCATAAAGTAGTAAGGACATAACTTCACAATATATTGCATGAATTTAGATTTATGCAAAGCCTCCTTCATGGTCCTTAATGTTTCTCTTTTGGCCATGGAATACTGTAAACCTCAGGAAACATAGACCAACACCTGCAGCTCTATACTGGAAACCTCTGACCCAGCTCTCCTTTCTGCCTTTACAAGTTGTCCTTCAACACATCTTCCTCTAAATCCACTTACTCTTGTGTCTCTTTCCCTTACTCCCAGCTCAGTGAAGGAAATTAATCTGATAATCCTATTTTAACAAAAATGTTAATGTCTTTTTCAGAGGTTTGTATTTGTTTTAAACAACCACCATTAATCCAAAGGAATGAATAAATAACTCAAGATTGTGGTTGGGATTCTAGTAAGGAGAGATGTTATCTTTCCTTCCTCAAACTATACTATGTAAAAAGACTGCATAAAGATGATCGAGATTAACTCATCTAAGGAAAAAAATATTTACTAAAACACATTTCCTTTGAATACTATTAGTTTCTTAATAGTCAATATTTTCATGGTAACAAAAATAATAATGATAAGTAAAATTTATTGAAAACTTAGCATGTACAAAACACTATGCTTTTCACACATTGTGTCTTTGTGCCTGCATAGTAGTATTAATACTATAGGAAATCATTTTTTATCCCAAACTTACAGGTAGAAAAGTAGGCTTAAAGAGGTTAAGTAGCATACTTAATGTCTCACTGTTGGTCAGTAGTGGGGCTAAGACTCACATTTTTTTTCAGTGTGATTCTAAAACTTTAATATTCTATAGCCTTTCACAAAAAAAGGTTTACAATTGGGTTATATCTTATTTTTCATTAAAACTTATGCATAAATCCCCTACTAACAGCCCTAAAGGGTAATAAAGTCCCTCTATATGAATAATAGAAAAGTCATGACATCATAAAGTGCAATTTATAATTTTTTTTAGCTCTAATTGTTACTGTATTTAATTGTTACCATTTTCATTACTGGATCAAAACCTATCACCTAAATAATATACATCATTTAATCCTATTTTTGTTCCTCAACTAATAAGATGAGTAAAATCAAATAGGACTCCCAAAGACTAAAAAAAATTTGTGTAAATATTTTGTCAAAAAATTAATAAACAAATCTCATGTAAACAGAATTGAGAGACCAGAAGGGGGAGCTCCCATGTCATGTGAGGACAGCAGAACCCAACAGGAGCAAGGAAGAATTCTCTTCTTTCCTGGCAGGGACTCACCCAATGAAAAGCCATGAACCTTTGTTAACTATAGCCCTCTCATCTTCCATTTCGCCTCTATACAAGTGTTCTTCTTTCTTTGCCATGCGGGGGACTTGCAAATTGTTCACTATGTTTGCAGACCCCAAACTGCAATTCTCTGATGATCCTGAATAAACCCATCTTTGCTGAAAAAATATCTGGAAACCTATTTTAGGTCAACATTTTGGTGGCCCATATGAGGACAAGAGAAGACCCCCAAAGGTTCTGGGGCTAGTCAGCAAACAGATGCAGTACCCATAATTGAGCCCATTTTCCCTCACTGCTTTTCTTGCTGGGGTTTGAAGGTACATCTTTCTCCTGAATTTGAGCTCACAGCTTCTTTGCCTTTGAAGCTCTCCAGGCTTTATTCAGGATTTATTTTAAGGTTTTGTTCTCTCTGGTTAATGCTTTGTTCCGTATCCAAGTACTTGTTTGGCACTTCGGTCTGATTTTGAGATATGACTGCTTCAGTTGAAGCTGTCTAGCCTTTGTCCCATTCCTTCAAAACAGTAGTTGCTTTATTGAAACTGTGCCAATTCAGCCTTTGGAAAAGAGGCTGTTCTCTGGAAATTGCCTGACAAAGCCTTCGGCCTTGTTTCTATTGAATCAGCAACCACCTTCGTTATGGGCAAAATCTCCAACTGATATTGGCAAAATTCATTGCATATTTCCCATCAAGATTCAAATAGACCCCTTGAAACCTCTTCCCAGAATTAATCTTGTATAAGAAGACTTCCAAGGCATAAAACCCATAATAAAAGATTAAAGTGTCAAGGCCTCCTTATCCCTTGTACTAGCCCCTGTAACACTCTCATTTTACGAGCGAGAAAACCTAAGGGCCAAGGGTGGAAGTTTGCCCAGGACCTCCAACAATAAAAAAACATTGCTATCCCTTGACACCTTGTTGTTCCTAACCCCCATACCTCACTAACATCCATTCCCACAGGAAATAAATTCCTTACTGTAATTAACTTATGCCATGCATTCTTTAGTATTCTGGTTGATGAAGCTAACCAATACCTTTTTGCCTTCGCTTGGGAAGAAACACAATTTACTTGGACTGTAATGCTTCAGGGTTTTTTTGAGAGTTCTTCTCATTTCCCACAAATCCTAAAGGCTGACCTGGGTGACATAAAGTTCCCTAGAGATTCTATTTTATTGCAGTATGTGGATGATTTGATAGCATCCACTTGCTTTAAGCCTTAAAGGTACAGAAGATCACCAAAGAAAAATTACAGTTTTCCCAAACCCAGGTTTGATATTTATGTCATCTGATATCAGAACAAAGTCCACACCTAGATCCATATAGGTTTCATAATGTCCTAAATTTCCCAAAACCCAAAACTAAGAACTGACTGTGAGGTTTTCTTGGCCTAGTTGATATTGCTGAAATTAGATTCCAATTTTTCTCTTATGGCCAAATCTCTGTATGTTTTACTAAACAATAACAACCCCAAAATAATTTTATGGGAAGAACCAGACAATATAGTTTTCAAGGCTTAAGGAGAGTTTGATGAACTCACCTGCCCTTGGGCGTCCCAATTATCAGATTCCCTTTTTCCTTTTTGTATGTGAAAAGAAAGGGAATTCCCTTGGGGTACTCACCAAAGAACACAGGGACCACCATGAACCCATAGGGTATTATAGCCAACAACTGTACCCTGTGGTACGGGGATACTCCCTTTGCCTTAGAGCCATTATGGCCACTTTGATTCAGACTGCTAAGAAAATCACTGTGGGATCCCCTTTAACCCTTTTTGTACCTCATACAGTAGAAGCTATCCTGAATCCTCATTGCACTCAACATTTCTCAGTCAGCCACCTCATCTCCTATGAAGTCCTTTTCTTAACTGTCCCTCACATTACTCTGTCACATTGTAATAACCTTAATCCTGCTACTTTTCTTCCCTCTCTTACCAGTGAAGTCTCTCATGACTGTTTAATGCTGACAGACCACCTCTTGACTCCTTGTGATGATCTGTAGGAAATTCCTTTGGGTAATGCTGCCTTCTGTTGTTCACTGATAGTTCTTATTTAATTGGTGACAATGTCAAATATTGTGCTGGGTATGCTATTGCAACTCCTTTTGATGTTACTGAGGCTGCACCTTTACCTATGGCTATTTCAGCCCAACAAGCTGAATTATACACTCTTACATAGGCTTGTACTTCAGCCAAGCACACAACTGCCAGTATTTATACTGCGAGTAGATATGCTTTTGGAGTGGCTCATGATTTTGGAATGTTATGGAAGAAACATGTCTTCCTTAATATCAGTAATAAATAAATTAAATATAGCTCCTCTATTCAGTAATTATTGTATGTGACTTTTACCTGCCACTTTAGCTATTTTTAAGATTCTGGGGCATTATAAACTTGACTATCTGGAAGCTAAGGGAAATCACCTTGCTGATATTTCTGCAACTTCAGTATTGCAAAGGCCTAACTACTTGTATTAAAAATAACTGTGTTTTGGTAGAGCAACATTTTCACAGTACACTGTTGGGAGTTGAAGACTTTAAGCATCACACCTTGCAACCTGGAGATATTGTCCATTGGAAAAGACACCTCCAGAAGAACTCTCTTCAATCCCACTAGAAAGGCCCTTATCAAGTATTGCTAACCAACCCTTGTGCCACCAAAGGCAAAGGAATAGACTCTTGGATTCATGTGACACACCTAAAAAAAGTGCCAAACACTGACTAGACCCACACACCATCTGGTCACCTGAAAGTAAAGATTTCCCAGAATTGGAGAAGATAACATCTGAGCAGACAGCTTTCCCAAGTTGTCCAGTGTAGGTCTGTTGGAAGTTTGCCCTCAAACCTTTGATGAGGACATAACACTTCAGATGATCTCCAATGTCTATGATCTTGATAATAGAAGGAGTTTAGATAAAAAGTCCTGAGAGTTCTTCCTCCTATCCCTCATGGTTACTCACATGAGACCCAATAAGTTTCCAATCTGTGCACTTTTCCTTTGACATGAAACACTACACCCAGGAAAGGTCCCTCCTGGCATTGAGGGAAAACAGGTACTGAAATTGGAAAACCTGACTCTTGATCAATGATGCTTTCTGAGAAAGAGCTTGATCAAACGGGGAAAATGTAAAAAAAAAAAAAATTAATAAACAGGAACCTCAGTTAAATAGAGTCAAGAGACAAGAAGGGGGAGTTCTCATGCCCTGCAATGATAGCAGAGCCCAACTGGAAGAAGAAAGAGTCCTCTTCTTTCCTGGCAATGATTCAGCCAGTGAAAAGTCATGGACACCTTGTTTACTACAGCCCTCTCAGCTTCTTTTCCTCTCTATAAAAGTGTTCTCCTTCCCTTGCTGCTCAGGGGACTTGCATGTGGCTCATCATGGTTGCAGACCCCAAATTATAATTCTCTGCTGATCCGAATAAACCCATCTTTGCTGAAAAAATATCTGGTAGTTTGTTTTAGGTCAACATTTTTGATATTTAAAAAATTTAGATAAATTTTAATATTAAGTCTATATGCTTTTAAATTCTCCAAAATGTACTATAATTTTTTTAGTAATAAAAGTGTCTTAAGATATCTATCCTTATGTTTTGATTTCAACATTCCCTAAAACCTATGTATAAAAAAATTGTTTTAAAAATTTGATAATTATGAGAATAGATAAAATCATGTGATATTTTTTATTTTAAAATACAAGGTCATTTTAGTTTCATCAGCAAACATTCTGATCTAAGGTGTAGTTTCTACTTGCATGGGTTATTTAAATTTCTTAAAATATGATTTAACTCTTATTGTGGTTAATATCAAGAGTTCAAATATGCTTTCTTGGGGGATGGAGCTCAGCCATTCATCATTTTGCAGATAAATAACTAACATTAAATCAATTAAATTATTTGAATACCTAGTTATCTAAAGTGTGCTTTCTAAAGACTATAATATCTTGTATCTAAAATACAACATTCATATTCTTGTTCTTTCACCTCCTTATTTTGATTTAACTTGAGATTTGGTATGACACAAAATAGATAATTTACTCTTGGATGCAGATATAAGATTTTTTAAAATTTTATTTTCCAGACTAAATGAAATGTTTTATTTGACTTTTATAAAGTTTTAGGAAGTATCTTGACAGTTTGGAAATTCTTTTTTAATTATAAAAGTTAAGGAGAACATTGGGAGACATCTTTGAAACTATACTAGATGAATATTTTAATGAAATGCTGAAACAGCTTTTATAAATTATATTTATTCAAGTACCACTATGTTCTTTTGAAAAATATTATTAATTTGTACTTTTGAAATCAGATAGCTATTTACATGTTTCTCTATTCTAAGTCATTACTTTAAACATTGAACTAACATGGTTACTACTCCTTTTTTAGAGTCATAATCTTATCAACAGCTTTTATCTTGTTTTTGTTTTTTTTTAAGAGATGGAAGCAAGATCAGTATTATATTGAATTTGTTTAGAAAAAAGAAAGTTAGAGGGTATTTTTAATTTATTGTTGTTAAAGCTCCTGCTGTTAGAGCTGTCAGTATTGCTGCTTTGTTGAAATTCAGTGGAAGTGATCAGTAAGAAGGCCAGTTCAGTTGCTTTGACTTGAAATCACAAAGCATATTCCCCAGACACTACCTCTTGTTATTTTTGGTAGCTCAGGAATGTGCTCATTTATGAGTCATAGAGCATCCATTTTTAAGACTGTAAAATTGCAGTAGCATGAGATAAGGTACTTTAGATTGTAAATATATAAAATTTATAATAATGCCTGCTTCAGTTTCTGTGTACATAGTCAAGTTTATTTCTAGAAAAGGAGAGGGGAGTTAATTCCAAATTTTATTTATTATTCAAGTTATTTAAAAGATTATAAGCTCTTCACAAACATTGCTCTTTTTTATTGGCTTTGCCTCAGAGCTTAAAATGCTACCGTAAAATTCAACAACACATGAGGTGCCATGGGTAGTATAATTTTAGAGGAATTTGAAAGACTTAATAAAGTCCACAGAAACATTCTCATGGAAGTTGTCTTTTAACTATCTATATAATACTATTTAGTCATATGCATGTCCACTGACAGGAAACAAAAAAGAAAGAAAATAATTTGTGGAATTTTAAAATATCTCAGTGAAACCCTATATAAAATGGATATAATATTAAAATTGTTTATAAAAATTAAGCTAAAAACTTAGAAAAATAATAAAACTGGTGGGACATTAACTCTCCATTTCATTACCTATTAAATTGTCAAAAATTTTATGTGTATATTTAGAAAATTCAAGGATAGGTAGATAGATAAGTAGATAGTGATAGCAAGCAAGGAAAGATGGTAGTTTACAAAATGTTCTTATTGAATAAAATTATTTAAGAAAAAGTGTCTGACAAAGTTCTTAATATATACCCCCTTCCTCACATCTATTCCCTTTGTTCCTCCTATTCTCAGTGTCTCTCCCAGTGTCTCCCAGTAGACACTGGGAGAGACACTGAGAATCCTTTTTCCATAGGATTAGAACAAAAAGACTTACGAAAAATATACACTATTCAGTCCTTCCCTCACCCAGATTCATCATTTATTTAAATCCCTAATACATTCATTTTAATCCCTAATACATGCATTTAAATCCCTAGTAATCGTTTTTAATGTCAGATTATTAATTCATTCAGCAAATATATATTTTTTTCAGACAAAACTCCAAGTGTTTGTAATATCTGTCAAAAGTCAAATCAAATAAAAATAAAGTTTCATAAGACTTACATTCTAATGGAAGAAACAAGTTAAAAATAAGTGTAAGTAAATATATAATATAATACATTAGTAGAAAATATTTAATAGTATGGAAAAGTAGAAAAAGTTAAGGGGATCAAAAGTGGAATGATATGTAATTTTTATTTCCATTGGTGGTCACAACAGTCTTCACTATCATTTAAGCAAAAATTTTGATCATGTAAGGAATTTAGCCATGCAGATAGCTAAGTAAACTATATCTGGACAGAGGGAACAGCCTTGTGCCAGCTATAAGATAGATGGAAACCTGTATATGGCATAAGTATTAGTTTCCTATTGCTGCCATAACAAATTGTTACAAATTTAGTCTATTATAACACAGATAGATTATCTTACAATTTTGGAGGCTAGAAGTTTAAGATAAGTTTCACTGGGTTGAAGTCAGTGGTCAGCAGGGTCATGTACCCTCTGATAGTTCTACGGCAGAAACTTTTTCCTTGCCTTTTTTAGCTCCTAGAGTTGCATTCTTTGTATTCCTTGACTTATGGCCCCTCCTAGGTCAAGCTCTTGCTTCATGCTTTACATCATCTTCCTCTTCTGTCAAACCTGCCTTTTATAGGGACCTTGTGATTAAATTTAGGGCCCACTCAAATAATCCAGGATAACCTTTCAAGATGCTTAACTTAATTTCATCTGCATAGTCCATTTTTGTCATATAAATGAATCAAGTGCCAATGATATGACTTGGATATCATTGAGGGTCATTATTCAACCTACCACAGCAGTCATACAGATCAGGAACACAAATGAACAATGATGATCAGAATCAGGCAAAGGTGAGTGTGAAAAAAATTTATTCCATGATCCTAAGTAATAGATGTGACACCATTTTTATACCAAAATTCCTAGGCAAAAAAATTCAGATCTGTTTCTGAAAGATTCTGTATTATGTATATGTATTATATCTATATATAATATATATGTATGTATATGGAATAATTCAGTAGCTATATTAAAAATTATATTATGTAATATTTATGTCATTGAGATAAAATATATTATATAAAAATTGCTTGAGTATCTTGTCATCAAATCCTAATTCATTATGTATGCTTATATGTTGATTATTATATATGAGCAGATAAATAATATGTTTACTTTTATATACATATTAATCACATAGTCATAATTTTCTAGACCATAGACGATTTAACTTCTTATCAGCTAAAGAAATACTGTTTTTTATAACAATTTTGTTTTAGTTAACTTATTCCTTTTAAATAAGAAAGGAATCCATTCTAAGACAACCATAATTTAACAGCATGAAAGATTTGAAAAGTTAACTAATTATAGATACTATTTGTGAAAATCATCATTGTGAATACATTTGAAAAAAGACTACACTGTTTACTTTAAGTGTATGGAACATAAACATGAAACATATTTTAAAAAAATACCAAATGTTTCTTCAGGTCTAAAAATTTTTTTCCTAGGTATGGTGGCTGAAGAATTGTATAAAGTAAGGAAATATATCTTACTGTCATATTGTTTTTATACTTTGTATCAGAGGATGATAAAACATAAGAATAAAATGTACATAGCCCATAAGATAACTTGCCTAAACTTACACAAATCTAGAGTAAATTATCATAATTTATATTTCAATGTTTTACTTGATTTTTGTTTATTAGTGGCTAATTTGGTATAGTTTTAATATATTTAATCTTTATTTTCTAAAATAAGATTTAAGGAATGGCAATATGAAAAGAACCAATAGTTTTTTAGGATCATAAAATAATTAAGGCAGTTGTCAGTATGCTGTAGGCAAAGAAAAAATTTAAGTATGTAAAACAATGATAATATAGTTAACACAGTTTAAGAAAAGAATAATATTGTCCTATAGGTGTTGTATTTCAAGTCACTACTCTAGAAATGAATTTTACAGCAGTTAAAGAAATAACGATAATATAAAGAACCCTAACTTCACAGTACATCTTTTTTCTGTATTACTCATTAAAATTATTTAAAATAAGTACTCATGCTCTTTGATTTCTTACTGAAAAATATTCCATTAAAATTGTTGCTTTTCATAATCCCTTTCATGCCAATATGATATTTAAAATCAAAGACTACAAAAGAGTACTGAATCTTACCAATTAGTCTAAATGAATCAATGAGGTTTTAATCCCAGTAATCATTCAAGGTTATAAAATGTAGAAATCAGTAGAAGACAAAATATTGTAGCTGAATGAAGACAATGTTAAAATTTCTTATATAAGCCTTTAGTAATTAAAAAAACTAGAAATGAAAATAGACTTCAATTAATTTTATTCTTTAGTTGGTTTATCACTAGAGGCAGAATTTCTTTTCTTTCAGTTAAATACAGTAATGAAAATGAAGCATATTGTCACAAACTCATTGATCTTTTCTTAACTAGTAAGTTAAATCACTACTGTTAACAACAAAATACAGATTTCTCTTCTAAGGTTGTTGACATATTGCTACTTTATTTTAGCTATCTCTCAAATTCCTGCAGATTCTCATGGGTGGCAAAATAATGGTTGATGCTTCTATCTGATTAAATTGCATATTAAGGAAACACATTATCTCGTATTAGGAAACATAAGTGTGCCTGGTGTCATCATGAAATGGTTTCTGATACATATTTCTATATTCTTACATCTCTTTCATACTTTTTGTGCATCTTAGATACTGATTAAAATTTATTTTATATTCATTTTATTTTTTGTTAGATTTTGATATGTTTATTTCATTTTTGCTTTTAATTACTTGTAGCTGTAGATGTTATTGCTAAACATGTGATTTGAACCCAGGAGTAAATTAGAGCATGTTTCAAATATGCCACTTCATTAAATATGAATTCTAAAGGGAAAATTATATGAACAACATAGTAATTGTACCGTTTAGAAATTCAAATGTTGTATTAGGAGGTAATGTGGTAAGAATACAAATACTTTGGTAATGTGGCCATAAAGAAATGAGTTTTTTCCTGCGTGTAGAAAACAAATTAGGAAAACAGTGAATATTTCTTTTCCAGTAACATTTGCTCTCTGCCCCAGATTTATGTCTAGATGTTTACTTGGTTTGTATCACTCTCAAGAGATGTGGCTTATTAGAGCCACTTGGATGGAAGTCTTAGAAATCTAATGACAATTGTTTGTTTTTCCCAAAGAACCACTTCCTAATGATTTTTATTCAGCTGTGCAGTATTAAAACGACATGTTCAGTTCCAGATGAGAGTTTTTAAATTAGTTCAGCTATTCTAATACGTGTTATAGGATAAATGTCAATTTTTCTGACCTATAGTATATGTTTAGAAGCAGATCAACTGTTTTGATATAAATGTTGCCTACTTCACTAATGCCTCACACAAATATGAATAACAATTTGAAGCTCCCAGATCAATACCATGCATGTTTATTTGCATTAGGTAGACAAACACAGACATTTATTTTTCAATACTATAAATTCAATTATCTTTAATATAATTTGGCTCATAGTAACTGCTAATACTGAGAATTATAAAAAGTTGTTCTTCCTTCACGTAGTCAGATATTGATCTTTTCCATGTGTTTCCATATGAACTTCTCAGTAATCATTACATACTCAGGTAGATGTAAAACAATTAGTATTTACTGCAAAATTATTGTAGCTTTGTTATATAGGCTTTACAAAAAAGTCCTTAACCAAATTCACAAATAAATATACAGTGGAATAGTGGCAAAGTTCTAACTGTGCAATTTAAAAGGATCGTGGTTCAATCCTGACTTCACTACTTTGTCTCTGGACATGAACAAATCCAAACCTCTCTATGGCTCAGTTTATTTATCTGTAACGTGGGTAAAGTAAAAGGATCTAAAGGAGCTACTGTATTTAAAGCAATACAATTCATGCCTGACACAGGGCATTCTCTCTCTCTGTAGTCATTTTTATTCTATTACCATTAATGGGATTACATTAACGTCAGATGGTGTGGTGAGTATCGCATGGGCTTAGCAGTTAGGAAGACCCTCTTGACTCTGCTAATTGGCTGGGTGACTTTGAGCAAGTTCTATTACCAGTAAAAGTCTGCTTATTATTTATAAAAATGAGGATCATATTTTCTTTTACATAATATTGTTGGAGGATTAAATGAGATAAACCATATCTTTTCTACAGTAAGTAGTCAATAAATATTAGTTTTACTCCCTACCCACTCAGCTGAAGAATCATAAAGCCTTAAATTCATTAGACTTTCTAATAAAACGGTAGATTTGTATTACAGAAAAGTAGATGAAATTACTAAAGAGTAAGTAACTTTTTAAATTTGTAATTACACATGGGTCATATTTTACGTCATAGATGGAAATTGTTAATGTTTGTAGAACCAACTTAACTAATCATTTAAAAAAATTAAGAAAACCACTTCAACTTTCACATTTCTGGAAGTGTGCAAATATCTTACCAGTTTTCTTTCTCCAAACAAAAACATATTCAACAGAATATGAACAATGAGAAATGAAAGCAGTTAAAGATTAAAGCCAAAACATTTTAGCTAACAAAAGTCACTCTAAAAGTGTCTTATCTTACTCCCCCTTAAATAACAACAGGAAAGATAAGGTAGTAAGGTAGTTAAGGAAGATAATTTAGACAAGCTGTATTTTGATATCAGGAAGGTTTTTATATGACTGCCTCAAATATCAGAACACTGCTTGAATGGGTTAGATTTCTTTTCTTAAAAATTTCCTTAAAATATATAGGACCATATCATTAAAATGATCATAATTGGTTATGTAGGTACACTACGATCCTTGCACGATGTTTGGTTCTGTCTGAAACATCCATAAGACATTTGATCCATAAGACATTAGGTACACACCAAAAGGCCCTTGATATTTGGTCCTGTCCAAAATAATTCGGCATAGACCAAATGTGCTCATGGATGTGTTAGATAGGACCTTTTGGTATGGACCAGATGTCTTATGGACCAAAAGTCTCATGGACCTGTTAGATAGGACCAAATATCTTCTAATACTTTACTATCCTTTTTTACAATAAAACAATATCGTTTCACCATCACCTTGAGGTCCTGGGATGCACCACTTTGTAAAATGTCGGCGAAATGTTGTCACCATGGAAATGTAAGGATCAGAAGGACAAGGTTCTTCTTCTGTAAGTTCGCTATTTTCTACCTGCTTCAACCAGCTTGTTGAAATTAAAGATATTTCTGCTCTTGGTCATCTACTAATTAGGGCACAGTGCTATGGTAGGGAGAGGTGGGAAGGAGAGAAGAGGAATTTTCCCCAAAATTCTAATGTCTCTGGGGAGGTCCTGCAGGTGGGAGTTGTGGATAATGTTTGGAAGAATTTGTTTATTTGTATTATTTCCTACATCACCATTCATTTAATGAGGGCTACCTGTAATAGCAAGATCTTTCTTGAAACCTGCTTATATTTGTGCTGAGGCTATTCTAGTTGGTGCCTCAACTTACTTACTTACTTAATTTATTTATCTATCTATCTATCTATCTATCTATTTATTTATGGCTGTGCTGCAAGGCTTGTGGGATCTTAGTTCTCCAACCAGGGATTGAACCCGGGCTCTGGGCAGTTGAGAGCATGGAGTCCTAACCACTGGACCACTTGTAAATTCCGCTCAACTTCTTTTAAAATTCTTGAACTCCATCTCAGCAACTCATGCTGCTCTTTTGAAGATTAAAGATAGAGAAAATCTACTAAAATCCCATAAGACTGTAATGCTCACCACTTCAAAAAAAGCATTTGGAATGAGCTGTAAGAGCCAGGATTCAAAACAATCAGGTTGAATTTGGAGACTTTATCAACAGAAAAGTTCTAAAAAGTCTTGGCTTTCTCTGGAGTGATTTCTGGAGATTTTTACTGAGAAAATTCTAGGTACAATTTTATGTCGTAACAGTGTTCATGACATTTCTCTGAAACTTAGGAGAAAGTGTGTGTGTATGAACCTGTATGTGAGCATTTACATTTATTTTAAATGAGCAGTATATTCTAATACTCTAAATGATTCACTTTAAATATATCCCCAGATGATAAAGTTAATTATGCTATAATCGGGCCTAAAAAGACAATCTACATTATTACATATAACATACTGCATACAATGAATTATACATTTGAAAAGATTTATTTATTTGAAAGCTTTTCTAAGTCAGTTTCTATTTAACCACTCTCTGAAATATTGCCATGCAGGCCACTTGTGTAAACATTGTATTTTTCTTAAGACAGATTTCATATCTTTCATACTGTCATTACTGTGTGAGATGAGATAGGGACTAAGCAGATAATATTTATCAAAAATGCTTATATCTGTGCAGGTTACCACCATTGAAAGTGCTTATGTTTCATTATCTTCAAAATAAGGAAAAATAATCATGCATACTTCATATTATTCTGAGGATCAAATGATATAATCTACACAAAAGAAATGGAAGGTAACTGGCACATAAAAAAACTCAATGAAAAATAGCCTTATTATTATTATTACTATTATTTCATCCAGTAGTGTCTAAACTTGTTGATGCTTAGCAATAAAATATTTTAGTGTTGCCTTTAATACTAGTCATCACATCATATTTATTTGTAAGTCATTCTCCATGCTTATCACTATTACTAAATCTATCTATCATTTATCTACATACACATATATATATAAATCAGCTAAAGAATGAATATTATTGGTTAAAGAAGAATACTTAGAAAACATTTTAATTAGGCTCAATTGTATGTGTAAGTGTTATACATTTGGGTTTATATTCATGTTTTTGCATGACTCTGTAAAGCATATTGAAATAATGTGTTAATAATTAGTCCAGCAAGTTCTGATTACTGCAGTAATCAGAATAATTTTTTAAGTACTGGCTTTGAGCTAGTTTGTACTTTTTGTTTTACTAATAGAAATACCAATCACCCTTTTTCCTCATTTCCCCCCATCCCTGAAACCACTTTTAACTTTTGTAGCTGCTCTCTTCACGCTACTTCTTGTTTTGTTTTCAATTTTAGGCACCATTTATCAACACCTCACCAGGACAATAAAGAATTTAGCACTCTTTCCTCTCCTTACTCTAACAACCATGCACAACCTTCCTACAAGTTTTTCCCCCTAATTTAATTTAATTTAATTTTTAGGAGATCTTAAAACTTACAAAATTTTAAAAAATTAATTTAATTTAATTTTAATGTAGGCTAAATAATCCAAATTTTGACAATGTGAGTGCTATTCACATCACAGTTACATAATGAATGATGATTTGTTTCATATTTTACATAACCCTTTTAGTTTTTCCTGACAGTAAGTTTGCTTGGACTTCTTATATCTGCTATTTTTGTTGTTATTACTTATTCATCTGAAACTCTCCCCCAACTGTCTATATCTCCTCTCAGAATGATCAGACACTGTAGGTATTCTATCAGTTTTCTCTTTTTTTGGAGAAATTTTTCACAGAGACTTCTGCTATGCTCAAATTTGACCTGTTCTGTGTCTGGCACACAGCTGTTTTCCTTGTTTCCCCTACACTATTATCCTGGGATGTCTGCTGCCTTTCTTATTATTTAAACCTCTCATTTTTACGTGTGTGTGTGTGTGTGTGTGCGCACACGCATGTGTGTATTTCTTTCTTGGTATGTGTATGCTCTCTTGTTTCTCTGGAAGACATCCTTTAGTAGGTTTCTGAGAAATTATGCATGAAAACTAATGTTTTGACACCTTGAGTGCATAACAAGGTATTTAATCTATGTCCACATTTGACTGATACTTTGGACACAGAATTTTAGACTGGGTAGGAGGAGGGTAGAACAACTTGGTGGAGTAGGAAGAGGAGGAGGGCTTGCCTCCTCCTTTGCCCATACCAAAATGACAACTTCACATAGAGAAACTATCTCTGAGAATGACCTGATGACTAGCAGGAAAAATATTCCACAACTAAAGATAAAAAGAAAAGCCACATTGAGATGGATAGGAGGGGCAAAGACACAGTCCGGACAGGGCTCACACTTCCAGTGCTGTGACCCACAGGTGGGAAAGATACCACAGTCTTGGAGGTACTCCCTGAGGACCAAAGCCTCTGAGCCCCACATTGCACTTCCCAGGCTGAGGGACCTGCACCCATAATGGCTGGCTTTAACTAAATTAATCTTTGGTTTCATACAACATCTTGATACTCGCACAGCTGAGCCCTCCCTAGATCTTATTTATTAACTATTCTGTTCTTTCCTTCACAAACATTTACCACCTGTAGATAAATTTCTGTAGGTATCTGTCAATATCTTTGCCTTTAAAGATTGTGGTTTGTGAAAACATCTGAATTTGGTAGAAAACAAGTGCTGTTCAAAAATTCCAATCCCTTCTTGGTTTTTGGTGTTTTGCATCTGATATATTTATTGTCCTGCCTCATCCCTAAAAGTTTGCACAAACTTCCATACTCCTAAAAGTTTACCATGACTAGACTCACTTTTATTTTTATCCACTGTACTGAGTACTTAGTGGACACTTGCAATGGGGGAAATTATGTTTTTCAGTTTTTGAAAACTGTATTGAATTATTTTATTGATGCTTTTCCCCACTCATTTTATTTCTCTTTTTTTGAAAGTCTATAATTCAGATATTGGGACTCCTAGATGAATACACTAATTTGCTTAATTTTTTCTCTCCCTTTTTTCATCTTTTTGTCTCTTTACTTTGCTTCCTGGGAATTGTTCTCAGTTACCTTCCAACACTATATTGCAGTCCTGTGCTGAGCCACACCACGGATGAAGCAAAAGAAAAAATCAGTAATACTGATATTGTCTATTTTTAAAATTATTTTGTTCACTTGAGATTTATGCATTAATTTAAAAATATTTTATTAAAATATAATTTATTTGGATTACTGAGTTGATTGTTGTACCCTTACATTTTACACTCAAAGCCTCATTTGATTCACCCTAGTCTCAACCCTGCTTAATGTCAGCTGATGTGTATTCTTTCTTAGAGCAAAGTAAGCCTGGTGCTGGTTAAAGCCTTTTGTGTTTCATGGGTTGATTTGTTAATCCAAACCAAGGACACTATGGCTAGTATAGCAGAATTGCAATTAAAAATTCAAACTTTAAAAATTATGAAAACAAAAATTGGAGGAAATTGATATACTTAATAAAATAGGATTTCAAAATAAACAAAAATTATGACTTAATTAGAAACATATGAGGATATTGCCACCAAGAACTGGGTGCTATTTTCAAAACACAAAGACTAACCAGAGAACTAACAGTTGTTCATTTTTAATCATCTCTCTCTTTTTTGCTTCTATCCTACCCTATCATTTATCCCCAGAATCAGAGGTATCTCATGCTGCAAATAACGAAGACTTTGGGGAATTCTGCAGTGTGAAGTCAATTATATTATTTATTGTCTTTCCCCACTGATAGCTTAGGGTTTATTTTTCTCATGTGTTTGTTATTTACTTCTAACCCAGAGACTTCCCAGCTTGCAAAATGTTGTTGCATTGTTCTCAACTCCCAGTATCCCCAACTTGAAAGTTTGTGTCTTGAAATGAAAACAAAATACCCTTTACTGTCATTTCATTGGAGTTTGTGGATGGAGAGAAAGCAGAGGTAAGTGTTCAGGCTACCATCTTTATCTAAAATTTGGCTCCTTAAACGTTTATTGGGTTTATAAGATACTATTACCATTACCAGCACAAAAATGGAATTAAATGAGTCACAATTTCTGCAAAGAGACTTAAGATGTGCAAAAAATATTCATTTTTTAGCAGAGGGGTTTTCAGCATCTTCTATGTACCAGGTGCTATACTCTTTATTGAGTACACAATCTTTTGGGGAATATAGACATATCAAAGGGCATTGTTTATAGTCTGAAATGTGCTATACTGGAGAAAATCTCAAGGTGCTATGGATACAACCACAAGGAAGTTTGACCATAGCTTGGTAGTTCAGGGAAAGTCCAGAAAAGATGACATCTAAGTCGAGTCATTTAAAAAAATGAGAACAAAGTAATGAAAGATGACAAGGAATGGAGAGGGACAGCTTCAGCTAAATGTAATAGTAACACATGTGAAATTGTGGGAAGATAAAAGAACGTGGCAATGAGGGAAGCCTCAAATAGTTCATTCAGCATATTTAGAGCAAGATATGAAAGGCAAGAAGACCTGAGAATTGTCAAGGTACTGCCTCCAAAGGATAAGTCACCTATTCTTAACATTATTAACAATGTCCTTACTGTCCTTACTGAATTAGAATACTATATATTGACAATAGTAGTGTAAACAAGATTTAAATGGATAAATTTACTACTTGATCTGCCAAGCAGTATGCTTGGCTTTTAGGTTTATTTAGGAAGAGAATAATATTTATAATATATACACTCTAGATGTAAGAAAGTTAAAATTATGCAATTCATGAAGAAAACATGACAAGCAAACAAATGTCAAGGGAAACTATTTTACTTTTTTGTGGAACTGATTGTAAGATACATAATTGTGTTAGAAAAAAATACTGGGAGCATGAGTTGATTCTTGACCTTCCATTAAGTTACTAAGGTTAGAATCTTGACAAAGCTTTTTAAGAAACTGATGTTACCTTTCATTCCAGTGAGCATCTCTCAGTGCTTTAAATTTATCATCACGGAACATACAGTCAACAAAAGGAATTAGCAGCAAATATAATTTTTTTAAAAGTCATGGTTTTCAGAAAATTAAAAAGCATATTTATGCTCAGGTACTAATGCTTTGTCTCTGTTACTTGCTGTTAGAAAACAAAATGACTAAGAGCTCATATTTCCAAAGGGCTTAACTGTATCTTAATTGCCACAATCCTAATGCACTGCTAAAAATGACATTTCAACCTAATTGTTTTCTGCCAAGAAATTGTCCCCTGCATGTCTTTGTTTGTGTATTCGATTAATTAATGCTTCCCTGTCCTATTAAAACGATTAATATAATGGAGATTTTGACATGTACTTTTTAAATTAAAGGGCATGGGAGTCATAGTCTAACGTACTCAAGGTAAGTATAATTGCATTGGGAGTACACATGCAAGAACAAAGACATAGTCTAAATGGTTATTTTTCCTTCTCTGCATATAATCATAAAAGGAGGGCTATTCTCCCAAAAGAATATTTTGGTGTTTATTTTAACATGAATGTTATTTATTCAGGCTATTCTCTTTTCACTTTTCCATTATGCAAGTAAACACTCACTCATTTACTCTTGAGAATATTTTATTCATGGGGCAGTGACACCCAAATTGAAACCAACCTTTTTTTTTTTCCTAAGCTAGAAGAAAACACAAAGATATATATTTTTCCATTATGAATTATGATCATTTTATAATTGAAAAGATGATGGATCTGAAGATTTAGGAAGCTGTTTAAGAATATTATTACATTGATATTTTCCATTTTCCTATTAGCAGTAAATTTTTGAAACCCTTATTTCTTTCTTTCAGTTTTGGATATCTCCACAAGGACCTTATATCAGTAGTTTGAAGAACAAAGAGCATTGATATTCTACACCTTAACAATATTTGTGTTTGGGGACTAGTTTTTGGCTTCTCACAGTATTAATTTTTCAATATGTAAAATGGAACACTGACCACTAATGTCCCTATTAGCTGCAAATTTCTACATATGGCTTTTAATTATTTACTCAGGACTTAAAGTCTCTCAGTTAAATATTATATGCATATCCTGATTTAATTTTTATTTTGTAAGCTTTCAAATTCTTTTCTACATAAAATAAATGTATGAGCAGTATTTTTATTCAATTACTTGGGAGACATTTTAATAAATATATTCATTTATATTCATTATATTTATATTTATTATTTATTCAGTTTCAGTGAATGATTATTTAATATTTACTTAATGGGATTAAAAAATTGTAGACAAAGTAGATATCACAACAAAGAGTATTATCAGGCATCCAAGAAATATTTCCCAGTGATAAAAGGGGTCAATTCATTGAGAAGACATAAAGAGCCTAATTATATGTGTACTTAAGAGCACAATTTTGAAATACATGAGACAAAAACTGGCAGAATTGAAGAAAGAATCTACACTTTTGTATGGAGATTTTAACACTGCTTTGGTAATTGAAAGCAAAAAGACAAGAAAAACAGTGAACAAAATTATCAACTTATATTAACTAATTAATATTTACAGAGCACTATTTCCCAAAGCAAAAAGACAAGAAAAACAGTGAACAAAATTATCAACTTACATTAACTAATTGATATTTACAGAGCACAATTTCCCAAACATATTCTTTGCAGTACATAGAGCATTCATCATATAGTGGGCTATAAAAAACTCCCAATAAATTTTAATCAATTAAATAATGTACAGTATACTATTTTACCACAAAGCTATTAATTAAGAACCAATTAAAAAATAGGCAGAAAATCTCGAAATAATTAGAAATTAAAGATTAAACTTGTAAATAATCCATGGCTCAAAGAATAAAATACAAAGGAATTTGGATATCATTTCAAACTGTACAATAATGAAAGCAGACCATGCCAAAAATTGTGTAATAGTTTAAGCAGCATGTGGACAAAATTTGATAAGTTTAAATTATTCTATTGGTGAAGAACTGAAGTACAAAAATAATAATCTAATCTTCTACCTTTAGAAGATGGAAAATAAATATCTATTTAAAATTCAAAAAGATCAGAAGAAAGGAAAATTAATAATATTGATAAATTTGAAAATCAAAAAATATGAAAAAATCAAAAAAATTTTAAAAATTTGAAAAGATTACTAAAATTATTATATTCTTAGCTATATTTATGGAAGACAAAGAAGGTAAATTCAAAATACCAATATCAAGAATGAGGTGAACAGTGCTACAGATCCAACCAACAATAAAATTTCATAATATTTCCTAATAGTATTTTATGAATAATTTTATGTAAATAGATACAATAATTTAGAAACAATAGACAAATTTTCTGAACAACATAAATTGCCATAACTGACATAAGGTAATAAAGATAAACTGAATATCCCTTTATCTATTGAGGAAATTATATTTACAATTCAAAACTTTTCCATAAAGAAAATTCCAGGCTATTTAAAGAGCTACTAAGATAGCTCTTTAAGTAGCTTTCTAGTGAATCTTATCAATTACTTGAAGAAGAAATAAGACACAAACTTAGAAAATCGTGGAAAGTAATCCTTTCAAAGCTTATTTTATGTCTTGAAACCAAATGAGATAAAGACCTGAAAGGAAAGAAAATTACAGTCCAATATTTTTCATAAACATAAACATAAAAATTTTTAAGACAATATTAGCAAATCATATCCAGTCATATATATGAAGGATGTTACATGATGACCAAGTGGAATATATTCCAGGAATGCATGGCTGGTTTAGCATTCAGAAATTAATCAATGCAATTTGCCATATATATATATATATTATAGAGAAGACAATAAGATCATCACAAAAGATGCAGAAAAATATTATTTGAAATCCAGGAGTCATTCATGATAAAAACTTTTAAACTCCTAGGCATAGAGTAGAACTCTCTCAATCCCATTAAGAATATATGTGAGGGGCTTCCCTGGTGGCGCAGTGGTTGAGAGTCTGCCTGCCAATGCAGGGGACATGGGTTCATGACCCGGTGTGGGAAGATCCCACATGCCGCGGAGCGGCTGGGCCCGTGAGCCATGGCCACTGAGCCTGCGCGTCCGCAGCCTGTGCTCCGCAACGGGAGAGGCCACGACAGTGAGAGGCTCGCATACCGCAAAAAAAAAAAGAATACATGTGAAAACTAAAATCATACTTTCAGTATTTCTCTCCTACCATTGGGAATATTACAAGAGAATCAGTTCTCACCATTTCTATTCAACATTGTAATGGAAGTCCTAGCTAGTGAAATTGGACAAAGACAAATGAAAATACAAATGTTGGCATGGAAACCTTACTATTAGTAATATGCCTGTGTATATAGAAAAGCCTACAGAATCTACAAGTAGCTACCTAGAGTAATAAGTACAATAAATTTAGCAAGCTCACAGGATAAAATATTGGTATAAAAACTGTATTTCTCTATACTTACAATGAGAAATAAATACTTTAAAATGTTTCCATTAATGATAGCATCAACAAATATTAAATAGGAATAAATCTAACAAAATATGTGTGGGATCTCTATTATGGAAACTATGAATTGCTTCAGAGAGAAAGAAAATAAGACCTAAGTAAAAGGTGAGCTATGCTTTATAAATGAGAAGACTCATTATTTTTAAGATGCCAATTTTTCCTGATTTGTTAGCTTTAATACAATTTCAGTCAAAATATCATAAGAATCTTAACTAGTTCTAAGATGAAATGGAAAAGGATCTGGAATAGTCAAAATAATCTTGAAAATGGAGACATTTGATAGAGTTACACTAACTTATTTCAAAACTTGCTCTTAATATGTAGTAATAGACAGATATCTCAATAGCATGCTTTAAGAATTTAATAATACACAAAAAGATCAATAGAACAATAAAATATCTCACACAGATATTTTCAATTAATTTTGGAACAAGGCCTTAGTCAACTCAATGAGGAAGGAAAGTATTTATGAAATTATACTGGAATTAAATGGATATTTGTACTTAAAAATTATTGTTGATCCCTACTTTGCCAACACACAAAAACTATTTAGCTGGTTCATAGAACAAAATGTAAAGCTGGAGGTAAAAAGATTCTAGAAGAAACTATAGAGGAACCTTCAAGATGGCAGAGGAGTAAGCCGTGGAAATCACCTTCCTTCACACAAATACATCAAAAATACATCTACATGTGGAACAACTCCTACAGAATACCTACTGAATGCTGGCAGAAGACTTCAGACATCCCAAAAGGCAAGAAACTCCCCACGTACCTGGGTAGGGCAAAAGAAAAAAGGAAAAACAGAGACAAAAGAATAGGGATGGGACCTGCACCTCTGGGAGGGACCTGTGAAGGAGGAAAAGTTTCCACACACTAGGAAGCCCCTTCACTGGTGAAGACGGGGGGTGGGCTAGGGGGTGAAGCTTCAGAGCCACGGAGGAGAGCGTAGCAACAGGATTGCAGAGGGCAAAGCGGAGAGATTCCCGCAAAGAGAACTGGTGCCGACCAGCACTCACCAGCCTGAGAGGTTTGTCTGCTCACCCGCCTGGGCAGGTAGGGGCTGGGAGCTGAGGCTTGGGCTCCACTGGTCAGATGCCAGGGAGAGGACTGGGGTTGGCTGCGTGAACACAGCCTGAAGGGGGCTAGTGTGCCACAGCTAGCCAGGAGGGAGTCCAGGAAAAAGTCTGGACCTGCCTATGAGGCAAGAGACCATAATTTTGGGGTGTGCAAGGAGAGGGGATTTGGAGCACTGCCTAATGAGCTCCAGAGACTAGCGCAAGCTGCAGCTATCAGTGCGGACACCAGAGATGGGCAAGAAACACTAAGGCTGCTGCTGTAGCCACCAAGGCACCTGTGTGCAAGCAGAGGTCTCTGTCCACACCTCCCCTCCCGGGAGCCTGTGCAGCCCGCCACTGCCACAGTCCCGTGATCCAAGGACAACTTCCCTGGGAGAACACAAGGTGCACCTCAGACTGGTGCAATGTCACACAGGCCTCTGCCACCACAGGCTTGCCCTGCATTCTGTACTCCTGCCTCCCCTGGCCTGAGTGAGCCACAGCCCCCTAATCAGCTGCTACTTTAACCCGCTCCTGTCTGGGCAGGGAACAGATGCCCTCAGGTGACCTACACGCAGAGGCGGGGTCAAATCCAAAGCTGAACCCCAGGAGCTGTGAGAACAAAGAAGAGAAAGGGAAATTTCTCGCAGCAGCCTCAGGAGCAGCGGATTAAATCTCCACAATCACCTTGATGTACTCTTCATCTGTGGAATATCAGGACAGAAAACGAATCATCCAAAATTGAGGTGGTGGACTTTGGGAGCAACTGTAGACTTGGGGTTTATTTTCTGCATCTAATTTGTTTCTGCTTTTATGTTTATTTTCATTTAGTATTTACAGCTTATTATCATTGGTATACTTGTTTATTGATTTGGTTGCTCTCTTCCTTTTTTCTTTAATAAATATATATTTTTCTTTTTCTCTTTTAGTGAGTGTGTATGTGTATGCTGCTTTGTGTGATTTTGTCTGTATAGCTTTGCTTTTACCATTTGTCCTAGGGGTCTGTCTGTCCTATTTTTTTTTTTTTTGTACAGTTTTTAGCACTTGTTATAATTGGTGCATTTGTTTTTTCATTTGGCTGTTCTCTTCTTTCTTTCTTTCTTTTCTTTATTTATAATAATATATTTTTTTCTATTTTAATAACTTTATTTTATTTCTTTCTCTTCTTCCCTCCCTCCCTCCCTCCCTTCCTTCCTTCCTTTCTTTCTTATCCCTTTCCTTCTGAGCTGAGTAGCTGACAGGGTCTCCATGCTCCGGCCCGGTGTCAGGCCTGAGCCTCTGAGGTGGAAGAGCTGAGTTCAGGACATTGGTCCACCAGAGACCTCCCAGCTCCACATAACATCAAATGGCAAAAGCTCTCACAGAGATCTCCATCTCAAAGCTAAGACCCAGCTCCACTCAATGACCAGCAAGCTACAGTGCTGGACACCCTAGGGCAAACAACTAGCAAGACAGGAACACAACCTACCCATTAGCAGAGAGGCTGCCTAAAAACATAAGTTCACAGACCCCCCCTCCCCCCAAAACACACCACCGGATGCGGTCCTGCCCACCAGAAAGACAAGATCAAGTCTCATCCACCAGAACACAGGAACCATCCCCTCCACGAGGAAGCCTACAAAACCCACTGAACCAACCTTAGCCATTGGGGGCAGACACCAAAATCAATGGGAACTACGAACCTGCAGCCTGTGAAAAGAAGACCCCAAACACAGTAAGTTAAGCAAAATGAAAAGACACAGAAATACACAGCAGATGAAGTAGCAAGGTAAAAACCCATCAGACCAAACAAATGAAGAGGAAATAGGCAGTCTACCTGAAAAAGAATTCAGAATAATGAGAGTAAAGATGATCCAAAATCGATCCAAGAAGAAGATATAACAATTGTAAATATTTATGCACACAACATAGGAGCACTTCAATACATAAGGCAAATACTAACAGCCATAAAAGGGGCAAACGACAATAACACAATAATAGTGGAGGACTTTAACACTCCACTTTCCCAAATGGATGTATCATCCAAAATGAAAATAAATAAGGAAACACAAGCTTTAAATGACACATTAAACAAGATGGACTTAATTGGTATTTATATGACATTCCATCCAAAAACAACAGAATACACTTTCTTCTCAAGTGCTTGTGGAACATTCTCCAGGATAGATCATATCTTGGGTCACAAATAAAGCCTTGGTAAATTGTAAGAAAACTGAAATCATATGAAGTATATTTTCCAACCACAATGCTATGAGACTAGATATCAATTACAGGAAAAAAAAACTGTAAAAAATACAAACACATGGAGGCTAAACAATACACTACTAAATAACCAAGAGATCACTAAAGAAATCAAAGAGGAAATAAAAAAATACCTAGAAAAAAATGACAGTGAAAACAAGACGACCCAAAACCTATGGGATGCAGCAAAAGCAGTTCTAAGAGGGAAGTTTATAGCAATACAGTCTTACCTTACAAAACAAGAAACATCTCAAATAAACAACCTAACCTTACACCTAAAACAATTAGCAAAAGAAGATCAAAAAACCATAAAGTTAGCAGAAGAAAAGAAATCATAAAGATCAGATCAGAAATAAAGGAAAAAGAAATTAAGGAAACAATAACAAAGATCAATAAAACCAAAGCTGGTTCTTTGAGAAGATAAACAAAAGTGATAAACCACTAGCCAGACTCATCAAGAAAAAAAGGGAGAAGACTTAAATCAATAGAATTAGAAATGAAAAAGGAGAAATAACAACTGACATGCATTAATACAAAGGATCATGAGAGATTACTACAAGCAACTATATGCCAATAAAATGGACAACCTGGAAGAAATGGACAAATTTTTAGAAAAGTTCAACCTTCCTAGACTGAACCAGGAAGAAATAGAAAATATAAACAGAAAAATCACAAGCACTGAAATGGAAACTGTGATGAAAAATCTTCCAACAAATAAAAGCCCAGGACCAGATGGCTTCACAGGTGAATTCTATCAAACATTCAGAGAAGAGCTAACACTTATCCTTCTCAAACTCATCCAAAATATAGCAGAGGAAGGAACACTCCCAAATTCATTCTACAAGACCACCATCACCCTGATACCAAAACCAGAGAAAGATGTCACAAAGAGAGAAGACTACAGGCCAATATCACTGATGAACATACATGCAAAAATCCTCAACAAAATTCTAGCAAACAGAATCCAACAGCACATTAAAAAGATCATACACCATGATCAAGTGGGTTCATCCCAGGAATGCAAGGATTCTTCAATATATACAAATCAATCAACGTGATACACCATATTAAAAAATTGAAGGATAAAATCCATATGATCATCTGAATAGATGCAGAAAAAGCTTTTGACAAAATTCAACACCCATTTATGATAAAAACCCTCCAGAAAGTAGGCATAGAGGGAACTTACCTCAACATAATAAAGGCCATATATGACAAAACCACAGTCACCATAGTTCTCAATGGTGAAAAACTGAAAGCACTTCCACTAAGATCAGGAACAAGACAAGGTTGCCCACTTTCACCACTATTATTCAACATAGTTTTGAAAGTTTTAGTCACAGCAATCAGAGAAGAAAAAGAAATAAAAGGAATCCAAATTGGAAAAGAAGTAAAGCTGTCACTGTTTGCAGATGATGTGATACTATACATAGAGAATCCTAAAGATGCTACCAGAAAACTGCTACAGCTAATCAATGAATTTGGTAATGTAGCAGAATACAATATTAATGCACAGAAATCTTTTGCATTCCTATACACTAATGATTACTACTCTGAAAGAGAATTTAAGGAATTACTCCCATTTACTGTTGTAACAAAAAGAATAGAATACCTAGGAATAAACCTACCTGAGACAAAAGACCTGTATGCAGAAAAGTATAAGACACTAATGAAAGAAATTAAAGATGATGCAAACAAATGGAGAGATATACCATGTTCTTGGATTGGAAGAATCAACATTGTGAAAATGACTATACTACCCAAAGCAATCTACAGATTCAATGCAATCCCTATCAAACTACCAATGACATTTTTCACAGAACTAGAACAAAACATTTCACAATTTGTATGGAAACACAAAAGACCCCGAATAGCCAAAGCAATCTTGAGAACGAAAAATGGAGCTGGAGGAATCAGGCTCCTGGATTTCAGACTATGTTAGAAAGCTACATTAATCATGACAGCATGGTACTGCCACAAAAACAGAAATATAGATCAATGGAACAGGATAGAAAGCCCAGAGATAAACCCACACACATATGGTCAGCCTATCTTTGATATAGCAAGAATATACAATGGAGAAAAGACAGCCGCTTCAATAAGTGGTGCTGGGAAAACTGGACAGCTACATGTAAAAGAATGAAATTAGAACACTCCCTAACACCATACACAAAAATAAACTCAAAATGGATTAAAGACCTAAATGTAATGCTAGACACTATAAAATACTTAGAGGAAAATGTAGCCAGAACTCTCTATGACACAAATCACAGCAAGATCCTTTTTGACCACCTCCTAGAGAAATGGGAATAAAAACAAAAATAAACAAATGGGACCTATGAAACTTAAAAACTTTTGCACAGTAAAGGAAAACATAAACAAGACAAAAATACCACCCTTAGAATGGGAGAAAATATTTGCAAATGAAGCAACTGACAAAGGATTAATCTCCAAAATTTACAAGCGGCTCATGCAGCAGCTCAATACCAAAAAAACAAACAACCCAATCCAAAAATGGGCAGAAAACCTAAACAGACATTTCTCCAAAGAAGATATACAGATTGCCAACAAACACATGAAAGGATGCTCAACATCACTAATCATTAGAGAAATGCAAATCAAAACTACAATGAGTTATCACCTCACACCAGTTAGAATGGCCATCATTAAAAAATCTACAAACAGAAAATGCTGGAGAGGGTGTGGAGAAAGGGAACCCTCCTGCACTGTTGGTGGGAATGTAAATTGATACAGCCCCTATGGAGAGCAGTATGGAGGATCCTTAAAAAACTAAAAACAGAACTACTATATGACCCAGCAATCCCAGTACTGGGCACATACCCTGAGAAAACCATAATTCAAAAAGTAACATGTACCACAACGTTCATTGCAGCTCTATTTACGATAGCCAGTACATGGAAGCAACCTAAATGTCCATTGACAGATGAATGGATAAAGAAGATGTGGCACATATATACAATGGAATATTACTCAGCCATAAAAATAAATGAAATTGAGTTATTTGCAGTGAGGTGGCTGGACCTAGAGACTGTCATACAGAGTGAAGTTAAGTCAGAAAGAGAAATAGAAATACCGTATGCTAACACTTACATATGGAATCTAAAAAAACAAACAAAAATGTTTCTGGAGAACCTAGGGGCAGGACAGGAATAAAGACGCTGACGTCAAGAATGGACTTGAGGACATGGGGAGGGGGAAGTGTAAGCTGGGACGAAGTGAGAGAGTAGCATTGTCATATATACACTACCAAATGTAAAATAGATAGCTAGTGGGAAGAAGCTGCATAGCACATGGAGATTAGCTTGGTGCTTTGTGTTCCCCTAGAGGGGTGGGATAGGGAGGGTGGGAGGGAGTTTCAAGAGGGAGTGGATATGGGGATATATGTATACATATAGCTGATTCATTCTGTTATACAGTACAAAGTAATACACCATTTTAAAGCAATTATACTCCAATAAAGTTGTTAAAAAAAGAGAGAAAATATAGAACTTTACTATCTAGAAATATGCCAAGATTCTTAAACAGTTCATAAAATACCAAACAATAAAAGTTTGCATTTATTTTTCTTACTGTAAATGCTTTCAGAAAATGATACTGTAAATCTGCATCGAGGCAACATAGAATTATGGAAAGATCATGGCCTTAAAATAAGTGTTACAGGGCTTCCCTGGTGCTGCAGTGGTTGAGAGTCTGCCTGCCAATGCAGGGAATGCGGGTTCGTGCCCCGGTCCGGGAAGATCCCACATGCCCTGGAGCGGCTGGGCCCATGAGCCATGGCCGCTGAGCCTGCGTGTCCAGAGCCTGTGCTCCGCAACGGGAGAGGCCACAGCAGTGAGAGGCCCGCATACCGCAATAAAAAATTAAAATAATAAGTGTTACACAGTAGTTAAATTAGTTTGGTAAATACTGAGTTAAACAGCAACAAATTTATTAGTGTAATGATTCATGTTTTTAATAGGTTGTTGTGTTTTTTCATATCTAAAACAGGTATTGTATATGATATTTCGCAAATTTCTTTGAAATTATCAATTACAAAAAAATTGTCACAAAATTCCTATTTATATCTTGCATTGTATGTGCTATAAAGAATATGTTTAGGGAAGTAATAGGTTATAGATATCTTGGCTTTTTGGTCATCAAGGTCTAAACACTTTTTTTTTTGGAAAAATGAACTTATTTACAAAATGGAAGTGGAGTCACAGATGTAGAAAACAAACTTATGGTTACCAGGGAGTAAGCGGGGAGGGATAAATTGGGAGACTGGGATGGATATATAGACAGTACTAAATATAAAATAGATAACTAATAAGGACCTACTGTATAGAATAGGGAACTTTACTCAATACTCTGTAATGGCCTAAATGGCAAAAGAATCTAAAAAGAAGAGTGGATATATGTACATGTATAATGAGTTCACAAGTCATCATTCTTATGAGTTCTTCCACAAGTGTGTCTCTGAAAGATATGCCCTTCATCTGATATTTTATTTCATGTTTCCTTGCTTTATCAGTTTATTGAGTATTTGCTGAAGTGACCAGTAGTTTCCATACATAATGACACTGGCTCCTCCTCTAATCTATTTTTAAAATAAAGCCAGATTAAGTGATACACATTTACTATGCACAACACATATACACACACACCCTGACACATATGTGTATGTGTGGCATATATGCATGTATGCAAATATACAGCACATACAAAAGGGAGATCTTATAATACGTAATGCCAGATTTTTCTGTGTAAACCATCATTCAAAATAATCACATTCTTTTTTTTTTAGGCTTCTAAAATAAGAAGAGATTGAACATATTCTAGGGACTTAGCTACATGCCAACAAAATCCCTATTTCTTAAACTAGAATTAAATCTTCCAAAATCTTGTCCTAATCTATTTTCAAATATAACTTCCATCCAAAGCAGCTGCCAAACATAACATAATATATCCTCCTACATTTATTTGATATACCTGTTGAAATGAGCAACTAATTCTTACTAAACACCTTCTTCATGCCTTTTCTTATGCTATTCCCTCTGCCAAGAATTCCTTCAGCTTTCTTCAAAGATTAGTGTCAAATTAACCTCTGTAGTATGCTGTTGCTATTTCCCTCAGCTAAAAATGAACTCTAGTTCTGCTAAATGCCATTAACATTTTCAACTTCTGCTCTATAGTTAAAGTTCTACTTTAACTTTTTAAAAGTATATATTGAATTTTCTTACTATATATTGATCCCATGAGGTGAGAGTTAACCATTTACAATAATAAATCTCCTATAGACTTTTGCACAGTTTCATACATAGTCAGCTCTCAATAAACACTTGTAAAATAACTGGTTGTTTTTAAAAATCATAGATATTTTTGTTTCTCTTTAAACTATTTCAGAAGATATCCATGGAAATTTTTATAATTACTCCAAGACAATACTACTTACAGATTCCATGACACTTAATATCTAATAGGTATTGGTAGGGTTCAGTTGTTTTCTGGAGAAGCTACTGTGTGAAGCTTGCTGACTTCTCTGTTTGTATATGATATTTGTAATTATTTTGTTAAATTAACCAGTAATTATATAACTTTCTGTTCTATATATTTAATATATACTTTATATTTCTTATACTCTTAGTTATGGAATTATTTTGTTTTAATTATCTGATTTCATAAACTCAACAAATTTTATTGACTATTTATTATATACTAGGCACTATGCTAGGCACTGAAATTGTGCTTAAGTTTTGTATAACAGACAAAATATAAACAGGTAAATAATATTCTTTCTATATATATAGTATATTATTTATATAATTACTATTTATAAAATATAGGTAAAATACTTAAATATTATGGCAAATGCTATGAGATCAAAGAAGTCTGTGAGAGATCAAGACTAGATTAGACAACTAGAAAATACTTTTTAGAAGAGGTGATATTTAATCTATTTAAGCAGAGTCTGAAATGTGGGGATTTACTCACCATGTAAAGAAAAGAGAAAAAGAATGGCTGTTATTGAAAAGACAAGAAATAACAAATGTTGTAGAGGATGTGGAAAAAGGGAACCCTCATACACTGTTGATGGGACTGTAAAATGGTGTAGCCACTGTGGAAAATAGTTATGGATATTCCTCAAAAAATTATGAATAGAACCACAATATGACCCAGCTATTAAACTTCTGGGTATTTATCTGAAGAACATGAAAACACTAATTCAAAAAGATATATGTACCCCTATGTTCACTGCAGCATTATTTACAATAGCCAAGATGTGGAAACAACCTAAGTGTCCATCAATAAAAGAATGGATAAAGATGTGGTGTATGTATGGAATGCAATGGAATACTACTCAGCCATAAAAAGAATGAAATCCTGCCATTTGTGACAACATGGATGGACCTTAAAAGAATAATGCTAAGTGAAATAAGTCAGAAGGAAAAATACAAATACCTTAAGATTTCACTCATACATAAAATCTAAAAAAACAAAACTAACCAATAAAAATAAACTTAGAGATAAGATTGGTGATTACCTAAGTAGAAGGGATTTGGGAGTGGGCAAAATAAGTGAAGGGGGTCAACTGTATGCAGTTGGATGGTAATTAGACTTGTGGTGGTAATCTCTCTTTGGTGTATACAGATGTTAAATTATAATGCTGTACACCTTAAACTTATAAAAGAACAGAGGAAAAATTCATGATAGATATAAAAAACTATTTAAAAGTACCATTATAATCTTAGCAACAAAATACTTGTTAAATCCTTTAAATGTCTCTAACAAAATGGTTCATTTTATTCCATAAATGGTTCATGCTATTTTCATTCTGAAAATAACGTGAATTTAGTCTGTATTTATAAAAGATTTTTCTTAAAAAAAAAATTAAGAAAATACCTTGTAGTGAGGTATATAATAGGTTTAAAAAAAGATATGGAAAATTCAAAGTTATGCATTTTTTATTGTCTATAGCAAAAAACAAAATTGGAATGGAGAGAAGAGGGCAGAAATATGCCTAATCATGTGTACTTTGCATATGGTATAACAGTATTTTTTTCCTAGTTTCATGAACTGCTTTTCTTTCTTTCCTTTCTTTTCAGAAAAATGCTTACTAGAATATTCTGAAATCTTAAAATAATGTTATTAAATATATTTACTTCACACTCCTGTTTATTAGGAGGCCTTGCAAGGTTTTAAGACCACAGTTTAATTTAAGGATTGTGAAATGTGAAGAATATCTTATTTAAATATTGTGAATTGTGCATAAATGACTTAGTAGGTTCCTACAGTAATGCCCTAATTATGATATAACTCATTAATAGGAAAATTCCAGTTTATGTTAAATGTTCCACATTTTCACACCTAGGATAAAATCTGAGGACTTACACCATATAAAAATGCAGCATAGGGCTTCCCTGGTGGCGCAGTGGTTGAGAGTCCGCCTGCCAATGCAGGGGACACGGGTCCGTGCCCCGGTCCGGGGAGATCCCACATGCTGCGGCGCGGCTGGGCCCGTAAGCCATGGCCACTGAGCCTGCGCATCCGGAGCCTGTGCTCCGGAATGGGAGAGGCCAGGCCCGCGTACCGCAAAAAACAAACAAACAAACAAAAACCCAAGGGAAGATATTAGGTTTTAGTTTTATATACCCCATCATGGAAATAATAAAATGAAGAACAGGGTTTCTTTGTTTCTGTTTTTGCATTTGTTAAATATACCACATAAAAAAAATCCATATGAAAAATCTCTCAGCACAATGTTAACATATAAATAGGCATCTCTTTCTTTTATGTTCCTTTCAAATTTGAACCAGTATCTGTCTCACTTTCCAAGGTATGCCATTTTCTTTCAAAATATATAGAGTAACAAAGTCGAATTGCCACAGTAGAAAACTATATTATAAATGGGAAAACTCTTTGTTTTCTAAAGATTTTCTTTCAGGAGACCTGTTTCAAATCAGCTCTGCATTTTTTTCCCACTATAAAGTAATGCACTTAAGTACATATCCCTTTGTTTCAATAAATAAAGGAGTCATAGAAATGCATTCATCAAGGGCTAGGCCATTATTGGGAAACATATGTATAACTACTCAATTATCAGGATAAATGATTATACTAACAGCAGAAAGGTTGATTAATTTTTTGTTACATACACCTGCATATTAATAGACAAATTGTTGTCAATCCCTTTGCTGTTGAAATGTTCCAAGAGATCATCTAACATATGTTCACGTTACCAGTCCTCTAACAGATAAAAATTCAGTAGTGAGAGGCTATATGAATCAAGCATGCACCATCCTATAGCATAGGTCTGACGACCCCTGAATGTGACCTGCTCCCAGAGGAAACCAATTTAATGCTTCATCGCACACAGAGTAGTATGTATGAATCACAAAACCTCCAGATAAATTAGTGACAGGTACATCTGAATAGGATTCCTTCTAAGTCGCTTATCTGAAGCCAGGCAAGCTTGTTTCATCCTCACTTTCAAAGATAAAGCCACATGGCATGTTGCCTTGGCAGATTCTCACAAAGCAAACAGCCCCGATAGTCCATTTATTGGGGGAAAAAATTCCCTTATTATTTCAGGTACTGTGTACTGTGACAACAAATGGGATAAAGTGAAAACTACCTGCCAGTGGAAAATTCACCAGTTGATACCAGGCTTTATGTCTTCTCTAAGTTTCATAAGCTCTGTGCCTCTTGCTCTTTTACTTTTATTTTTGACAGTTCTGATACCCCACAGTTGTAGCCATGGCAAAGTTCAAGAACAAAACAGCAGGTTATCAAAGACAACTTATCAGAAGCCAAACAGGGAGAAGAGATGCCAACAATTAGTAAGTAATGGAAAGACGGATCTGTGACAGAACAAGGAAAAAAGGTGCACCAATCTTTTATCTTTAACCGACTACTTACTCCATTTGAAAAAAAACTCAGAGAAAAACTGAGACAATAAATATAGGCTCTAAGTACTCAGGGATATTGATCACAGAAAAGATGAAAAAATAAATTATGCACAAAATAGCATAGGAAATGTTTATTTGTAAGGGGTTATTTTATAAATTTTATCAACCATAAATAAATTGGAATATCAAAAGTATATAAAGCTATCTGCTTTAAACTAAGTATCAGTGAATAGCACGGTTATATTATCTTCTTCAAAGTTAAGTATCTACTAACTACTAGAATTCTTTAAACTGAACAATAGAACAGACACATCAATTCTTACTTTCTGCACTTCTTATGGTCTACACTTAAACTTAATCAAGACTTTCATTATATATCTTAATAAAGGCCACGTCTTATCACAAGGTCAGTTATATAGCAGAGCAGAATTCAGTAGCACAAAATAAATAGTACTCACGTTTTAGGTTCCATAGATGGTCCTTCTCATGCAAAATCAGGGTTGTGCTTTCTGGGTGAGTCTGTGTTAAATCAAAATGACAAAAGTCTTAGTTTCCCATGCACTGCCAATTAGAATGCATGCAAATAAACTCCCAGTTAGTCAAGGAGAAAAAAATTGCTTTAAAAGAGTACTGATTTGTAAATTTGGTCCTTTCAAATGTAGATAATATTTACCCCTCCTCTTTCCCCCATATCTTTACAAAATTTCTGCCCAATGAACTCATTACTGTAGAAACTCAACTATGGCTATGGTCAGTTAATGAAATTCAGGTCCGGGATTAACCTCCGTAAACATGTACATAGTTGGGCTTCTGGAATTGGGAGAGACAAGGGTGATGCTGGAAAGGAAAAAAAAGTAAACCATATAATTTAAAGAATGATAAATTCTTATGATAGATTTAGCTAAATTAAGTGCTGTCCTATATTTGAGGTGATTCATAAAATTCTTAATGTACAAAAAATAAAAGCAAAAATACTTTGAAAACATTACCAGTACCATATTCAATGACACTTTGGGGAATATTAATGTAATATTCATGTAGCTACTAAGTTTACCTTCTTTGAAATTACACAGGTTTAATTAGATTAGATGTTTGTTGTTTACAGCCACAATAATTTAAGCAATATTAAACACCATTTAAAATATGCAAGAACTTCAGTTAGCATGCAACAAAATATTTTTGCTCTATCCAGTTACTATGTTTATATTGAGTTATTATTTACAATGCACTTTAACATCGTCAATAATTTCTTGGAAGCTTCAGTATTTGAGAACTAAAATGTTCAATTAAAACATTAACCTACTTGTGAAGTACCATATTATAATAATGTTAGTTTATTTTTATGAATTAGAGAAATATGCAAATGTAATCAGAACAATTAGTTTGAATAATTAAAAAGCCAAATGTCATGTGTGTATTTAAATTTTATAAATAGTCATATAAAAGTCCTTAATTACTACATGTCAAACTTTATTCACTGTATAATGGAGTGTTCAAATTTTCTGGTTAATTATCCATTTATTTAACAAATAGATCTTGACTAAGATGGCCTTACAATTCCCCTAGGCTTGACTAAACATTACATAGGTTTCTTCTGATTTTAGGCCCCTGACCTCCCTTTTCTCAGAGCATTTACTTTAAACTTGCAATTATGAATTTTTTTCTGGCCCTTTGAGATATAATTCTTTTCCCAACCTCTTGCCAGTTTCAAAACACAGGAATGTCTTTCTCAGGGACTTGGGAGCCACCCTTTTGAGATGTAATCATCAAGAAAAATAGTGTCTCTATCTCCTAGTGTCTAGGTGAGGGTCCAAGCCTAATAATAGGCACTATTAACAAACCCAAATGACCTCATCACATTGACTAACTTCCTCCTAACATCTTCTAGTATTATTATTTTTAATTAATTAATTTATTTATTTTTGGCTGCATTGGGTCTTCGTTGCTGCCCGGGTTGCTCCTCTAGTTGTGGCGAGTGGGGCACTCTCTATTGTGGTGCGCGGGCTTCTCATTGTGGTGGCTTTTCTCGTTGTGGAGCATGGGCTGTAGGCGCATGGGCTTTAGTAGTTGTGGCTCGCAGGCTCTAGAGCCCAGGCTCAGTAGTTGTGGCGCACAGGCTTAGTTGCTCTGCGGCATGTGGGATCTTCCCGGACCAGGGCTTGAACCGCTGTCCCCTGCATTGTCAGGTGGATTCTTAACCACTACACCACCAGGGAAGTCCTCATCTGCTAGTATTTTTTGACCAGATCAGGTCAGCTCTTAAAAATTTCCCACCATATATTTCAGCAGAGTTAAGTTCAATATCTCCTCCCTTTTACAATAGTCTTGAATAAAGTTTTCCTTGACTGTTTAACTCCATGTGATGCAAGTTTCCTTTATGTTCTCAAGTGTTCATTATGTGCCAACACACTAGTAATTCAGTGGTAGAGAAGGCAGACACTGTACTTGCCCTAACAGAACCTATGGTCTAGTTGGGAGACAGAGACATGTAAATTGACATTTAAAATAGAAGGTGATCAATACTATGACTGTAAGAACAGAATGGGGCACCAAATAAAAGTGGAGCAGATGATAAAAAGTATAAAAGAATAAGTGTGATTGAATCTATCACTTCACATGATGAGGTATCATCCAGAGAAGCTGGACAAGGGAAAATGCTCCAGGAAGAGGGTTCAGCATGTGTGAAAGCTTAGAGACAAAATAAACATTTCAGTGCAAAGAAAATAAGATAGAAATGGCTGGACTGTACACAGTGATGTGGGGGAGTGGCAGGAAATGGGGCTGAGATGTAAAAGAAAGGAGATAAGAAAAGGCACTTAATCATATAGTTGTTCACTTTTCTTTTTTTTTTTTGCGGTACGCGGGCCTCTCACTGCTGTGGCCTCTCACATTGCGGAGCACAGGCTCCGGACGCACAGGCCCAGCGGCCATGGCCCAGCTGCTCGGCGGCATGTGGGATCTTCCCGGACCAGGGCACGAACCCGTGTCCCCTGCATCGGCAGGCGGACTCTCAACCACTGCGCCACCAGGGAAGCCCTGTTCACTTTTCTTTTAACGAACACGTTTACAGGGGAGGTGATATAACTTAAGTTCAATGCCAAGGGCTCTGGTGTCAGACAATCAGGCTTTGAAATCTGGCTCTATCTCTCACAAGTTGTATGAATTAGGAAAGTAGTCTAAACTCTCTTAGCCTCAGTTTCCCCATTTCATAAATGACAAGAATAAAAATACTCACTTCATGAGGTTTTGTGAGGATTAAAAGGTAAATTCCACATAAAATATTCAGCACAAGCCTTAGGACATGAAAATGATTGATGGTGATGATGGTGATGAATATGATGACAGAGACAATGATAGAAAGTAATCTATGATGATATTAGTGATGAGGGGGCCATACAAGGGTCACAGTGAATTTTCTGAAGAAAAGAGAAACTGCTGAAGCATTTTTAAAAAAAATTTTTTACTGGAGTATAGTTGCTTTACAATATTGTGTTAGTTTCTACTGTACAGCAAAGTGAATCAGCAATACGTTTACATATATCCCCTCTCTTTTGGATTTCCTTCCCATTTAGGTCACCACAGAGTATTGAGTAGACTTCCCTGTGCTATACAGTAGGTTCTCATTAGTTATCTATTTTATACACAGTGTATATATGTGTATACACAGTAGTGTATACATTTCAATCCCAATCTCCTAATTCATCCCAACCCCCCTTTCCCCCTTGGTATCCGTATGTTTGTTCTCTACGTCTGTGTCTCTATCTCTGCTTTGTAAATACGATCATCTGTACCATTTTTCTCAAATTGCACATGTATGCATTAATACACGATATTTGTTTTTCTCTTTGTGACTTACTTCACTCTGTGTGGCAGTCTCTAGGTCCATCCATGTCTCTACAAATGACCCAATTTCATTCCTTTTTATGGCTGAGTAATATTCCATTGTATATATGTACCACCTCTTCTTTATCCATTCCTCTGTTGATGGACATTTTGGTTGCTTCCTTGTCCTGGCTATTGTAAACAGTGCTGCAATGAACATTGGGGTGCATGTGTCTTTTTGAATTATGGTTTCTTCTGGGTATATGCCCAGTAGTGGGATTTCTGGGTCATACGGTAGTTCTATTTTTAGTTTTTTAAGGAACCTCCATACTACTCTCCATGTTGGATGTATCAATTTACATTCCCACCAACAATGCATGAGGGTGCCCTTTTCTCCACACCCTCTCCAGCATTTACTGTTTGTGGATTTTCTGATGATGGCCATTCTGACTGGCATGAGGTAATACCTGATTGTAGTTTTGATTTGCATTTCCCTAATAATTAGCAATGTGGAGCATCTTTTCATGTGCCTGTTGGCCATCTGTATGCCTGAACCAAGTTTAAAACAAGACCTTCATTACACTAGAAAGAAAAACAGTGGGCTAGTCAGATAATAAAACAGACTTCATTAAAAATGGAGGACTATTATCAAGTTTACATTTTGAAATAGCATTCTGATTAGTTAGAAGAATGCTTTTAAAGTTGAAAAGTGAATGCTATAATCTCTGTTTGGATGATAAACTATGTAGTAGATGTCTTTGTGATCATCAGTTGGTATGTTTTATAAGGGGAGTTTTGTTTAATCACACAAATCAGTTGAATGGATATCATCTCCAATATATAATGCAATAGTAATCATAAGAGAAAGAGTTAATATGTATTTTAGCATATTTGTCAGATGCTGCTTTTTGCTACTTACATGTATTAACTCATTTAATCCTAATAACAACCTTATAGACAGTATTGTTATTCTCATTTTACACATGGAAAAATTGGAGCACATAGAAGTTCAGAAATTTGCCCAATTCACACAGCATATGGAGAAGCACAGATTCAAACCACATAGTCTGGATCCAAAACTTGTATCCTTAACCCCTGAGTGAAAAGTGCTATAATAGAGTAGTTTTTAGAGTACCTGGAGCTTAGCAAGCGGTACTATAATCTAAGAGGATATTAAGGAATCAAACAAAGAACTTTGGGGCAATAGGATAAAACACTATTTTAACAAAGTAGAAAGCACAAAGAGGATAAAATTAGAGTACCTTAAAAAAGGAAAGGATATATCAGATAGATTTTAATGAATGAACTGGATATTTGTCTCCTTGATAACCAAACATAGACTACTTTACAGGAAAATCTGTAATGGTATTTATTTTTCCCTTTCCTCCCAACTAGATATGATTACTCCATTTCCTAAATGCCCTTGTATTTTGCTAAACATATATAAAAATATGTTTATCCATCTCAAATAAATCTGCAATCAGCAACATTCTGATGGATTTCTATTATACTTAAACAAAAATCTAAAATTCAGACTCCTCCCCATGGCCTCTCTGATTATATTCTTTCCTGCTGTGTATACACACACACACACACACACACACACACACACACACATATACACACACACACACACACAGAGTACATGCCATTATCCAAGATACTCCTGGCATAATAGTTTTTGTTTTCCTCAAACACACAAGGGTTCCACTGTTTCTTTGCTGGTATAATATTCACCCAAATCTTACATTACCAGATCAATCTCACATGTTTGTTTGTCCACTTTCTACCCCATTTTAGAATATCCTTTAAGAGATATATGGTGCCTATTTTTAGGGATGATAATTATTCTTTGCTAAAGACATTCCATTTTTAGTTGAGAGAACTGTACCTGCTGTCTTACTCCTGGCCCTGCTACACTCCCCACCTCCTTTGACACTATCTGATGGTAATGAGTATCTCTCTTTCCTAGCAAGTGTCACAGATTCCATTTTACATGTGTTTCTATTATTGTTGGTAAAATGATTACCAGTTTTAGGTCCCACAAAGAGCAGAGGCCCTGTTTGCTTTTATGTTATATCCTGTAGGAAATCAGAATATACCACCCCAACATATGCCACTTTTGAATATGGATTACTTTGAGCTGAAGGTAATTGAGAATCAACAGATTCAGAAAGAAGCCTTCTCAGGAATTCCCTTATGTGACTAAAAGCAGAAACTTCAGAGAAATGAGGACTGCCCTAAATCCTTTCTCTGGGAGATTTTATGGCCTTAAAGAAGATGGAGAATCAACATTAAGTCTTCACCAAAACAAACAAACAAACACAAACCCACAAAACAAACAAAAAAGCTTACTAAAATAGGCTTTACTTTCCATTAGTTTCCCCATATATTTACCCTCCTAGAAGCCCAAATTTCCCTTTCTTTGTCTAGTCCACAAGTTATTGCCCTTTGTTAAAAATATAAGCTTCCAAGTCTAACCACTTCTTGGGGGTTCACTTCTTTTCTATGGAGCCTACATGCATGTAAAAACAAAATAAATGAACATATGCCTTTTATCCTTTTAATCTGTTTTTTGGTCAGTTCAATTCGAAAGTCCCAGTACTACACCTTAGAGGGTAGAGGAAAATTTTTTCTTCTGCTACTATCCGCAGCACTTAAAGCAATGCCTGACTCAATAAATACTTGATGAATAAATGATGGGGAATGGGCAGGAAACCACGCACTTGGAGCGAGTGATTCATAGGAATCAGCAAATGAACACTATCCACTGAAATTACCAAAGAAAGGTTGATGCAAACAGAGTGTACCATGTTCAGTGCTGTCCTTATCATCATGACTGTTTCCAGAAGTTAGATGAGGTCCAAAGGCAAACAGCACAAATAATAATAACAAATACAGACAGACAGATAGATAGATACATAGATGATACATAGATAGATAGATAGATAGATAGATAGATAGATAGATAGATGGCTCGAATGAGATCGAGATGAGAAGTCCAGGGCTGCTTTGGCAGCTTTGTGGTCATCAGACCCAGGAGCCCTTCTGATTTTCCACTCTAAGCAAATGACTTCCACCTTTAAGGCATTTGGAATCTTGTTACCTCAATTGCAGCCTTTACAAGTTTCAGGAAGCAGAAAATAGGGAGAGAAGAATGCAAAAAGACACATATAATAGCTTTAGTAAGACTCTTAGAAAGAGCTATTCTAGAAACTGACCTAAACTTCAGCTTATATCTTATTGGAAACACCTTTCAAAACTGAAACTGAAATGTGGATATATAGATAATTCTATTGCCACCTTAAACAATGAAATGATCCATTAGTAAGGTAAATGGAAGAAATATAAACAATTTTTCTTTTCTCTTATGAAAAGTATCCATTTTTAACTTTTTAAGCATTTTGCATCATAAAACTGTGTTTTTTACTGAAGGAAGTAAGTCTTGGCAAAATAATTTTTATTACATATTTTCCTTTAAACTTACTGAGCCAAAACAGTAAAAAAGGGAATCTCAGGATTAAAACTGGACTCATGGTTTGAAATATTAAGAACTGTGAATTTATAATGGCAAGCACAAAGACAAACTTCAAGTGCATTCCAGATATATACATGAAGATGCAAGATTTTCTCTTATAATCTGTCTACTTTCAAATACATCCCCATCAGCAACCTGATGAAACTTCAACATCTTATCTCCAGTCCTTCACTACCCTCTTTTCAACTCTAATGAAGCTTCATTCCATCATTTCTTAATGTTAAAGCTACTGAAGCTAAGCCATAGCTGAAGGAAGGCATTCTTCTTTGTCTTTTGAATGTGTTTTTTATGTGTCTGTGTGCTTACATTTGAGTTGAATGCTTGCTGTTTTGGTTATTTCTTTTTAAATTGGAGTACAGTTGCTTTACAATGTTGTATTAGTTTCTGCTGTACAATGAAGTGAATCTGCTATATGTATACATATATCTCCTCCCTCTTGGACCTCCCCCCCACTCTTCCCCATCCTACCCATCTAAGTCACCACAGAGCACCGAGCTCAGCTCCCTGTGCTATACAGCAGGTTCCCACTAGCTATCTATTTTACACAAGGTAGTGTATGTATGTCAATCCTAACCTCCCAATTCATCCCACCCTCCCCTTCCCCCCGCCATTTCCACATGTCCTCTTCTTTTTACACCAAACAAGGAATCCATGCAGTGATGACCTGAATTGGGAGAAGTTTGGCAGCTCTACCATTTCTTCATTCTGCTCCTTTGCTAAACTTTCCTGTTACTTGGTCTACGCTGAAAACAGAATTATCTGCCAGAATAAAATGAGGATTACAGATTCCCTAATTTATCCCCTATTCCCTCTTTTCCCCAAAGATAGCCTGCATTTCAAAGAAAATCTCTTCATGAAAATCAAATAGATAGGGTAAAAGTCAAGGAAATAACCATTTAAGGATATAGGTTCTCTCACTAAACTTGAGAAGTTGTTCTGTTCAAAGAATAGAAGTGAATATAATTTGAAATGAAATTATATTTGTACTCTTAAATTCATTTTAGAGTTTTATTTTAAACTTATTTTGATTCTCAAAAGAGAATTTGTTTTTAATTGATAAGGTAAGGTCCTGAAGAACTAAAAGACTACTTGTTTTTTTTACTCGAGAGTTTTGCTATTCTGAAGAAAAAAGCTTACCTGTGCCTGCCCCCACTACCCCAAAATGAACTGACTTCTGAAAAGCAGACTTTAAAAATTTTTGCCAAACATTGTTAAAATATAGAGTTAAATAAAATTAAATTCATTTTTCTCTACTATTTCTTGTTAGCACTTTAGAAATATCAGACAGGTTCCAGTTGATTGTACCTTATACACATTGAATAGAGACTACACAGGTGTGTTTAAAAATCCCTAAAGTACAAAGGACTTAATTGAGAAAAATGTCACCTCTTTTAAGTGTTAAATAGCCAGCAATAAAGCTGTCTCTTTCCTCAGTGTGTGTGTCTGTGTAAGGGTGATGGTGGGATGAGTTCTAAAGTACCAAACATAAGATTTCCCAAGAGAAGACTGCTGTCCACTGGATTAGTTATGTGACATCTTTGGCTATCAAATAACAGCTTGCTTCTATTTAGTTTGTGACTATTGGGATAACTATTTACAGGTGCATACATATCTTTCAACTTGTGTATGTCCTATAAAAATTCCTAAGGAGAATACTAATGAAATCATTGAAGAAATATTCCATTACTTATGCATCATACCCTCAGGCATTCATTTTTTCTTTTGAAAATTTTAACACAAAATATTTCAGACATACTAATATAATTCCCACACATACATTCAAGGTAATGTAATATACTCATTTTTTAAAAACGTTAAGAACCGACCTTAAGTTTGTGACTAACCATAAGTTTCCTTTATCCCCCCTGCTTTATTGAGGTATAACTGACAAAAAGCAGCATATATTTAAGATTTCCAATGTGATGTTTTGATGTACATATACATTGTTAAATGATTACCACAATCAAGCTAATTAACATATCCATAAACTCACACAGTTATTTTTTTCTTTTTGTGATGAGAACATTTAAGATCTACTCTCTTAGCAAATTTTAGGTAAACAAAAACAGTATTGTTAACTGTGGTTACCACTTGGTACATTAGATCTCCAGAACTTATTCATGCTGCTTAATGGAAAATTTGTACCTTTTGACTAATATCTCCCTATGATCCCCATTTCCTTGTAACCACCATTCTACTTTCTACTTGTATGGGTTTGATGTTTTTAGCTTCCATATATAAATGAAATTATACAGTATTTGTCTTTTTGTGCCTAACTTATTTTACTTGTCAAAATGTCCTCCAGGTTTATATATGCTGCGGCAAATGACAGAATTTCCTACTTTTTTAAGGCAGAATAATATGTTATTGTATATTATGTCCCGTTTCATTGTGTGTGTGCACACACACATGCACACATGCACACACATATCACATTTTTCTTTATTCATTTGTTGATGGACACTTAGATTGTTTCCATGTACTGGATATTGTGAATCATATTACAATCAACATGGAAGTATAGGTATCTTTTCAAGAGAATGGTTTTGTATCTTTGGGATATATAATCAGAAGTAGAATTTCTGAATCATATGCTAGCTCTATATTTAACTTCCTAAGGAATTTTCATACTGTTTTTCATAATGACTATACCAATTTACATTCCCACCAACAGTGCACAAAGATTTCCTTTTTTCCTTACTTTGCCAACACTTATTATCTTTTGACTTTTTGATAATAGCCATCTTGTTGTCAAACCCAAGTTTGTATGCCTGACACACAGTAAGGACAAACAAACTGAAACATCAGAGTTTGGGGCACAGAAAGTTTTATTGCAGGACATCAAGCAAGGATAAGGGTAGCTCATGCTCAAAAGACCGAAACTCCTTGATGGCTTCCAGAGAAGAGATTTTAAAGGCAAAATTTATGGTGAGGTCTTGAGGGCTGCAGGGTGTGTGACTTTCTTCTGATTGGTTGGTGGTGAAGTATCAGGGTGATACCTCCAGAATCTCAACCTTCTGGTCCCAACCAGTCTGGGGTCTACTTGTGTGTGGTCACTATATAGTCACCATCCTCCATCTCCACATTTTGTTTTCTCTTTGTTGACTTGTGAGTTATATATTCTCTATTACTTTAGTGATTAGTAAATGGCAATTTGCAAATTGTATTCAACTAAATCTAAAGTTACTTTGGTATCTCTCCCTGCTCTAGCACATTCCAAGAACCAAAGAACCAGAAGAACCACATCTTTCATATAGGTTGGTATTAAAGTGACACCTTGCTATTAATCAGTATGGTTGTTTTGGTTGTTGCTTTTTTTCTTATTTTGTAGCCAAAGTGTTTACTAATTTATTTGCTTACCATTGCTTTGTGTTCATCTTTGTCTTTCTGGGTTATTTCCAAGTAAAGTACAAATTTACATGGCTTTTAAATGAGGATCTTGTTATAATTTTTAGACCTTTTCTTGAAAATATTTTGACCTCACTCTCTTCTTTTTTCCTCTTCTTCTCTTCAATACTTATTTCTGAGAATCAACTACCAATAAGGCACATGTTAGTCCCACAGCTTGCAGTGGATACAAGGGCACAACAAATAGACAAATATATTCCTGTCTTCACTGAGCTTAGCTTTAGCTGGGAAGAACACTGTGTGCTCTTAACTCCCTTCCACTAGTCAGTAAACTACCAAAGGAAAGAGAACTTCTCTCCTCTCCACTGTCTTCTTGATACAGAATTCCAGAGTCACTTTCCTTCAGACATTTGGAGATACTGGGTTTTAAGGATTCTATTTAATGAGAAGTCAGCTGTTGTTAAAATTCTAATACCTTTTAAAATAATATATAATTTCTCTTTAATTTTCTCTTATTTTACATGTTTTTCAGTTTTATTATAATTTGTTTAGATGTGGCTCTATTGTCTTTGTTTTCTGGTCAGGATAATATTTGATTCTTCAACCTGAGAATTTATGACTTTTATCTATCCTGGGGAACTCTGTAATTATAACGTTAAATATTGCTTCTCACACATTATCTCTTTTTGGAAATTCCTTTACTTATATGTTGGCACTTCTAATTCTATTTTCTGTATTTCCTAACCGTTTTTCCCTGTATTTTTCTGTCCTCAATGCTGAATATTTTAAATTCTCTAAAATCTGAATTACATTTAAATATTCTATTTAGATGTGTCTAATCTGCTGTTTAACCTATCAATTGTTTTATTTTATTGACTATATATATCTTTGCTGAAAGTTCTAGTTGGTTGTTTTTCAGATGTGTTCCTTTCTCTCCAAACCAAATTGTTCTGTCATTATATGTGGGTTTTAGTTTTCCTTTTATTCCTTTAACCATTTTATGTTTCCTGATTTCATAGTCTCTTTCAAACTGGTCTATGATTTTAGAGGGTATAGTCCTTCTTCACTTATGCTTTAATCTCATTCTACCTTTTGATTAGGACATTTTTGTTGTGAATCTTTCATAGTGTTGTATAGTTGCATGAACTTGGGGGATACAGCAGTGGTCCTCTTCAGATTCATTTTGCATTTGTTTCTCTCCTGAATTTCAGGGGTTTCACTAAATGAAGACCAGTTTGTCATCGTTGTTATTCATTTCATTGTTATTTTTGCTGTTGATCTGTTGGCTATAGTATATGTATGTAATTTACATATGTGTGTGTGTATATATATATCTATATATATAGATATGTATATATAATATATATATATGTATATATGTAAATTAGAACTCTGTGCCTAGAAAATGTTCTGAACTTTTGTTGTCAGGTTTTCACAGCTTATTTGTTTTCCCTAGAAAGATCCCTGAGGAGAGTTAAACTTTCTTGCTTCTTTCCTGCGGTCCACTTACAAGATCCTCTCCATCACAAGCCGTTTTCTCCATTCTAATCTGGACTTTAAAAGCCCAGCTCATTCAGGAAGTACATCTGACTGTGGTATCATACCTGGCTACCAGCTTCAACTGTATCAGTTCAAAAGGTTACTGTACTAGCCACAAGTTCCTTCTCTGTTTATGACACCTGCAAATTTCCCTTTCATTTCTTCTTTTACTTTCAACAATTTACTATTTAGTTTAAGGTAGTTTGTCCAATATTGTCAAGTATTTGTGGCAACTGTGGGTGGTACAATACATATTGAATCAGAGCAACATGTTAACAGGACAAGAATTACATATGGTTCTAAGAACAAACACTTCCTTTCTCCTTTCTGCTATAATTATAAGTTGATGATTTCCATGTTCCTTTGCAATTCACCTTACATAAAATAAAGTCACATATTACCCTTTTCCAGAACACTGACAAAGTATAAAATAGAGTGTTTTATGAATTTCTGTAGTCTCATCTTACATAATGCATTTTTTATTGCTGATTTGAAAAATAAATACAAATGCCTGCTGTTGAATTTAAAGAGCTATCTCTTTTTAAACTTCAATAGACTCTTCATCTTTTAGATTCTTTTATGGTACTTAATTCACTTTGTGAACATAGATTTAGTACTATTTTCCCTGATCTTGGCAGGACTAGATTGCTAATTAGTATCATTCTGGATCCTTAATAGCTTCTTCTTCCTCTTCTAATTTTTGTGTCCTAACTCAAATTTTTTTTAGTGCACTATTCTTTTGTATTTACTATTTCATTTTTAGAAAACAGGAGTAGCATAAATTACTGCTTTATTAGAAATCAGTTGAATCAGGGCATCAATAAGAAACAGTTTCCCATTTATTCAAAAGTGATTACTGAGTGTCAACTTTGTAACATTTACTGAGCTAAAAGTGAGGTGCACTTTACAGTCAAAAGTGAGGGGGTAATGATATAGTGTATTAGATGTTAGAATAATGACACAAAACAAAAAGAACAAAAAGCAGAACATTTCATTCAGACAGGTAGCAACAGGGAAGTCTTCCACCAGGGTGTGGTAACCTGAACTCAGACTTGAAAGATAAATAGAAATTTTCAACTTGAGAAAGCAACATGTACAAAACATCAAGGAGAGAGTAATCATGATGAGTAAGAAAAATGCAAGAATTTAGTATAATTAAACCAGTATAATTAAACCATATGTTATATGTGAAAACTTGTCTAGTGATGAGTTCAGTGAGCTTCCAGATGTAAGCAGTTACCAGATCTTGAAAGACTTTGTTTCTACGAAGGGAGTTGAATCTTCTTTAGAAAGTAATGGTAAAGAATAGATGGGTGCTAACAAAGGAAGCAACTTGACTAGATATATAGGCAGCACAGAGTACTGAGGGCAAAATATCTATGATTCTCATCACTCAGTAAAGAAGCTCTACTGCTCCTCAGTATTTGTTTTGCTGCTTGTTTTTGTTTTGTTTTGTTTTTTCTGTTTAATCTCCAAAAGTTCTCTGAGTCAATATGCATGCATAATTCCTCAGGTACATTTATTTCAGTAGTGTTGACTATATCCTATGACTATATCCTAGCACTAAATGCATTGTGCTAAGTCCTAGAAATACTAAGATAAATAAGACAGGTTTCCTGTTTTCTCAAACTTTACTACTTTACTGTGGGAGGGCAGTCCCTTTCAATAGCGTGTCAAACTGCCTTCACAAAATTATGCAAAGTTGTGTGTGTGAAAGAGAAAGACACACACACACACACACACACACTAGGATCTTAGAGCAGCTGTCTCAGGAAACATTTCCTGTAGGAAATAAAATTTACACTGAGACTTTCAAGATTAATAAAATTTCTAAAGGTGCTTACTCCCCTTGGGCTAGTATTAGTTACTGCTCCAGTTAAAGAGGAATAAATGTTCCAGAAGTCTGCTTCCTTTCCTTCCTGCCCTTTACCTCCACATCCTAAATCTTTATAGTCACTAAGACTCCCTGTCCACTCGTGTCATTATGAAGGGGGAAAGCTTTAACTCAGACGTTTCTCTCACATTCTGCCTTTCATTTCCTTCCCACTCTCTCTGGTCCCTCACCAACTCTCACTTAAACTTTGGTAATTACCTCACTCCAGGACAATCTTCCATACTGCTGCTGGAGGGAGGTTTCTGAAAGATAAATTTGCTCTTATGATTCCCTTGGTAAAAAAATAAATGAAACAACAACAGAAGCATTTGTTGGTCTTCTGTTGCCTTTAGGGAGAGATCCAAAACTCTGAGCAGGTCACAGAACATTTCTCATTCGGTGATGGTGACACCTCATCAGCGTTCCTGTTTCCTTTTCCCTTGTTTTTAAATCCTTTAAGTTTGTTTTTATAATGTGTTGTTCATGAAGCCTTCCTCTCTATTCTGAAGGTAGAATTAGACAGGACTCTGAATTATAACACTTTTCTCTTTGTATGAAATTACTTACACATCGTTTTCCTCTACTTGACTGTGAATAATTAAAGGTGAGGAATGTATTTTATTCATCTTTACATCCTCGGTACTTGGCACAGTTCCTGGCCTACTTTTTGTCATGTTGAAAGTATGCAATACAGTTTAAAGTGAATTAAATAAAAATAAATTAACCCAGAGTTGAGAACAAGACCTAGAACTTAATATAATAAATCATGAAAGAAACATTCTTTTGGAAAGCAGAGATGTTAAGAATGTTTCTGTAGAATACCTCTGAACTTAAGTATTCACTCTTTGCCTTTGGGCTTTTCAAAGATACATAAGATTTTGTTTCAAGTCCATTAAATGGTTTTTAGAAAACAAATTTACCAAAATATAATGAGTAGAATAAAATTTTATGTACAGTAACCATATTGTTAGGCTTTTACAAAGTGTCAATTTAATTCAATTCAGAGTACTGAATGTTTGCATAGCTAACCTCTTCTTTTTTTGAATTCAGAATACATCAGTTCATGTGTTTTATTATTTTTAATATGACATCAAGACACTCCAGGGTACATTTTATTATTCCTTTTATTCATGCCTAGGGTACATTATGAGCTACAAACCTAAAGGCTAAGTGCTTTACCCACCCAAATCATGTATTAGTGGATCAATAAAACACACCCTGGAGTATCTTAATTCTATAATATGTCTGCTACTTATTAAAGGGAAAAAAAGCAATTAATATCTAACAAAACTAATACTTTAAAATCACATATTCTACTCTTACCTATTATATACAGGGTATAAATAAAAAAACAATGTCAGTTTCTTGTTAGTATATTATTAGAGAAATGATGAATTATGCAGTCCATCTACTGAAAGAATAGCACATATTTCTGCTCTAAAAGTTTTTATGGATAGACAGCCCAAGTCTATGTGAAGTATTTTATATTTGTAAATGGTAATTCCTTACGTAGTGGCAATCCAAAACAAAAGAGCTAGACAATGGAGTGTTGCATTTAATCAATTATGTCTGATAAACTGTGACTTGCCACTTATTTCAGGTGATTTTACATTCAATTACAATAGCTTGCATTAACTGTAATTTCTTATTATAACTTTTCCTCTGCCTTGTGTTTAGTACCAAATTTTTCTTCTGTTACTAGAGTTATCACACCCAACACATCAATTTGCATGTTGCAGATTCTCAACAAACATGCAGTTTAAGTGATGGAATAGCTATATTACTAAACAAACTCATACTACATTTTGGAAGTTATTGAATTATAAATGAAATTAAATACACATAAATACACACATATTTGATATGAATAACCAATTATCATAATAAAATTACCATAAAAGGCAAGAGAAGGCAATGATTATTTATATAACTTCTGGTTGTCAACAGTATTTTCATATGTTAGCTCATTTAATATTCACAGTAAAACTAAACACTATGCTTTATTATACCTTTATAAATGATGAGAAGTCTGAGGCCAAGAGCTTTAAGAACATTGTTCATGTTAGTAACTAATAGTACTAAGATTGAAGAGGCAGCAGATCTGGAATGTGTGTGATTACAACACCATTTTTATTCACACTGTAACATTTCTAAGCTAAATGTGTTCAACTCTTTAAACTTTGTTTAACAAAATTGACTCAGCTTTAAGGATTCAAACATCAGTCTGGGACTGATCCTATTGTGAACATTTATCATGATTGTACAGTGCTGGAGACCATGGAAGTGTAACAGACCAGACTAAATCTATACCATTCTTATTATATATACTTCATGTTGAATTTTTGTTTTGTTTTATTTCTTCCCCATATATAGATCAAAGAACAAATGTATAATGTTTCCGTGTATTTTCAGACTAAATATTGATTATAGGTGGAAATGCCATCACACAGAAAAATAGTATTTTTGGAAGTGATAAGAGTTCTCTATTGTGCGTGGAGTTAATGAACTATAGTAGAGCAGATTTGAATAGCTGAGAAAAATCATAGTGAGGGAGTCAATAGATAAGCTTCTTTTATGGATAATAACTATTGAACAACATCAAAGCTATTAAAGTTACTTATTCTGCTTCCCTTCTGCCCCACTTCCACTGACCTTCTTTTAAAAATCTTGTTATTAATTTATTCAGTGAAGTCTTCCATTGACAACTACTTGTTTATATAGTTGTAAATTTCATTCATGCATTCAACAAATTCAGTTTGAGTTTTTAGTAGGTTTCATTGTGTTAGGTTGTGATGACATAAAAATAAAAAACTTTATCACCCTACCATTGAGGAAGTATGTCAAGATTATTCTGCTTTTTGTGGAAAAGGTAGAAAAGATATGGCAAAGAATACATATGAAAAAAATGAGAGCTGCATTAGGATCTAGTGCAGGTTTCAGTGGTGTAAAGTGACAATAAATAGTGTAATTGAAGCCAGATTACAGAGTGCTTAAATTTCATGCGAAGGATTTGAATTTAACTCACAGATGAAGGAACTTGATCTCTGGAAGAGTGTGCTGAAAATGATGATGTGGTAAGGATAATTTTGTAACCACACATAATATATCTAGCACTCACGTGATTTTATTGTATATCTAATAGGTGCCAGCAACAGCACTATAAAGAGAACAGAGACTCCACAGTCATTTAAAGGGGATTATATTCTCTGATGAGTTTAAATAATAACAGCAACAACAGCAGTTGCCATTTATTATCTACTTACTATTAGCAAGAAGATATTTGGTTGGCTTTATATGTATTACATTCTTTACGGATGTCTTACTATTTATTCCATTTTTATATATATGAGGAAATTAACCCCAGTTAAGCAAGTTACCAAACTGAGATTAGAAATGAGGCATTTCTGGCTCTACAGCTCATTTTTCACCATGCACATGCCCTTCAAGAAGAAAACGGAGCACACATTCAGGTTTTGTGGAGAAGTTTTCTGTTTCATGGTACACTAGTGAAGTCTTACTACTCATAGTAGTAGAAACTATAATTATTAAGGATATTAAAAATAAAACTAGTTTAGTATTGTAGGCATGAATTAATAAAGCCTCCACTGCAGATGTGATAACATTTTAAAAATTAAGACTATTGTTTTAAGGCATTTTTAGTTTCATAGCAAAACTGAAGGGAAGGTACAGAGATTTCCCAAATGCCTCCTGCTCCCCCACATTTATAGCCTCCCCTATTATCAACATCCCTGACCAGAGTGGTATGTTTGATACAATTGATGAATTTACACTGACACAGTTCATCACCAAGTCCACAGTTTAGTAGGATTCACTCTTGGTGTTGATAGATATGTTGTAGATACATATCTATCATTATGGTATCATGCAGAGTATTTTCACAGCCCCCCAAATTCTCTGTACTTCACCTATTCATTCCACACAGTCCCAATTCCTGACGATCACTAATCTTTTACTGTCTCCATAATTTTGCCTTTTCCACAATGTCATATGGTTGGAATCATACAGTATATAATCCTTTCAGATTACCTTCTTTCACTTAGTAATATGCATTTAAGATTCCTCTATATCTTTTCATGGCTTGATAGCTCATTTCTTTTTTAGTGCTGAGTAATCTATTGTTGTCTGGATGTACCACAGTTTATTTATCATTCATCTACTGAAGGACATTTTGGTTGCTTCCAAGTTTCTGGCAATTGTGCATAAAGCTGCTATAAATAACCATGTACATGTTTTTGTGTGAACATACATTTTCAACTCATTTGAGTAAATACCAAGGAGTATTTACTGGGTATTTGCCAGATTGCATGGCAAGAGTATGTTTAGTTTGTAAGAAGCCACCAGACAGTCTTCCAAAGTGACTACCATTTTACATCCCCATCAGCAATGAATGAACGCTCTTATTGCTCCACATCCTTGTTAGCATTTGGTGTTGTCAGTGTTCTAGATTTTGGCCATTCCAATAATTGTTTACAATTATACCTCAGGGATGCTGTAGGTTCTATTGCAGACCACCACAATAAAGCAAATATTACAATGAAGTGAGTGATATGAATTTTTTGGTTTCGCAGTACATAAAAATGTTATGTTTGTACTATAATGTAGCCTATTAAGTGTGCAATAGAATTATGTATAAGGAACAATGTACATAACTTAATTTAAAAATACTTTATTTTGGTACATGACTCTTTCTGAATTATGGTTTTCTCAGGGTTTATGCCCAGCAGTGGGATTGCTGGGTTGTAAGGTAGTTCTATTTTTAGTTTTTTAAGGAACCTCCATACTGTTCTCCATAGTGGCTGTATCAATTTACATTCCCACCAACAGTGCAGGAGGGTTCCCTTTTCACCACACCCTCTCCAGCATTTGCTGTTTGTGGATTTTTTGATGATGGCCATTCTGACCCTCCACCCATTTACTTTTAATCTATACTTGTCTTTATATTTAAAGTGTGTTTCTTATTGACAACATATGGTTGGGTCTTATTTTTGATTCATTCTGACAATCTTGGTCTTTTAATTGGTGCATTTAGACCATTGGCTAAAGTGATTTTTGATATATTTGGACTAATATCTACCATATTCTTTATCATTTTCTGTTTTTGCCCTTGTCTTTGTTCCTATTGTTGTCTTCCACTCTTTTTCTGCCTTTTGTGATTCCAGCTGAGCATTTTATATGATTCTATTCCTTTCTTAGCAAATTGGCTATATGTCTCTTTTTTACTTTTTTTTTTTTTAAGTGGTTGCCTTAGAGTTTGCAATATACATTTATAGCTAATCCAAGTCCACTTTCAAATAACCATTTCTAAACTATACCATTCATGGGTAGTGTGAGTATCTTATAATAACAAAATAATCCTAATTCCTCAGTCTCACCCCTTGTATAATTGCTGTCATTCTTTTCACTTATATATAAGCATTCATAAATAAACACACACAAAAGATATATACATAAGACATTTGCATAAGCATAGATATTCAAAGACATTGGTGTTATGTGTAGTAACATTTTGAACATAGACCTTCATAAGGATGCACTGGAACTTGTAAACAAGTATCTCTATGACATGATAACTAAGGGGACAACAATTGTATTTTTCGGTGCTAGGAATTATAATCCACTTATCTTGACAATAGTTTCCTATGTTTAGAATTCCCTACTGCCAGAATATCTCCCTTACAGATAAAATAAATTCTTTTAAGTGTTGTTTTTGTCATTCAATTATGATTTCTCATGAGTAGTATAAGGAAGAGAGTGAGTGCTGTCTTATTTCAGAGAATAAACTAATATTTCTAAGCCCCCTTTTCAAGTGCCTTGCATACGGAGACACAGAAATAGGAAATACAAAAGACTAGTGCATTCAGTGTGCTGCATTCACTACTACAGTTAATAATAGAGACAGAATGGGGAAATTTCATGGAGATTCTATGCAAAATTGCTGTTTTGTCATTTACTGAGCTGCAGGGAAACTCCTTTTATACCACCTCAAAAATATAAAAACATGACAGAAAAACAAGATTTGAGTAGGTGTGGTGCCTACTGGTATTAGGTTGAGTATAATTGGTCTTAATAGTCCAAGTTGGTTTCTCTTTTTTCATTATAGTTATCCTGGTAAATCTGTTTCCTAAAGTTTTAGAATTTTCAGAGATGGAAGAGAAATTTGCACAAACATAAGTTAACATTTGACAGATTTCTGTTGAACTATCATTTTGGCACTCTACAGAATCAGAATATTTGTATAACTTTATATAGTTATTTCTATTTTCAAATTTTATTTTTTTAAATTTAAGCTAAATAATACAACCGGAAATTAACAGCAACAAACTCACATAAATCTTGAAGCAAAAGGAAAATCAAGATTGACATTAACAACGAGAACATCACATGTTAAAATTTCTGGAATATGTTCTACTGATAGAACAATAAATATACTTCTAGCAGTGTTACTTTTAAAAAAAGACAAAATGTATGATGTTTTGAAGTGAGAGATATAAATGCAGATCAATGGAAAATATGAAAAGTGAATGAACACCCTCATTTATTATAAAGTTTTCATTAAATGACTGCAAATAAATTTAAAATTAAAGGAAATTGTTCTGAGATTACTATGTAATTAATTTGAAAAGTAAAATTATATCTCCATGTTATATTATTCCCCTACCCCTCAATTTGTATATGATAATTTAAAAAATAAATCAGAATTGTATTTCATATTAATGTAACTTTTGAGTTAGAAAGAAGACATTTCTGTACACTGCCATATTTCCCTGTGACTAGAACAATTTGCAAAATATACTAGGATCTAAATAAATATTTGTAGAATGACTAAATGGGAGACGCCGTACTACACATAGTAAATAGAAACAAAAATGGGTCATAAGAAAAATGGGGGAAATAACCACAAATTTAGAACTATAAAATAGCTTATGAGTCTTTAAGAAACTCTTTACTAACCCAACAGGAAAAGGATAAGTAGGACATGAACAGTTAATGTGATTATCTATCTGTGGCCCACACATATGTATTTCAGACGGCGAGAGATACCAACCCCATCGAATATGAAAGGATGATCTATATTGAGAGTGATTCAAAAGCTGCAAATTAGCACACATGTCCAAGATCATTTCCACTGTCAGATTGACAATGGTATTTTACAATGTTGACAAAATTTCTGGGAAATACTCTTTTTTCGTTATTTATATTTTATCTTCTGGATATAAATTAACAATTTGAACCAATGTCTTCAACTTGTATGTACCATTTGACTCATTAATTCTATTTCTAAGTGAACATCTTGAGAGGCTAATTAAGAATTCGAGCAAAGCTTTTCTACAAGAATATTCACTGCTGCACTGTTAAAACTGAAGAAAGCCTGGAAAAACTTTATAACCCTACAATGCAGAGGTTAGTTAAATTAGAGAAGTAACATTTTGGGGGCACATTTGCCCAAATAGAGTTGCATGAATATTTACATTCAGCATGGATTAGCTATAGCATCTATCTTTAAGTGAGAAAGCAAATTACATACATTTTCCATATGATCTCATTATACCTATACATAATTGTGTGTGTGTATATATATAATTGTGCATATACATAGATAGATAATTGTGTGTATCTATCTATCATCTATCTATCTACGTAGAGAGAAATTGGAGGGAGGGATATAACCTTAACGTACTGACATTGGTAGAATTCATATATTTCCCTCTGCTCTTTAGCCTTTATTTTCAGATTTTTCTACAATGAATGTGTAATGTTTTTGTTAAAAGAAACAATAAACATAATTTACTGTTTTTAGATATCCACAATCTTACCAGATTTATCCTCCCATCATTTTAAGATAAACGGTAGTAAATAATATCAGCAGGTATCTTGTGACTCAAAAGCAAGATTGCTTAGAATGGTAAGTGGCACTTAGTTAGCATTAAAGATTCACTGAATGAAGGAATGAAAAAATTGTTTGCTTTAAGCATTCTAGGAGTAACCTATATAATCTATATGAAATAATGGGCTTCCTTTTGTTTAAAATAGGTAAAATTAATTAAAATTATACTTTCAACCACCATGATTTAAAGCTTGCTCATTCCTACTACAATTTTCAATGATCTTTGTCATTGTATCTTTTTCCCATTCTGGCATTCTCTAATCCAGAACTTCATTTTCCCTGACTTAGCATAAGGAGTTCATTTTAAATGTACTCCTTTAACATCCCAAGGCAAATTCATAAACAAATGACTGATTCACAGCATGTAAAAATGTGTGAGGGCTCAAAGTGGGCATTTTGTAGGAGGGAATAGCGCAGCCAAGTATTATTCTAATCTTTTACTCAGTGACTTCTGAATGTGTTGGTTTCCTGGGTATTGTTGAATGGGTCAAAGACTAGAAATGAATAAACCTAGTACAATTATTTCTTACATGATTCATTTTTCTTCCTTTTTTGTGATAACACTGACTAATATGCTATAACACTAGAATATGTTTTTCTGTTCTGTTTAATAATTCTTGATCTACATCACAATTCACATTCTTCCTGTAAAGTAGAAAATGCTAAGAAATAGAGCCACTGCAGAAGGTTTCACTGGTATTGGATACATTGGAAAAAACTGAAGAAATTCACCAATTTTCTGAAATGCTGTTTTATCTAACTTCTCTTTCTCTTAGTTAAAAAGACTTACTGTTTTTACAGTTTTTAACAGAAAGAACAGAACTGTTCTGCTTTGTGGAATTATTGCCTAAGCAATAATTCTATGTACTTTGGAATACTGTATATAGAATTTCAGAGATGAAAATCGTTATGAATGCTAAAATAAGGTAATTGTTATGATGATTTTATTCAGCAGAAGGTAAGTTCCATGAGGGCATAGATTTTTGTCTTAATCAAGGCTGTCTGTTCAGCACCTAAAATAGTAAATGGATGAAAAATCATGACGAGACTAAATCTAAACATTATATCAATACTAAGTGCTAAGCCATGTATATGTATTATTTCATTTAATCCTCATGAGAACAAAATAAGGTCTGCCCTATCATTATTATTTTAGGATGAAGCTTAAAGGAGATCAAACATCTTGCCCAGATTTACAAGCTAGTATGTGAAAGGGCAAGAAATCAAATATAAACTGTGAAAATCTTCTGCGTTTAAGAGAATAAGATTTACTTAATTGCTCTCCTTTATCCAATTTACAGTGGAGTGTAACAAATATTTACAGATTCTCATTTCCTTTCTATATCAGCATAATCAAGATGTCAGCCACATTAATCAGATTAGCATAGAACTGGCTTCCTGTTTAATGACCAGCACCCTGGGTAGGACAGAATCTCAGCCTCCATGTACATTTATAGCTGCTATGTCATTTTTCTGTGGCCTCTTCCTTGCTGCTTCTCACAACCTTCTCCCCTGCCAGTATAGATACCTGTCAATGGCTCTACTCAGTAATCTGCTCTCTTTTAGACAGTTGATTCATACTGTCAATTTTAAACAGTTTTTTTATCCACTTAATTTCTCTTAACCGCCTGTTCTTTTTCCCAGGTACCCCCACACTAGTCTTTCCCCATGTCTAGTAACAAAAATATTTTGAAAATTGAATGTTACCATTTAAAATACAACTAGAGAAAATGTTTTAATGTTTTCTGTGTAGTTTCCTACAGTATTCCACAGCATGGCACAACATGTCTTACACAGTAGGTGCTGAAGCAATGGATCTGGCAGAGTTACATAATTTTTAACTGGCGATTGGCATGATGATCTAAAAAATTAAAATAAGAATGAAATGAAATTAATAATAATAAAGTAATATATGTATTTCAGTTCATTTGGGACTTTTTCATACTGAAATGTTCTTCTTGAGAGTAAATTCTATTCCTTCCAGCTCTTAAATTATAACTTTCAAATCCGTCTATATACTCCTTATCTGTCCTTTATTGTGAGCCCTGTTCTTGTTATGTCACGTTCATGTCACAATTAGTGCAATAGACTCCTAGCTAGTTGCTTATCTCAACTCCTCCCCTCCAATTGGATCAGAGTGATTTTATAAAAAGAGAATATTAGTCTGAAGCTCTCTTTCTTAAAGTCTTGCATGGATTCCTCATCATGTAAGTTAAAATTGAATGGCTCATGCATGGCATGTATGACTTATCGTGATCAGAGCCATCACATATTGCCCGTCTCACATCTTGCTGCTCACGACTAGGCACAGTACACTCCAGCCACAGGACATTACTTAAAATGTACCAGGAACTTTGTGGGGTTGGACCTGTTCATCTGCTGCTCCTCCTGCCTGTATGCCATGTCCTCTCTACTCATACCTGTCTTGCCCAGCTCCTTATGTTCACTTGGCTAGTTCCTTCACATGGCTGAAAATTAAATCGAGATGGCACCTCCCCACAGTGTCTTTTTCTATCTTCCACTATGGCCTAGGTGTGCATCCTATGTGCTCTCTCTCAATCGTGTACTAACAACAACATCACTCTTATCCATCAATACTTATTTTGGAGAATCAGCTATGTACAAAGTATTGTGCTAGTTCCAGGGAATGCAAGGGATATGGTGGAGAACAAAACAGATGGCTGCATGGCCTGTCCTCACAGAACGGAGTGTAGCCAGGAAGAATATTGCATTTGCCTATTTCCTTCCACTATGCAGTACACTCCTGAAGATATGGGACCTGCCTTTGATCCCTATGTTTCTAGTCACTGGCAAATAGAGATAGTGCTCACTGATGAATGAGCTTCCTGGTCCTGTGTGGAGAAGTCTCTCTCTGTTCATTCTCAGGACTTCACCATCACAGTGAAACATATTTTATTTTGAAAGATTACCTCAGGTGCACATAGTGAAACAGAATTGTATACGTAGCTTATTTGTCTCCTTTGCAATTACATTGTTTCTGCTTATTTCAAAGTTTGTTCCATGTGGTGACTAAGGGCAAAATTTATAAGAAATCGCTTAAACTCAAACAACTTAATATTTTGGACTACTATTCTCAAAGGAAAAAATCACTACAGAATAAAGATAATTATTAAAAGATCTCGGTGTACCTCAGTAAAATATTACTAAAAATTGGATTACATCATTGTATATGCAAAGTGTTCATAGGAATTGTCTCTTCTTCTACTGAATTTTTAAATACATAGTACAAATATATTCATACAATGCTCAATTTAGCTATTGTGTTTGCACAGCTGACTAATTAAACATAACGCTTTACATAATATTCATCTCAGAAGTCTAAACTACCAAATGATTAAAATTTTAAGCGAGTTGCATGGATATAATTTGTCATATTTGCTCCTCATTTTATATAAATTGGCTTCAATGTTGGTACAATTTTATATATATTACATATCTAATGTCAATATTTCAGGCACTATAGTGAGCTTCTCTCCCTTCTAACAGACTCCAAAAACAGAATATAAATAGTTGTCTGAATTAATTCTTTCATGTCTTGATGAATTTTCAAATGATGATGAGTCCATAGCAATAAAAATTTTACTGCCTACATACTTGCTAGTCCTAATCACCCCAGAGTTAATGACTGTGCATCTTTTGAATTCAAGATTCACATAAGTTAATATTCAGGGCATCCTCCTTTTTCTTACTATTATTGCTATCCATGCATGAGTGTGTACATATATATTACTATATATATATATATGAGTGTATATATATATGTACACACTCACATATGGATTGCAATATTAGTTAGAAATATATATATATTTCACATATGTGTAATATCTATATTATTAATTTAGAATAAAATATATATTTATAAACACAAATATTGACTTTTTTTAGTTCAAGGAATTGTGAAAATATTTATGTTTAGGTTATGTATTTATATATTATGCATTTATAATTATTTCTATTTATAAATAAATCCATGAGCTACATACAGAGAGGCAACTGAAGGAGGAAGCATAGTAAAAATCTATTTAACAAATGTTCAATGACATTATTTATAAACGTTGTCATCCGGTTATTTTATATAAAATGTGCAATAAAATGGGAAAATACTAAGTTAATGGATTCAGTAACAAGCCCATTATTACTGGAGCTGTAGTGTGACTTCTGCAGCCCAAAAGATTATAGCTGAGCAAGAGAAGGGGAAAGAAGTAGATCATCCATTACATTGAGCAGTTAATGATATTTATTGCATTATTTATCAAATACTGTGGATGTTATTTGTAGCTGCAAGCTTGACCTTAGCTAATCAAATTTAATGAAAGTGTATATTGTAAATGCACTATAACAAAATGCCCTATTGTTTTACGAAGTAGGAACATGAGCTAGCATCATGAAATTCAGTAAGAGTGTAGTTTCAAGATATTAATGTTAAGGAATTAGGTGCAAGACAGAATAGATGCTTATAATTCAGACACGGCTGCTGAAATTTCCTTCTCCTTCAATAATATAAACATTCAAGACATCTATCTTAAATGATTTTTGCAAAGCATTTTTATAAATGTAGCAGGAAGACTGTAATAATAATATATTATTAAAATATTAGAGTTCTTATTCTATCATAAAAATGTGAAAAAAATCAGAAGCTTTCACCATGTTATTTATGAGTTTGTATTTAATTAAATTTGAATATATACTTTGGAGAGAAAACACAAATGTGATAAAGAAACCAATACCTACTGCATAATTTTTAATTTTATCATCCTTCTAGGAAAGGAAATGTACTATGATTTCCAACATGAGAACAATTATTTCATTTTGCATATATATTTTAAAGTTTGGAATGAGACGTTAGCTCATTAGGACTCTTTCTTTTCATATGAAAAGCAGTATTGGTGGCAATGAAGCAGTATTTTAAAGCATGAATATAATTTTTTAAAGCAGTTCCTAGACATCAAATCATGAAACTAACTTTACACATGTGCCTCCTAGATTTATCAGAGAAGGAGATAATAGAAATTAAATAAGAACTGCCTCCCAGTTAAGAGATCTTTCCATTGAAACACACTGTCTATCATTGAAACTTGATGACTAATAAACTCCTTGGCTTCATTTCTAAACATAAGATTTATTTTTTCCCTCTAGTATATGGGAAGAACATGAAACTTATAAGACGAATCTCACTGGAGCTATTGAATCTAAATATAAAATTATTATGTTTCACAACTTGTTATGTCTAATGCTGAGGGTTTTTTCTCCCAAAATATGGTTGTCAAAATTCTATATTATTTCCAAATGAATGTTGCATGTGATTAATTGAATTATTATTTAGTAAATATTCACTTTTTCTCTTTTCTCTCTTAAGGTACAGTATACTTCCTCATAACAATGATGTTGGGTGTGGTCATGTGACTTGCTTTGGCCACATGAAAGAACACAAGAGCATAGAAGTCTTCAATGTGCTTGTGCAATTTGATCTGGCTTATGTCCTCCTGGGATCCTCTGTGAGAGAGCATTCACTCCATTAACAGTTGAACATTAAACCAGGCTCCAGACTCATGAAGCAGACTCAATGAAACAGACTTGGATACAGCTGAGATCCCGGAACCATGCTCAGTTGAACCACAGAGTGAGGTAGAGTCATTGAACTGATTCCAGCAGAATCCAGCAGAGCCACAGTTGACTCATAGATTTGTGAGTTTCACTGTAAGCCAGAATTGTTTTGTTTTGTTTTTTTAAATACAGCATTATTGTTGCATAGTTTAGAAATACACATATGACTTTCTGGAGTATTACTGTTAAGAAATTTTTACATTTTCTTAAGTACTATAGTTAAGAAACAGATTTATTTTTAAGTTAATTAAATTCATATGTTTAAGGTCTAATATTTTTTTATATATATATATTTAAATTTATTTATTTTATTATTATCATTATTTTTGCGGTATGCGGGTCTCTCACTGCCGTGGCCTCTCCCGATGCGGAGCACAGGCTCCGGACGCGCAGGCCCAGAGGCCATGGCTCACGGGCCCAGCCTCCCGGACTGGGGCACAAACCCGCGTTCCCTGCATCGGCAGGCGGACTCTCAACCACTGCGCCACCAGGGAAGCCCTATTTTATATTTTATTGTTGGGTAGTGTGCTAGTAATTATAGTCTAATTTAGGCAAATATTTATGGGAAATAAATAACAATAGCAGAAATGCTTTATATTGTGATATATAAAATCCATTTAACATTTCTAAATAAGATAACATATTATTTTATCAATTCAGTGTATTTTATCAATTCAGTCTGCAAAGAAAAATACATTTGAGGACACACTTAAGATTGCATCAACACAGAAATAGCAAATGTTCTGGAATGCCAGTTTCAACCCAAACTTTGAATCACCGCCCAACATATACGTCCAAAACAAATTTGGGACCAATATACACAACATTTTCCTTATATGTATTTCTTAACTGATAAACAGGTAAATGAAACCAGTTCTGCACCTTAAGAGTTTTAGTTATAAGTAACAAAAATTAGTTATAGAACAAGAGTTTAGAACTTCATATAAGAAAATGAAGCTCAGAAAGACTGACATCAAACACAAAGATGTAGAACTTTCACGTGGTAAAACAAAGAGGTGATCCCAGTTCTGATTCCATGACGGCTATACTATCCATGCACTAACCACATGCCAGGAATAATTTAGAAGTTACAGAATGTGGGGTTGTTAAATCACTTAACAATTTTTTTCTTCTTTCTCATTTTGTGAGACAGGGTATTCAAAATTTGTTTTCTCTGTAAAATTTCTTATAATTGGGCAACTGTCGGCAAAGGCAATCTTGAGTTTTCAGGAGCTTTATTTAAGAGCCTTTTTGGATGACATGAAAGACAGTTGAAGAGGGTGAAATAACTACAGTCTGAAAATATTTCAATCCAAAGAAAGAAGTTTCAACATATGAGAAACCACTAGTAAACTTTTACTTGCAGAGTAAAAATTTGCTGCTTATCTTATTGGTACTGAGCATGAAACTCGGGATAATAATCATGCCAAGCTTTTCTTGCTGCTTTAACAGTAAATGTCTAATCAGAATGTGAACAATAAAATATTCTCCTCTCTGATCTCTCTAGAGAGAAGAAATGTCATTGATTTCTGTATGAAAGAAAGTTGTGTGTGTAGCTGATAACGTCTAGTAGCAATATTCACTGAGCAAGTTGGTAGCTGAGTTTATTCAGTCAAAAAGTTGGCATTTATAAAGCAGCTGTGGAACAAAGCTTATTTGGGTTCTACTCTAAGTTCTGTTACATATTAGTGTATAATGAATAAGTGATCTATCCTCTTTATATCCTGGTTTTCTTACCAATAAACTGAGGATAATAATACCCTGTCTTATAGGATTGTGGTGATTATGAAATAAGATGTATCTAAAAGGTAAGCACAGGGTTTGGTACTGGAGATACCAAGACAAAAGTTATGGTCTTATAGAGGAAGAGCAAGTAATTAGGTAATTTCAGTTAAGTGGTAAGTACCCTAACAGCCTAAGGAGCACAGAGTGCAACAAAAACCACAAAGGAGAATATTTAATAAGGGCAAGATATTGAGGGAAGGCTTTTAGAGCAAATGACACTTTACCTGAGTCTTAAAGAACATATAGGAGCTAGACATGCAAAACAGTTGATGTTGGGAAGTCAAATGGCTCACAGTCTTGGGCATATGCACTAAGTATTCAGTAAATATTTGATTGATAAATATATTATAAATATAAATATAACAAATATAATAAATATGTGAGTGAATGATTGAATGAACATTTTACCTGTTGACAAAATTTCTTTTTCCTATGACAACTGTTGGAAGAAAATTATCATTGCTGGGAAAACAACCTGTATAGTATAAATAATCTTATTCCTAAAAATCTAAATAAATTTGATGCATAGATGATTTAAGTTTTTAAAGTTTCACTGCTATTGTGAAGTACTTCAATCCACAATTAACTGAGAAAAAATATTAGCTTATTTAAAGTATTCACCTATATACACAAACGTGTGAAGTTAACAAAATTTAGAAGGTCAAATTTCCCAGGGAGAGCATTATTATCTTTCCAGCTTTCTGTAAATTTAAACAAAAAACATTTATTTAACCTTGTTTTTCTTACAATTACAATCACGTGGTAAGTATTCTCTAAATTTGTTTGGTACAAAGGGATGAATAAATGTTCTTATTTACTCTTCAGAGATTGCTTTGCCAAGTGTCCTTTTTGTGGAAAACTACAGAATCTCATAGAAAAACTCTAAATTATTATATGCATCACCTCTCAATTACAATATATCTAACACCTGAGGTTCTTTAGGATTGGAAGCAATGCAAGAGATCACGTAGTCCAAAACCATCATTTCAGAGATGAGAAAATTAAAGTTTGGAGAGATGAAACAATAAACCACAATTAGCAAATGGAAGTTGGGGCTAACGTATTTTCTTCTGTGTTATCTGTTAAAGGGGAAATATATGAGTAAATATGATATAATCAAATCATTAATTTATTTCCTTCCAGGGTATGGCAGATACTGTTGGTCACCTACCCAAGACCAATCTTCCCTTTCCCATGATAAACAATAAATGAATTTATTCTCTTGGCAACAAGAGAATAAATTAATTTATTCTCTGGATGTTCTAATTACTGGTTCTCAACAGATGGCAGTAATGTTCTTCCAGGAAGTATGAAGAATGATGTCAGCTGTCATGATTAGGTACAAACATTTAGTGCTTAGGGATCCTGGGATCTTACACTATAAAGAATTGCCTCATGCAAAATGCCTGTGTTGCCAACTGGAAACAATGGCTAAACTAATCATGGTGATCTTGTCCCACTGTGCCAGGAATGAGCATAGGGATGGGCATGTTTCCCAGTTGAGGCCAAATGAAACATAAAATGAAGTCCGTTGTAGATTTTAGTGATTTTTCTCCCTGGAATAAAGAGGTGGTCCTGTGAAGAGAACTCATCTTTGCTCTCAGACTCTTCCTCACTGCTCTGTGCACTCTCCTTACAGCATTCAGTAGTTGGAGCTGAGCAGCCACCATGTGATGATGAGGTCACTAACGTGATAATGAAAGTAGCGGATGACAGAAAAGGATGAAAAAGTCACTGAATCAATCAGTCGATGCATACCTCCGTACTTCTCAATTAACAAAGAATACATAGCCATTTGGTTATATGCTGTTGGTCACGGTATCTGTCATTTGCTCTTCAAGGCATGCTGATACAATAGATATCTTGGATAAATTTGGTGTTTGGAAATAAGATATGTAAACATTGTTTAGCTATTTTTAATCCATTCTATTGTTACTGCTTGCTTTAAAGAAGCTGTGTACTTCATTGATATCAGGCCACTGAATATTTTCCTGGCTCTTAAATATTATTAGATATCTGAGTGTTATTTTATTTTTTAAGGAATATTATATGTAATGAGAGAAAATATTGTATCACTATTTAAAGGATAAAGTGGGAGTACATTCATGAGTCCCTTCCTCCTCACTTTTATCAGTGTTCTCTTGCCAAGAAACAGTATGTCTAAGAGCTTAAAAAAGAGAAGTAAAAAATATAATCTTTGGATGATAAATAGGGACATTAAGTAATTTAGTAAAGTGATGTAAGATTAGAAAAAAATAGAACATAATAAATGGCTTCCAGAAAACAGAGACTCCAAATAACTTAGATAATAAAATTTATAATTTGAGTTTGTAAACAGTTTCTTTCCCACATATTAGAAAATCTTGCTAAATTTTAGAGCTGAAAAATAAGATCATTTTGGCTTATTTTTAACAATATCTTTATTACTATCATACAATTCATGGTTTACTTATCTTTCCCAATCAATTTAAGCATTCATAAGGAAAAACGTCTTAATAGTTAAGCCAATGCACATTCAACACATTTTAAAATCATGCTTGAAAGTAAACACAGAAAAATAGAAACTACTCCATGCACCTAAGAACTGTATATTGCCCAAAAAATAAGATTATTGAGCTGAATTATTAAGCTTAGGTTACATATTCCAAAACTATATTCAAGGAAAGTTCCTCCAGTAAAATTTGTGCCTTGTTATGCACAGTCAACCAAAGTAGCACTGAGCTCTTGTATTTTAAAAGTGTAGTGGCCTTTTGGATTTACAATTCAGTGCACAGTAACTATAATACCATAATAAGTCCTTGGTTTTCTTCCCCTTGAAATGTACAACACAGTTTTAAGGTGAGTGCCTTCACAACACGGACCCATCTGTTTTTTTCTCTGTGTGCTTGTTGGTAGTGGTATATGCTTGTGGAGTGTGCTAACAATATGTCTCAAAGTTTCACAAAAATAATTAAATTGGTATCATGAGTAGTTAACCAAAACTGCTACAGAAAAATATTATGCAGAAATATAGTCTAATTGTAGCTTTACATATATCTAAGCTGGACACTTTTATTTAGTTAGTATAATTTCCTCTCTACTAATTTTCTTAGCCCAGATTTAAATGTAAAGTAAATTATTGGGTTGTGTTTATTTGTTTATTTTGCTGTTTTTTTCTATAGAATAATTTCTCCAGATAATAACTAGTATTAAACAACAATGTTTTTGATTCTATGACTCCTTGATATAGTAAAATGAAGAGTAAATGTGAAATGAGTAAAAGAATAAAAGACTAAAATGTAAATATTTTCAACTCTTGGGTCTAAAAAATGGATGCATTTTAGACTCATTTGGGACATATTTTTAGATATTGATGGCTAGCTCCCATTACAAAAAATTCTAATTAATTGTTCCAGACTGAAGCATGTCTGTCATTACTTTTTAAAAGTATTCCAGGTGATTCTTATGCATTGCCAAATTGAAAAACTTTGACCAAAAACCTATTCATTTATAGTCATTCACTTTTATAAATAAATGCTTGGAATCAAAGAATTTGTAGCATAAAGACTTGAAGAATATCAAGTTTCACACATCTTAAAAGACTAATTTTCCATTGCATATTTTGGTGAAAGGACACTGTTGCATTTGACCACCAGCAGGAAATTGACTCTATTGGCAATTATCTAGATGCCCACCCATTATTTAGCTCACATTCACATTTTTACGGAAGAATGCTATCCATATTTTATTATTTTATTTTTTATTTATTTTTGTGTGTGTGTGTTATCCATATTTTAAGCATCTTTTCCTCAAAAGAAAACATCATAGCTGTTTGTTTCATTGGAGTATGTAACATGCAGGAAAGCAAAAGGTGGCAGATGGGGCAGAGAGAAACAAAGCTACAGTATCATGCTAAATACTTTGCTACTATGTAATTAATTATCCCTTTAGCATAAAGGAAACTAGAATTAATTGGCTCTACTCATGAAAGATTAAGGTATATCTGTAGCAATTTATACCAGCCTTCACTATTATAATAAAAATATCTCTGTGACATTGTATTCTGTGGTTTTCCAGCAGTATCTTTGCCTACTTATTTGTGTCATTTCTGGCTAGTCTTTCCTCTCTCTCTTTTTCTTTTTTACACACAGATATTCCTTGGCATGTACTCATTAACTTGCTCTTCAGAAGCATTTTTCAAAGTGTAGTTTGAAGACCACTTGTAACCAAAATACCAAAACCTACGTATTTAAAAGCTTCAATCAGACGTAATAAATAAAAATCCTCAAGGATTGATGGCTGTTTTAAAATTATTGTTATTATATTGATTATTATACTCGTTAATCTTTTATCACACTATTTGCTTTAGTAGTATCAAATCGCCCACTGTCACTTCTGCTTTACTCATTATAGCACTTTTCATATTCTATTGCACTTATCCAAAATACAGAAGAATTCCATGGGGAGCAAGAAATGCGCTCTTTCCTCTATATCCCCAGCAACTAGCATGGTACTTTGTTCATATTAATATACGTGTACGGAACAAAGGAATGGCTCAATAAAACAATCACCTTCATGCCCATTTAAGCTCAAAAGATAAGTCAATATGTTTGCATCCAAAATTCTGTTTTAAACCATCTTTATATTTATTGTTTTCCCCAGTTTATATGCTTTTGTCTCATACCCACCTCTCTCTTGGATTTTTCCCCCTGGATAATGAGTCACTGATTAAAAGTTCATAAAGCAGCCCATGGACCAAGTCAAACTAATCCCTATATCTGGTGCCTATTTTATTTCTACTAGCAAGCACATAAAGGATGAAATAAAACTGTATTTGTAGACGATATGATTATTTATGTAGAAAATACCAAGAAATCTACAAAATGTAGAACGAAAAAGTGAGTTCTGATGATGCGAGATAAACATACAGAAATAAATTATGTTTCTATATACTAGCATGTGGACACTAAAGTTAAAAATACAACACCATTGATAATAGGGGAGATTATGCGTGTGTGGGAGCAATAGATATATGGGAAATCTTTATACCTTCCACTCAATTTTGAGAGCCTTACAGTTTTCTAAAAAAATAGTCTTTAGTTACAAAAAAAAATACTACTTATAACTGTTCAAAAATATTTAGGTATAAGTGCAACAAGATATGCACAGAATTTATATAATAAAAATCACACAAAACTATTGAAAGAAATAAAAAAAGATGTAAAAAAGTGGAGAGAACTACTATAATACTATTCCAAAATTTATTAGGAAGGGCAAAAGAGCCAGAATGCCTAAAACAATTTTGAAAAAAGAACAATTAGGTGGAAAAAAACAGTCCACTGATTTCAAGATTTAATATATATGTATTTAATATCAAAGTTGTGCTATACTGGCAGAGGGATAGACATATAGATCGATGGAATAGAAGAGATAGCCAAGAAATAACCCACATAGATATATCCTACCAATTTTTTACAAAGTTGTAAAAACAATTAAATGGAGGAAAAAGTGGTTTTCAACAAATGTTTGAACAATTGGACATACACAGTAGCCCCTGCAAAAAAAATTAACTCTGACTTAAGTCTTATATCTTAAACAAAAATTAACTCTAAATGGATCATAGGCTTAAATGTAAAATATGAAACTATATGAAACTTTTAGAAAAAAATATAGATGAATATATTTGGAATCGAGAACTACTCAAAAAGTTTTTAGGTTTGACACTAAAAGCATGATCCATAAAAGAAAATATTGATAAACTGGACTTAACCCAAAGTAAAAACCTTTGCTCTCTGAAATTACCTATTAAGAGGAAGAGAAATTCGAAAGTGAAAGAAAATATGTGCAAAGCACTTATCTGACAAAGAGGTAGTATCTAAAATATATAAAGGACTCTCAAAACTCAGCAGTAAAAAGCAAGCAATCCAATTAAAACATGAGCCAGAGACATTAAGAGACATTTCACTGAAAGTTATACACAAATGGCAAATAAGCACATAAAAAGATGCTCAACATCATTAGCAATTAGAGAAATGCAAATTATATTACTACACTCCTATCAGAATGGCTAAAATGAAAAACAGTGACAGAACTAAATGCTGGTGAGTATACAGCAAAATTAGTCATTCATACATTGTTGGTGGGAATGTAAAATGGTACAGTCTGTCAGGAAATGTTTGGCAGTTACTTTAAAAACTAGACATGCAACTACCATACAAGCAAACAATTAAATCTTAGGCATTTAATCAGAGAAATTAAGACCTAAGTTTATAAAAACAAACAAACAAGTTCTACATGAATGCTATATCAGCTTTATTTATAATAGTTTAACTCAGGGTCCATAAATGAGCAAGTAAACAAACAAGGTACAGCTTTAATGTGGCTACTTAGCAATAAAGAAGAATAAACTATTGATACATGGAACAACCTTATTGAATCTCCTAGGATTTTATTGCTGAATGAAAAAAAGCCAAGTCCAAAAGGAAACATACTGCATTATTCAGTTTATACAACATTCTTAAAATGACAGAGACACAGAGGTAGAGAACAAATGTATGGACACCAAGGGGGGAAAGTGGCCAGGCGTGGTGGTGGTGTGATGAATTGGGAGACTGGGATTGACATATATACATTAATATGTATAAAATGGATAACTAATAAGAACCTGCTGTATAAAAAAATAAATAAAATTAAATTAAAAATAAGAACAAATTTAGTTCTAATTTATTTAATATTGTGCTTTATAATATGTGACAGAATTTAATATCTTTATTAAAACATTTTTATAGGGTATATAATAAAGCATCTTTTCTCAGTATTATAATTTCAGGTGTTATATACCAAATTATAACTGAAGATGCTATCTAAAATCATAAATGTTAGGATATAACTAAATGTTGTAAAGAGGAAATAATCACATTTGACTATTCTTATTTATTCTAAAAAGTTATGAGAATATTGAGTATGCAGAGTTCATTATATAGGAAGAAGAAAAGAAAGTTTGGGTAAAGTTTTTATTTGCTTAAAAATGCATACTCTATTCTGATTCAGTTGGATTAATGTCATTTTAGAGTAGAGGTTACTAGACTTGGATATTGCGTTTTTTGTTTTTTTTTTAAGTTTAATCAGTTGCCATTTGGTTTAACAATCCCCTAAGGTGCAATTGGATTCAGTGTCATAAAACTGTTTATCCTGTATGAATTTGTGAATAAATCACACCCCTCACTACTCTGTAAGGTCCATTTAGTACACACTTGGTAGAAAGACAATGTTGTTCCAAGAAGATGAAGACGTATTGTAGCCTTATGTCTGCCATAAGGTTTAAACCCAACACAGAAATTTACAGCTGCTTTTTTTCTTTTTTGGAAGCACAGTGTAGTCAAGCATTAAATGTGTAGTTAATAGATATCCAATAGTCACAAGAGACTTGACAACTTAAATTACTTAGTTATAATGAAGATAAATAGCAATCTAAACATGGGTACATATTGCACCCTGCAATGCAATTGACTCTAATGTTGTTGCCAGGCAACTTCCCAGGATAGATTAAAAATACTTCCTGTAATTTGATGGTAACAAGAAACACACACACACACACACACACACACACACACACTCACACACACACACACTTGCAGGAATAACCAAAGCTCTTGTGTTTTAAAAAATACTGTGACCATAAAATATATTTGAATGCATACATGGGTGACATCAAAATGAAATTGTTTTATAAAATGTATGCTTCTTGGAGTGAGCCTTTAATAAAAGTATGACCTATCATAGACTTTCAATCACTCACAATATATTTAAAGAGTGAAACCATTTATTTTCTGGGATAAAGTCAGTGTTCTTAGGGGATTTATATCACTGTTTGAGGAGATTTTAGTAGAGCAAATATTAACTAGAACAAAATGAAATAACTTTTTAATCATTCATATAACTGGAATAAATATAATGCTATTACACAGTAAACAGTATACACATATCTTCTTGTATATTTGAGATTTAAATTTTTAAAATTTTATTTTACATATTTATTTTTTTGCTTTCCTAATTGGTCTATCATCTCTAGATTCTCTTTCTGAGATTCACATATATAGTCTACCATTGAAAGAAGAATTATAACAAATTTTGGTAGGAAGGGATATATCAGAAGTAAATTCTGTAATGTTTGACTCAGAAATATCAAGCTTATTAAACTATTTTTTCTTTTTTCCTCTTTGAAGAAGCATCTAGATTGAGCTCACTCTTTACATTGGTATTCAGAAAGAAAGACAGAACTGCAGTCCCCATTTTTCCAGAACAAAATGCCCATCTTAGACCCTTGATTATTTTTGCTGTCTTCTAAACATTATCTAGCTATTTTTTTCAAAGTTTCAGAAACTTCTTCCAGAATGGTTTATAGTTATCTAGGCTCAGCCGTTCAATGACTTTTGCAAAGATCAGGAAAAGATTTCAGACATTTTCATTCTAATATATTTTCCTTTGATGCCTACAAATGTGTTTGCTGGTTGGGCTGCAACAGTGTAGTAGAGATAGCAGGACTAAGCTTATGAATAGATACAGTAAACATGTAAGAAAGCAAGTGAGAGCAAAGGATTCCACTTCATCACACTGCTTTGTAATGAACTCTAAATTCTACAATACTGTTCCCATTGTCACTTTTCTTCCGGAAATTAGTTAATACAAATATTAATGAAGAATAACTATAAGTTTATTCACTGGGTCAACCAAGTTTATGTATGAAATACTATGTTCTATCAATTGTGCTAGATACTAGAAATACCAATAACAACAACAACAATAATATGCCATGATAGAAGCAACTAAAGAATCCAAAGTCAAGAGGGTAATAATAATAATGCAAATTAGCATTTATAGAATTTTTGTGTGTTCTGAGCACTTAAGATCTTTATATTCATCACATTATTTCATCATTAAAAAAACCCTTTAAAAGTTACTCTTATTATTCCTAATTTACAGGCAAGAAAACAGGGGCATAAAAATTTTTAATTTTAAACAATACCCCAGAATGGCAGAACTATTGCATAAATTTATTTTACTTCAGAGTATATCCTGTTAGGCAATGAATTTTTAAAATGCAATAGTATAAAACATTTTAGTCATGAAATATGCCTGTTCGTATTTGTGTTTAGATTGATAACTGTTTACAATAGTGTGCAAGATGTACTGAAGATCTAGAATAGAGGCAAAGAGATGGGCTGTGAAGCCATTGTAATAGCCCAGATATAAGTTAGGGTATTAAACAAGTACTTTAAATAAGAATAGGGGGATTGTGGATCAACTGCAGTAATTTCACAGATAGAACTAAAATTAATGTGGGAGGTGCTGTTGAGGAAGAGGAAACAGTGAAGGATGGCTTGACTTTTCTAGTATAAAACACTGGCCAAAACACAAAGTGAAAAGGTAATAACAAGAGGCAAAGAAGATTATTCAAATAAGAAAGCATTTCAAGGAGGAAACTTTTCAAGAAAATACTCAAGTTTACTCAAAGTTCTTTTTGTTTAATTTCTTTTACAAGTATATAAGGAAACATTTGAATAAAGTACTGAGAAGAGAGATAGAAAAAGGAAGATGAATAATTTGTTAGACAGTTTCTGTGCATCTAAATTAATTTTAAGAATCAAGACCTTGAACTAAATTGACTTTCGTGTGAAATAAACCTGGAGATTCTAAGAATGGATTTTAATTAGCATTAGACAAATTGTCAGACCAGGAAATCATATGCATCAATCGATAGACTGCACCGAAAGATAGATTCTTGCTTTTCATTATTCCCCTCATGAACATAGTGTTTACAATATTATACTGGTTCAGCAAAATGTAGAAAGTTAATACTATTCTCATAAGAATAATTTCAAACTCAAGAGCCTCCTTTATAAAATGCTAGGCACATATTAGCTACTTTTTATTGATTTAGACAATATATGAGTTGTCAGAAAAATCCCACTTTTTAGAGCTTTAACAAGATTTCCTTAACTGTAGATGTTTTAAAACAATCATTAGTCACTTTTTTGAGCCAAAATGAAATTAGTCTATGTTGAAGATCTATAATCCTAATCATGGTGTTTTTTCTGGTTTTTCTAACTATGTACCATAATGGCCGATTGCTCAATAGGAAATTATATGTCCCACTACAAGTGTACTTGTTATAGGGCTGTTTCACTTTGAACCAGATGGGGAGAACTGCTTATTAATTCAAGCCACTTTTCCCAAACTGACATTTCCCTAATTTAATCAGTAGAAGGAGTAGCTATTTGAAGCTGAATTCAGTGTAATAAATGATTGTTCATTTTATAGGCCAAATGCCCCTTCTCCCTGCAAAGTAAATTTAACCCATAATGTGACTGAGTTCTATTTGTACTGCATCACATAGGAATTTATAACAATTATCTACGGCAAGATGCATCTTGAGTTTCAATTGGCAACGCTAGACAAAGCTCAGCTTTCTTCACCTTCTATCCCTACCCCAGCAACAGTAATGGACGAGTAATCTATGTGAAAATTGTAGGGAGGAAAAGAAATGGATGAGAGGCAAGGCGACACTGGGACCCCAATGAATTGTTTATTCTTCAAATCAGCAAAAATGAATTATGTCACTATATCAGCAAGTCTGAATTATAAAAGAGAGCTCAGTGACTGTAAGGTGCTCTAATTGGGGCAAATTTGGAATGGATCCTTGAATGACATGGATATCAGACTGCTTTTCCTCAATTATCACTCATTCTATATTTATGGATATCCATGGTATACTAGATATTATGCTAATAACTACATATAGAAAGAAAAGTACATTATGCCTGTGTGTGTGGGGGTGTGAGTGGAGAGAGGTGATAATTAGGTTGAGGGCATATAAACATATTTAAAAAGTAAGGGAATATGAGTTTGGAGTGATAGGCAAGCTCCATAATATTTAAGACCTTGATGACAATCTAAGGTTAGACTTTGTTCCCAATAGACAATGGTGAGATCATAAATAACTTAAGATTTTTATAGCCAAGGAATGATATCCTAATATTTGAATTTTAGAAAAATCATCCTGGCAAGACTGTGAGAGGATTGGTGAGGATAACACAACTTTGAGGCAGGCAATCTATTACAGTACTTAATAAAGAATAAGAGGAAAGAAAAATGGGAGAGAAGAAGTTGGGGGGTAGAATGAATTAAATCATGATGATAGAGATGATAGAGAAGAGGAGATAAATTTGAGAGACACTTAGATGTATAAATAACATGTTATAGGAATTAATACAAATAATCTGATGTTAAGATTACTGTTTGGGAATGAAGAAAACTCTGAAAGTGGATATGACTCATTAAGTAAAAAATATAAATGTTGGAAGAAGTGGACTAAGGATTATAACTCGACTGTACCCTAACATTTAAAAGGAATTCAGAAGAGAATTTAGTATTCTTGGAAACAATATCCAGAGATGCAAAAGAGAAACTAATGAAAGAATGAAGGTGTCAGTATGGCAAATATTTAAAATCCTACTCAAATGTGTACTGAAATGTAGCAAATGCCAATCATTAGTATTCTTTGTCATAGCAGTTTCAGTGAAGTATTGGAGGTAAAACCCCAATTGTACAAATAGGATTTGAGAAAATATAATCAGGTGAGGGTCACTCTTAAAAACCGCTAAGCCTAGGAAAGAGAATGAAACAGAGTACTATTCAGAGTGGCAAATTAGGCTCCCATAGGAAAGGCATTTTTACTCTTTTTTTTGATATTGAGGGATAAGTGTACAAATGTGCATGCTAAGGGCAAAAAATCCAAAAGAGACAGAGATTGATAATGGACTAAGAGAAAATATTAACTAAATCAAGATTGCTAATCAAAGTTAGACAGATGCAAAACCAGTTGGAGGTATATCTTATTAGGAGAAAAAAACAGGTCTTCTGCTGAGTAGAAAGAAATGTGTTATAACTTTTCAGGATAAATTACCTTTGGAATACATGAATTTACCTTCCGAGGGTCAATTTTTTCTTTATGAATCAGTAATTGATTTCATTAAGAATGAAGTTTATCTTGAAATGGTAGAGGGCTTAGAGAGAATGCTGAAGCTTTTTTTTTTCTTAACTTATTATTTTATACTGCAGTATAGTTGATTAACAATGTTGTGCTAGTTTCAGGTGTAAAGCAAAGTGGTTCAGTTATACATATATATGTATCTATTCTTTTTCAAATTCTTTTCCCATTTAGGTTGTTACATAATATTGAGCAGAGTTCCCTGTGCTATGCAGTAGGTCCTTGTTGGTTATCCATTTTAAATATAGCAGTGTGTATATGTCAATCCCAAACTCCCTAACTATTCCTCCCCCCAACCCTTCTTCCCTGGTAACCATAAGTTGTTCTCTAAGTCTGTGAGTCTGTTTCTGTTTTGTAAATAAGTTCATTTGTATCATTTTTTTTAGGTTCCATATATAAGTGATATCATATGATATTTCTCTTCCTCAGTCTGACTAAACTTTACTCAGAATGACAATCTCTAGGCCCATCCATGTTGCTGCAAATGGCATTATTTCATTCTTTTTATTGGCTGAGTAATATTCCATTGTATATATGTACCACATCTTCTTTAACCATTCCTCTGTCGATGGACACTTAGGTTGCTTCCATGTCTTGGCTATTGTAAACGGCACTGCAATGAACAATGGGGTATATGTATCCTTTTGGACCATGTTTTTCTCCAGATACATGCCTACGAGTGGGATTGCAGGATCATATGGTAGCTCTATTTTTAATTTCTTAAGAAACCTTCATGCTGTTTTCCATAGTGGCTGCACCAATTTACATTTACACCAACAGTGCAGGAGGGTTTCCTCCTCTCCACACCCTCTCCAGCATTTATTGTTTGTGGATTTTTTGATGATAGCCATTCTGACTGGTGTGAGGTGATATCTCATTGTAATTTTGATTTGCATTTCTCTAGTAATTAGTGATGTTGAATATCTTTTCATGTGCCTGTTGGCCATCTATATGTCTTCTTTAGAGAAATGTCTATTTAGGTCTTCTGCCCATTTTTTGACTGGGTTGTTTGTTTTGATGATATTAAGCTGCATGAGCTGTTTGTAAATTTTAGAGACTAATCCCTTGTTGGTCACATCATTTGCAAATATTTTCTTCCACTCTGTGGCTTGTCTTTTCATTTTGTTTATGGTTTCCTTTGTTGTGCAGAAGATTCTGAGTTTAATTAGGTCCCATTTGTTTTTATTTCCATTTCTCTAGGAGGTAGGTCTAAAGGTATCTTGCTGCGAATTATGTCAGAGAGTGTTCTGCCTATGTTTTCCTCTGAGAGTTTTATAGTGTCCGGTGTCACATTTAGGCCTTTAATCCATTTTGAGTTTATTTTTGTGTATGCTGTTAAAGAATGTTCTGATTTCATTTTTTTACATGTAGATGTCCAGTTTCCCCAGCACCATTTATTAGACTGTCTTTCCTTCATTGTATAGTCTTGCCTCCTTTGTCATAGATTAATTGGCCATAGATGTGTGGGTTTATTTCTGGGCTTTCTGTCCTGTTCCATTGATCTACATTTCTATTTTTGTGTCAGTACTATATTTTTTAAACTTTTTATTTTATACTGGAGTATAGCCAATTAACAATGTTGTGATAGTTTCAGGTGCACAGCAAAGCAACTCAGCCATACATATACATGTATCCATTCTCCCCCGGACTCCCCTAGTACTATACTGTTTTGATGACTATAGCTTTGTATTATAGTCTGAAGTCAGGAAGCCTGATTCCTCCAGCTCTGTTTTTCTTTCTCAAGATTACTTTGGCTATCTGAGGTTTTTTGTGTCTCCATACAAATTTTAAGATTTTTTTGTTCTAGTTCTGTGAAAAAGAATGCTGAAGGTTTTTAAAGGACTATCACAGAGACTAGAAGAGGGGCTAGCTATAATATTAAGAATTATTGACAAATGACACTGATTATCCAGTTGAGGACTGACACTACACTTGGGTAGTGGCAACAGTCTTAACAGTTTCAAAATTGCCTCCAGAACTATACAGTCACATATGTGCAGAAGAAAAGAAAGCATTTTGCCAGGTTTGGGGGCAGAGAGTTTACTAAATTGGACCTTGTAGAATAACAAGAACAAAACTATGGGCATTGTTGACACAGTGCTTGATGAATAGACAAGAAAGTGTAGCCAGGGAATGGCTGTGAAAGACTAGGAGAAGGAAGGAACAAGAAACAACATGTTCAGTGTTATAGGTTGAATTGTGTCTTCCAAAAAGATATGTTAAAATGCTACCTTCTGGTACCTGTGAGTGCGACCTCACTTGGGGTTTTTGCAGATGTAATCAAGGTCATTAGGGTGGGTCTTAATCCAATAACACTGGTGTCATTATAAGAAGGAAAAATTCAGACAGAGACAACCACACTGGGAAGACTATGTGAAGACAGAGACATACAGGGAGAAGATGGCCATATGATAATGTAGGCTAAGATTGGAGCAATGCGTCTACAAGCCAGGAGTACCAAGAATTGCAGGCAAACTCTAGAAAGCCAGAAGGAGCAAGGAAGGTTTCTCCCCTACAGGTTTCAGAGGAAGCATGGCCCTGCCAATGTCTTGATTTCAGACTTTTAGCCCTCAGAACTGTGAGACAATAGATTTCTGTTATTTTAAGCTACAGAATTTGTGGTATTGTTACAGTAGCATTAGAATGTTAATACACTTTTGTTATTTTGTTTGATACCTATCATCAAAAATCAGTATGGATCAATTAATTTTTAGAATGTGGAGAAAATTAGTCAGTTACATATCCATAAAATGCTGTTCATGTTTTTCATAATTCATTGGTTTATGATATATATGACAAGAATATGAATAATATGAATTGGAAAACTCGTATCTCAATCTTAAAAATCTTTTAATGCTTTCCATTAAACTACCCAATGCCTATAGTGTTCTCAAATGTTGAAAGAGCCTGAGTTTTCTGTGCTCTTTCAGGCTAAACTATGCTTTGTTAAAATAAAGTAAAACTTAAATGTAAACATTTTATATATTTAAGTGTTGCAAAATCTGTTGGTTGGAATGGTTTATCTGCATTTATTATCCCACACAAAGCAAATGTCACTAATGATTCTATTTACCTGCTTTTATATAACACTTATTTAATTAAACTATAATTTATATAAATTGAATGACACAAAAATATTATGTGATTGAACATTTATCCTGACTTTGAATGTGGGCACTTGTACATATTTTTTGACTAATAAATGCTTGACTCTAAAAAGTATTTATTTATACAATTATATAATTTGAATGGGATATATTTATAGACAGTATTTGCAATTGGGAATCTTATTGACACAGAGTATGTATAGTGCACAGAGGAAGAGAAATGGATTTTTTTTGGTAACACTTATAATGGCAATTGTGATGATGATAATAAGGCCTAGGCTTTAAAGAGTGCTTACTATATCACAGAATTTACAGGATCTATCTCATTTATTTCTGAAAAACAAAAACAAACAATGAAGTAGCTGCAATTATTATGCAGCCACATCACAACCCAGAACTTTTACTGTCAATCTCTATACTGCTTCAGTAAATTACATAACTATGCATTCAAAGAGTAAACATTCATTGAACTAACTCTCTTGTCTTTTTTTGATAGAAGAAGCCATTTCAAGGGACTTTGATAAAATATTCTATGATCTTAAATTTTTTCATTTCAAATCTACTTATAACTAATTGGATATAGAATGAATGGTCAGAACATATGATGTATGAGTCAGACATATAAACATAAGGCCGAGTTATGCCAGAGTGGTTGATGGACTGCCTAACTATATAACACAAAACAATGAGTAATTATTCACTTTTGTAGAAAAAATGAATTAGTAAATGTATAAATTAATGCTTAGAGAATTCTGCAAGGAACTGAGCTCATCAGCAACTGATTATAAAAAGAAGAGCTTGTAAAGAGAAGCAAAGTTAAAAAACCAGTAAAGCTTCAGGTAAGATACAGAGGAAAAAAGTATTAAAAAGATTGCAAATACAACTGGGAAAAGGAAGAAAATTGAAGAAAGTTGATTGGATTTTGCCAAGAAACCATTTATGACTCTGTAAAATAATGCTGGTAGAAGGGTGAGGCCAAATCTTCTGCTGAAATGACTTTTTAGAAAAATACCAATTTTTTCCCCACCCAGAACAATTTTCAGATCTCTCTAGCTTTGGGAGTTATTATGGTTATTGCAAAAAGGTTTATATTAGAGAACAGTAAAAAATATTTTTTCAAAATATTCCACCTACTAGGTAGTGTATTTCAATCAAGTAGAAATCATGAGGGAAACAAAAATTATTTCTTCTTTCATATCTCAAAACATCGTGATCTGTTATATAATTACTATCTAAATATGGGGAATTAATGTAGAATTTTATTAAATCATAGGATTTCTTATACCTAAATTAAGAAGATTTCTTTAACCTTACAGGTCTGATAAAATTTCCTGCTGAAAGTCTTCCATCCCAAACCCAAGGGCTTAAACTCAGTAATATTATAAAGGAGCAAAAGAAACCTGGTTTTCTTTCAGCTTCTTTGTGTGTGTGTGTGTGTGTGTGTGTGTGTGTGTGTGTGTCTACATATGTAATATAAATACATTTAAATATATAAACTATATAATTATAAATTTACATCAACACTTTTGCAGCTCAGCCAGTTTTCCAGCTTCCTATATCAAGGAATGAAGTAAGAGGCTTATTCTGAGTTTTGAAAGGAGACTAGAAGAGGAAAAGGGTGACATTTTAGTCTTAGGAAATGTACCACAGGCAGTAGGAAAGTCAGAGTACACATAGCAATGGATAGTAATATTTAGAAACTTAAGTGGAGATGAATGGACAAAGCCATTTTAGTTCACCAAGTTGCCTTGTAGTAGTTGGTAGAATCAATGTGGTTGTGCTAGCTTAAGAGAGTGTGTAGTGGCATTGGGAGAAGGAAGGTTAATTTAGACTCTACTTATTAAAGGAGTTCTGGTGTGACATGGTAAAACCAGGGGTGGAGATCATTTTGCACGTGTGTATTGAGTGGAGAGGCAAATGTGAGGAAAAAATTGACAAAAAAAACTTGCCCATATTTAGCCTAAATATGACTATGTTCCCTTTAGTGAAGGAATTGCCAATAAAGCCATGAATTTTTTAAAAAAGTTAACTGTTTTAAGTTTGGTTGTGAAACTCTGGATTATTCATGTAGCCTTTATAAAAAACACCTTTTGCAGAGTTTACTGTTTAAGTTAATTCATAGATAGTAAGCCTACTAATAAATTCTCTAAATATGAGCAAAATTTATAGTCCCACAAAATTGTCTGGGCCAAGTCTTAGCAGCTTGTAATATGAAATCACTCTCTAGGTGAATTCCAAACAGTACATCTTTCTCTCTGAGAAATAAACCATAGAAAAATCCACAGTTCCCTACAAACTGCATTGTACTTTGAGGTGTATAACAGCTTGCAATCAAATCACCTATTGTTTGTAACAACTCTAGTTTAGGAATAGGATGCAATCCCACATGGCCTACCACTTGAACAATTTAGCCAGAAAAGCCATGGATAAATCTTTACTTAGTAAATGTTTCCAGTAAAATCTGAATCACAGCCAACTCAGAGTTAGTTAAAGCTCTGAATATCCCTTCAAATTGGTAGACACTTCAATTTTCTTTTTTTTCATAGCAAGTGAAGCAAACAAAATGTAATTTGGGTCAGAATCTGAACAGCTCCTTTGCATAAAACATATCTTAAACTTGGGTCTTTTTTGTCCTTCTTTTATTTGAAGTGTCTCTACACAGCAGAAATAAAAGAAAGTATTTTTATGTAATAATGTTAATGACCAGATGCTCAATTATAGTAAAAAGAGTTTAGGACACATCAATGTTTAGAGTATCACTCTAACCCTTGCTGATATAGTGACTATGACATTTTGATGTCCAGAAATTGGGTCCTTAATACATTTATCAAATCTATCATTAATCCTTAAATTTTGAATTCAACTGAGGCTTATTACTTTGGTTCTCAAAACTTATATTCTGCATATAGTAATTTTATTATGAATAGCCTTTTAGAAAGATTTTATTCCAAAAACCATATTTCACAATTTGCCAAGATGCCTTATACTTTTAAAAAGAACTTAGGTTCAAATCTAAAATTAAGGAGAAAAAATTTAAATGCCATACATGTCCCATACAACATCCCATAATGTCAAATATATTTGGCATAGTTTTAAGGAAATATGTAAATATGGAGCATGTGCAGAAGTCATGAGTCAATCTGTAAATCATTCACAAGAGTCACTCTCAAATAATTCAGTGTATGGACAAGATTAGTGCAGGGAAAGAAACTAAGGTTACTAATGGTTTGGTACAAAATATGATTTTTCTTGAATGAAGGCTTAGAATTGGGGTTTCTGTCAGAGATAGAATGACACAAAATGACAGAATGACGGCAATCAAGGACTCAGAACTATGATAAATGGAGATAGAATTTATAGTAAACATTCTACCACTTAAACACTCTTCTCAAATCTGCTTTCCACGATCCTTATCCCTCTTTTCTGCTACTCTCATGCTGGCTTAAACACAGTTAACTGAAGTACAAAATTCTACCAGAAGATATATAGCTAATGTTCAAAACCTTGGAACTGTGAGAAGCCCTGGGTAGCTGCCTTAACTCCTAAAAATGAAATTTAAATAAAACCAATTTCTTTTCAAAATTTACCCACAGATCAGTTAAAAAAACATCAATATCTCTGAAAGAGTCATGCATCTGGAAAAATATCATTTTTCAACTCTTGGCAATCTTAAAAATTGCTGTAGCATATAAAAACACAAACATACCAATAGCTCTGGTCATAAGAGTGCAATGGCCTAAATCTTCTGGCCAACAAGCATCTTCTGTGTCTAGGAAGTAGTATTTTAAAATAAATTTCTATGCCTATTGTAACTCCCATTTTGAAATGAAACACAAAATCTGTATTTTCTCTTTATAAAATGATACAGATCAATATTTGGCTAATGTTACAAAACTCAAGAAGGATATTTATTGCAAAATAATTTAAAATTTTGATGTACAGGCAATTAGGTTCCATTTCAATACACTATTCTGAAAAATGTTGCTTTTCTTTTTTTTTGGAAAAAAGTAAGAAGTATCTTGGTTACTATGATAAACCAGCTTTTCAGCAGTGGATCCTGCCAGCAAAGCCTTAATATATCTGATTTGTCAAAGTCACCACTCCTGCTAATCTATCCCACCAATGTCAAACACTGAGAGCTATCACCTATATATTTTGTTGTGCAGTGTTGAGAGAAAGATGGAAAATGGGCAGAAAGTAATCTGCACAAACATCAAAATAAATGGCCTTTTTGAGGACAGCTACAAGAAAAATGCAAGAAAAATTAGAAAATCAGCTGTATTTTATGAGTTTTTTTTTGCAACTCTCTCTTTGCCTATACTGTTTGCTTGAATGTAAATTATTCATAACTTTACTATTTTGGTAAGTTGATGAACATTTTAAAACTACACAAATATTTCCTATTAGTGTCAAAATATTATGCGTTTCACTGCATTATGCAGTCATAGTGGAGTAAATAAAATAATGTTAAAAGTAAAATACTTTTAAAGCTTTAAAGCAATATTATTATTATTGTCATTTAACCTAAAATAAAATTATTTAAGCCTGAGTGTTAATATTATATCAGTCTATAAATATTGTATTTAAATTAAAAAATTGTCTTTAGGAAGTTTCAAAAACCATATGGTAACCAAATTTGTTTTTAATTCTATCAACATGAATGAAATTTTCTATAATGGGACAACTAAGAATTTGACTATCAACTAACTGTATGATACCTTATCCTATCGAATGCATGCATGCACATGTGTGTGCATATATATATAAATACATGCATAAATGGGTGTTTCTGTATTTATAGGACAAATATTGTCCTATAAATACATGGTCAAAAATTCTGGAAGTGCTTCATAGTAGAAGAGATTAAAAGTAAAAACTAGGGAAATACAAATATTGATGTGTTACAATATCTATTCCTAAATACATTGAAAATTATTAGCAAGACTCTTCACATTCTCAGTAAGGAGAAAGTCAAAGTGAGGACATTTGTTGTAAACATGTGTCCATTTAGGTCCATAAACCATACAAGCTAGATATTTAGAAAAGTGTCGAAGATGCAGAGCAAAGGGGAATTAAGGGGGCCTATATTTTCTGAATATATAATCTTCCACTTTCACTATAATTACATAGAAATCAAAATTATTAGTATAGATTAGCAAATCAGAAAAATTGCCCTGAATATTTGTGATGGCATGCAAGAAATAAAAATTAAAGTGAGATTTCTCTTCACAGTTTAGACTTATTGGTTAACTGACATACATAATAAAACATAATAGAAGGAAATAAGTATTAGGAACACTGGGTTTAGGTCAGAAAAACCTAGGTTCCAGAACCATTTCATCTACATGTTAGCATCGTTAATCCTATATTACTTCATGTGTAAAAGGGGAATAATAATAGTGCTTCTTATGGTTATTAAGAGATTTAACCCTTCTCTTTAAATTCTACCCACCTATTTTTCCAGCAATTACTGCAAGTGTACTGTGCTTTCTCTGGATGGTTAGAACTTCTCTTATGCTGTATACAGTGTTCTGTCTTTATCTTCGAGTAAAATTTAGTACCTTTCTTTTGATATATAAAGAGAGTTTTGGGCTATAGTGTTTTGTTGTTGTTATTAGATTTAACAATTAGCTTTCAAGCTTGCCTTTACTCTGACTGACTTACCAAATTAATTTTACAGTCATAACTAAGAAATGGCTGAGTGTTCTAAGTGATATCTGTTCAGTTCCTAAAGCATTGAAATCCACTGATGCATGAGTGAGACTGGCTAGGTTTGAACACCATCATTATCATTGCAAACAGTTGTATAGAGTGTAGTCTCTTGTGCTAGGCACTATTCTAGAGACCATATTTATTGAATCTTTTAATTCTTATAACTCTGTGGAACACATCTTATTATATCCATTGCACAGATGATAAATCTGAGGCACACAGAGATAACGTAACTTATTCAAAGCCACACAACTGTTGAGTGACAGACCATGAATTCAAGCTCAGGCAGCAAAGCAGTGGCTCCAGACCTCTTGGCCTGAACATTACACCAAGCTGATTTCATCGTAATTTAAGAAGAATGAGATATGCGGTGCCCTGGTATTTTCAAAACTGTTATACATACTACATCTGTATTTGGTGATTTGGATCCTGACAATGGCAAGTTCTAGTTAGCACTGAGTCCATTCTCTTACCCTTCAGCTCCAAGATCTGTAGTGTCTTGCACCAAACACCAAAGAAAATTATATGATGATCGTTTTCCGATGAGAATCTGAAAGTACTGCATGCATATAACTTCACCAATACCTTGGGGTTTTGTAAGGTCAATGGAAGGGTATTAAACTTGCATTTGTTTAACAAAGTTTACTTCTGATTATAGAGGGACCTTACAAATGATTCTCTGTCTCTGCATAATTTAAATAGAGTGCTAATAAAATTAATGATAGCAATAATAAAAACCTATACCTATATCAATAACTATATACCCTATTTCATGGTAAACCCTTTCCTCTTTCATAATAGAAGCAAGCTATATAAACACAATACACATGCTTAAAATCTAATGAGGACATTTCACTTTGAAACTATATTCTCAATATTAGAGGGATACCACCTATTTAATGCTCATCTAAATAGGCAATATGTTATGGCATCTGCCTCTTCACCACTCTGAATGTGTGGTCCATCATTGCCAATGATTTTCTGGGTATTTTCTATTTCAGCAATGTCCTTTGAGCATTAGTGTATGTTTTCATCTGAAGAAAATGGAGACTCTTATGCTGCCATTCCTTCACCCTTTGACTCAAAGCCTGCTTCCTTATTACTAGACAATGAGAACAGTAGAATAGGAAACATATCATCATAATAAAATTCTAATACTTATTATTTATTGATCATTTGTAAGGTGCCAGACACTACACTAAATATGCATACCATCTCAAGTAATGTTCACATATAAAGTATATAGTATATATAAAGTATAAAAATCATATGTAGAATTAACAAGTATCATTGACCTTACACAGTTAAAGAAACAAAGGCTTAGGAATGTTAGGCAACCTGCCCAAGGTTCTACAACTAACCTGCGGCAGAAACGGTTCTGGGATCAAGCCTCTGCTCCTAATGAATACTTCCCTTCAGTGCTATATGGAGGCACGCCTACAGTTGTCAGGTATAAAGAAAAATCACATCTAAATATGTTTCTCTGCCTTCTTACAGAATTGTCCTGTTCCAGTGTCCGTGCCTCATTTTTTTGAACAGCTTTATTGAGATATAACTGATATGCAAAGAATTGCACATATTTAATGGGTCCTTGTTAATGTCAGCTGACAGGGGCCGGAGGTATTGGGAAAGAAAGGAAATCACACGTTTGGGATACTACTCTTATAGCTTTGTTCTATGTACTTCTAGGAAAGAAGAGGGTTGCTTCCTAAGGAGGGGCCACCTTATCCCTCTAATGGGAAGGTTTGATGCTCCCTTTCTAGATTTCTTCGTGGAATGATGGGCAGCATAAATTGACATGTACTACACACTTATAGCCATGATTTGAATCATCTACTTACTGGAAAGGTAGGGACTACTATACACAGCATCATTACAATGCTACATCAGTACAGTTACAATGTTTCGATATTAAAATAATTTTCTGCTTTTCACTTTCCATCCCTTCAAAATGAAGAGTTTCTAACATCATAGAGCCTGTATTTGGCCAACTGAAGTATTCTTTTGATTAAATTATAGAAAAATTTGGTTCTCTCAGTCTCCTTACACACACACACACACACACACACACACACACACACACTTGCATATGTGCAGAACCCCCACACAGACACATTCAGGAAGGGAAGCGTCCATATCCTTAGCAGTCATATTTTTAGTTGTCCAATAATAGGAAATTCTGTTCCATTTATATTTATATTGGTGGAAGTGAAATACATGATCCCCATACGTGTTCTAAAATATCACAAAAGGTGAACCTTTTCACTCACATAGAGTATTTAAATCTAATATAGTATAAAATCTCTGTGTCAAATTACTTTATATTAGGTTACAGAAATAGGAAACATATGTATTATATATAATTCATGATTGAATTCTTTATCTAGATTATCTCATTTAATTCTATAAAATAGATGCTATTATCTCCATGTTAGAGATGAGGAAATGCAGTTGTAAAGGGTTTAGGTTAAGTACTCAGGTTCTTACAACTGGTGGGTGATGAAACTAGGATTTGAACTAAGGCTATCTGTTCCTCAAGTACTTGTTTTCAACTGTGCATCTACAGAGAGCAAGTCAGGGAGCATAACAGAAAAGGATTTCTGAAGGTGCCTCATTTTTATCATTGCTCATTCACAAAAGGATGCTGGGAAGTCCAGTATCTCTTAGCTTGGTACAGTAAAGAACTAAGCATCAAGATCCTGATACTAAAACATTCTGATTTTTTTTTTTAGTGGCAAATGTAAAAGAGCAATAAAGGAAGTAATATTCTTCACACAGTCATTTACTTTTTAGAGTATAAAATCAGTAATATTTTATCAAAACTATATCTAATATGAGACTCCATCTATCAGCAATCTGTTTATTATATATGTATTTGTATAATTAAATAATTGGTACATTTTACTTCAAATCTTAAAAAGTAATCAGCAATCATAAAATAAATTAAAAGTTAAACATAGTGTAAAATCCTATGTTTGGTATATGTTTTTTCTGCTCCAACCAATTAACTATATAATTTAGCTCATGACCAGGTTAAATTTAGGATTTTTAAAATGTATTATTGAAAGATAAATAGGACATGAGATTTTAAAACCTACATGCAACTATCTATCTTTAGCTTTTTTAGGTATAATTCATTTTGGACCAACTTTTCTTGGTCACCTCGAGCCCTCATCCATACGTTTACATGTGGTTTTTCAGGTTAGACTAGGTCGAAGAAGAGATGATCTGATATACTTAGTAGTCAACAAAATTTAAGGTTTAACCGTCAACTTGAAAGAAAAGTCATAATTCCCTTGCAGATGCAATATTTGTAGTTCCAAATATCTGCAAATGATTTCTCTGACTTCCCATATAGTCCATTCAAGATTCTACCAACATTTTTAACAGCTATTAAAAATCTATGTGTACTCCAAAACTTTGTACACCACCCTTGTTGTAACCTATGAGAGAGTAATTCTTCATATGTGTCTATTGAATTAACTGAGGATCAATGAGTTTAAGTAATTTTATCAAGATTACAAAATCAATAAGTGAAAGATGGAGTCTAGTGTAAAAACTAGTATCTTCCCATCTCTACATCTAAGACTTGTTGACTAAAGCATGGAACCCTTTGCAATCTTTACTTCAGTGTCCAAAGTGAATATCAGCAGGATCGCCAGCTTCAGCCCTCACTGAATGCTACTTCCAGCCTGACTTCTAGTTGCTGTTTTGGCTGCTTCTTTATCTACTTGGTCATTAAAAAACACATTCTGTTTTGCATACCAGAGCTGTAGGGATTTTCAAACAGTGTTTCATGGAGCTTTGGGGTTATATTTGGATTGTACTACAGTTACATTTGAAAATAAAAGTTGTACTTATAAAATTTGAATATTACACTAAATATTTACAAATACAAATTTCATCCTAATGAGTCAAATATTTTAAAGTTTTTCTCATCCCCAAACAACAAACTAATGAGTCCAAGATTATTTTATGCCAGCACAATTTAGGTATTTTAAGGAAAAAATATCTTTAAAAAAACAAGACCTGGTTCTTTCCTAATGTTGTATTTACCCTGGGGGACTTCAAACATTGTATATTGTGGAAATGATAGTCCACACACTACTGATACCACTTCATGTCACTTCTATAGATTTCAGAGTGTCACTGTCCAATTTCTGATGGAGGATCTGACACCAATGATTCTTGTTCTATTTCAGGTTACTAGGTTGTAGTTTGCATTTTCCATTATCTAATACAAAATTCCCTAAGACAAATGATCTTTTATAAATATAAAAGCCTCCCTTGCTTCTCTTCAAAAACCTCTTTGAAAATATTTTCCAAATTTATTTCTAATCAAGGGTATGTTAATGGAAATGGAAAAGATGAATCAGGTGTGAGAGACTTGAGAACAAGAAATTGTAGGACTTAACATTTGATTATAAGGCATGGTGTCAGTCATATGTGACAGAGGAAAAGAACATACTAATGTTTAGGGACAGATTGAAAGTGGGAATGATGGTTATTAAAATTGGAGTAGTAAAACAGTTACTGCAATGGTAACCTAACAAAAATATTAGAAATAGAAGAAAGTATGGTTGCCTTCTGAGCATTATTATGTAAAGACAATTGTTAGGGGATATCTGAAGTATCAAAATACCTCAAAAGAGTAGTGGCTAACCGGTTTGTAGTAATGTGTGCCAGGCATTCTTATAATTGTTTTATTTTTTTTTTTCTTATTTAATCTTAATCATTTTGTAGAGATGGAAATTCTGTTATGTTCATTACAATGATGAGGGAGTTTATACTCCTTGCCTAAATTCACAGACAGTGGTGGAAGAATTAAAACAAAGGTTGACAAACACAGGATCTTGTAGCCCTAACAATTAACCTTGCCTAAAGAATTAAAAGTAATGAATGAGAACAATTTCCATAAATTAGTTGTAGGGATGGTTTATTTATTCTTGTCATGAATTAGAGTATTTTCTCACAAAAAGATATGTGAATTAATGAGAAGAAAACAAAAAACAAATTCTTTTTTTTTTTTTTTACTTTTCTAAGTAAATGTCATTGGCTTCCTTAATATACTCTGTGTGTGTGTGTATGTGTGTTTGTGTGTGTATGTGCATGCGTTAGGGTTGGCCATAAAGTATTAGTGTTAACTAAATAATGTTATGGATGTTTTTTACATGTCAGGATAATTACATAACAGACGACCCCCAAAAAAGCGTAGCCATGGTTATCAACCTAGAGTAATCACAACGTTTTTCCTGATGATGCCACACACTTCCCACAGTGTTAAATGTAGTCTCCCTTAGTCTAAGAGACAAAAACAAACAAGTAAATAATAAAATATCAGGTAATTATAAATTATATGAAGAGAAAGTGTGGTAAGTTTATACAGAGTGACCATAGGAGTGGGGAGCCACAGCAATCTTTCTGAGGAGGTGGTATTAGAGATGAATGAAATGAGGGAGTTATCAATGAGTATATCTGCTTTAAATTTTTTTAAGCCAAGCCTACTTATGCACACCTAGAGACCTTTTGTTAGCTTATAAGTGTTCTTAAAAAATCAGCCCATGTTCCCTGGCATCAGAGATATTTCTTATTTTTTTTTTTTTAGCCCACCTGAAGCTTGGTGGTGTAAAACAGCAATCTCCTCCCTTTTTTTTTTTTTAACAATTTGTTTATTCATTCACCTATTGATGGGCATAAGGAATGTTTTTTTTTTAACATCTTTATTAGAGTATAATTGCTTTACAATGGTGTGTGAGTTTCTGCTTTATAACAAAGTGAATCAGTTATACATATACATATGTTCCCATATCTCTTCCCTCTTGCATCTCCCTCCCTCCCACCCTCCCTATCCCACCCCTCTAGGTGGTCACAAAGCACTGAGCTGATCTCCCTGTGCTATGCCGCTGCTTCCCAGACATTAGAATATCTCTTTCAGTCTCCATGACCCAGCTTAGCTCAATTGAACAGAAATCAGTTATGTTGTGTCTTCCTGAATAGTACTCACCCGACTCTATAAAAAGTGCTAACGAACTTTTAAATTTATCTACCAGTGGATCACACATAATAACAAATTTGTCTGCTAAGAATCTGTTATATGGGGCTAAGCACATTTGAAAGAAATATAGAAAAAAACCTCTTTATAATTCCCAGAATATAATCTGGATTTTAAAGAGACAGGGCAAGTTAGAATTATCATATTTGAATTAACACCAGAAATAGTACACCTAGAAAAGTCAAAGCAAAGCAAAATGAAGCATGTCTATGATGGACAGATATCAATCTATACACCAAAGTATATTTTATACACACACACAGACACACACACACACCAGGCACATTAACCTTTTTTCACTGATACATTGTCATACATACACATGTATTACACTTGATACCTAATACAAGTCATTATCCTCCTCTCCAATAATTTCTCAACATTTCTGCATTATCTCTAGTCTTATTTCTCTCTAATTTTTTTATCCTGGATAAATGTTCAAATACTATCTGAAGGGGTCCACTATATAATTACTAATATAAAAAAGCAAGCGATATTTGCTTTTAAGTGAACTCTATTTTGAAATATATTCTCCAGAATAATGGGTGAAGCAACTTATTTTTCTCCCTATTTATTGTAACCCAAAACAGTTTAATTAGTATAACTTCCATATTTAAACCGTTTTGTCAGACATTTCTTTCCAATTTGATTAAAAACTCTCTACTGTGAATCTTTGTTTGAATCTCACACACATCAAAATAAAGATAACTACATCAACATTTGCACCATTTGTCATATGTTGACTCATATTGTTTATTACTTATTTTGTCAAAAGGTAAGAATATCTTAGTATAACAAAAATCTGTTTATTCTATGCCCTTCACATGATTTCCTCTTTCTCCATTTCCATTTATTTGTATAGCTAAAGAAATAGTGAATATATGAAACAAGACAGTGACATTCAGTAGTAAAACAGAAAAAATCAAAATAGAAGCGTGGTAGAATCTCATCAAATATTGTTTAGGGTAGAGGGTATTTTATTAGCTGATCCAAAATCTAATATGCTTGTCAAGTATATCCCTACTTTATCAGAGGATGAACCTAGCTATTGGTACACTTCGCTGTAAGATTGCTGATATTTAAAATGTGTTTAAATGTTAGTAATGAAGATCATAGAGAAAGGGAGGGAGGGAGAGAGAGAGAGAAGATAGGGAGAGGATTATTAGACCCATACTGAGTTTTGTGGAGCTCCTTTTTTTTTTTAATGTTGGACCATAGTTTATTCCTGCAAGTCACATTGAAAAGAAAAATCAGCTAACATGGGGGTGGTGGGTGTATTGTTTTTAGAGTCTTGCACCACTAAGGTTCTCCATGGCACAAATTATACCCCTTTTGTTGTCATAATAGATATACATAAGTTTTTAAAATTTAGAAGTGCCATTCTTTTTTTTTTTTAACATCTTTATTGGAGTATAATTGCTTTATAATGTTGTGTTAGTTTCTGCTGTATAACAAAGTGAATCAGCTATATGTATACACATATCCCCATATCCCCTCCCTCTTGAGTCTCCCTCCCACCCTCCCTGTCACACCCCTCTAGGTGGTCACAAAGCACTGAGCTGATCTCCCTGTGCTATGGGGCTGCTTCCTACTAGCTATCTATTTTACATTTGGTAGTGTATATATGTCCATGCCACTCTCTCACTTCGTCCCAGCTTACCCTTACCCTTCCCCGTCCCCGGGTCCTCAAGTCTATTCTCTACATCTGTGTATTTATTCCTGTCCTGCCCCTAGGTTCTTCAGAACCATTTTTTTTTTTTTTAGATTCCATATATATGTGTTAGCATACGGTATTTGTTTTTCTCTTTCTGACTTAACTTCACTCTGTATGACAGACTCTAGGTCCACCTACCTGACTACAAATAACTCAATTTTGTTTCTTTTTATGGCTGAGTAATATTCCATTGTATGTATGTGCCACATCTTCTTTATCCATTCATCTGTCGGTGGACACTTAGGTTGCTTCCACATCCTGGCTATTGTAAATAGTGCTGCAATGAACATTGTGGTACATGACTCTTTTTGAATTATGGTTTTCTCAGGGTATTGCTGAGAAATTATGGTTTTCTCAGGGTATTGCTGGGTCATATGGTAGTTCTATTTTTAGTTTTTTAAGGAACCTCCATACTGTTCTCCATAGTGGCTGTACCAATTCACATTCCCACCAACAGTGCAAGAGGGTTCCCTTTTCTACACACCCTCTCCAGCATTTATTGTTTGTAGATTTTTTGTGATGGCCATTCTGACTGGTGTGAGGTGATACCTCATTGTAGTTTTGATTTGCATTTCTCTAATGATTAGTGATGTTGAGCATCCTTTCATGTGTTTGTTGGCAATCTGTATATCTTCTTTGGAGAAATGTCTATTTAGGTCTTCTGCCCATTTTTGGATTGGGTGTTTGTTTTTTGATATTGAGCTGCATAAGCTACATGTATATTTTGGAGATTAATCCTTTGTCAGTTGCTTCGTTTGCAAATATTTTCTCCCATTCTGAGGGTGGTATTTTCGTCTTGTTTATGTTTTCCTTTGCTATGCAAAAGCTTTTAAGTTTCATTAGGTCCCATTTGTTTATTTTTATTTTTATTTCCATTTCTCTAGGAGGTGGGTCAAAAAGGATCTTGCTCTGATTTATGTCATACAGTATTCTGCCTATGTTTTCCTCTTATCGTGTCTAGCCTTACATTTAGGTCTTTAATCCATTTTGAGTTTATTTTTGTGTATGGTGTTAGGGACTGTTCTAATTTCATTCTTTTACATGAGTTTTGTAGAACTCTTAAACAAATGGTCCAGTAAAAGAGAAAGAATAGGAAAGAAACTACCAAAAAGTAGGAAAATCAAACAAACCAAATAAATTCATGAGAATGTGGTATCTGGGAAGTAAAGGTTAAAGTGTTTCAAAAGGACTGAATAGTCAACCTTTATATACTGGTGGAAAAGGAAGATGAGAACTGAAAAGTGTCCAGTGGATTTATCAACAAGAAAGTCAAATAGCTACTTGAGAAGGTTTGGAAGAGTCATGAAGGTAGAGTAAGATTGGAGAGAAGTGGAGGTAGACAGGGTCATGGAAATGGTGTCTAGAAAACAAAAAACAAAAAACTCTTTGAGAAGTGTGTGGACAATAGCAGAATATGGATGGCACCAACAGGGGAATGTGTCTTCCCAGCCACGGACTGTTAGGTATGTATGGTTAATATAGACTTCCAGTGGGAAGGATTTTATGGAGAAAATAAAACTGATGATTAGGAGAAAAGATTTGGCAGACTGAGGTGAATACCTGAGAAGTCAGAAGTAGAGGAGTGTTTGAATCCTGATATAAGTTTGGGTGTTTCCTCCCACTATAAAAGGTGGAAAGAGAGGGATGGGTGTAGACTGAAGTAAGCTTTTTAGATTTGGAGGCAAAAGAACGTGGGGGGGACCCCGTCAGATGATTTCTACTTTCTCAGTGAAACAGAAGGCAAGATTACCAGCTGTTAGAAAAGCAGGTGGGCAAAGGAGGCAAAGGAAATTTGAAAAGCAATTAAAAATTTAATTTCCTAACAAGTAACATTTTAAAAAACAGACTTGAAAACATTGTCTGGAAGGAGGGAATGTGTGACAAAGTGTCTCATTGTCTTTGTGATTATGAAATAAGGCATTTGCATGCTGTTCATAAACTTCAGGCTTTTCTCCACATAATGACAAAGTGATAAGAATGTTTAAAGGGGGAAGAGATAATTTTACCTGGACTGGGCATGAGGCATGCTGGGAAGACATCATGATACAAAGTGGCCTCTACTCTAAGCCATAAAGGACAGATAAAACCTGGACACCAGACAATAGAAAAACCATGTTCTTGGCCTAAATAGCAAAAGCAAACGCTTGAAGGTAAAAAAATTTGGGGGATCCTGCTGTGCCATACTCATCAGGGGGCACATGTGCTCTACTTGCTTTCTTTCCTCCTCATGAAATAGTGTGTGTGCGTGTGTGTGTGTGTGTGTGTGTGTGTGACAAAGTAAACTTTCTAAAGGTAAAGGTGATAATGAAAAGAAAAAAAAATATATATATATATACCATTAAACATGATTCTTTCCCTAGAAGGAAACTCTTGTCCATCTGAAATTTATTTCAAAATTGGGAAAGGGGGAAACTAAATGAATTGGGACTTACTGCTGTTGTTGTTGCCTGTTGCAGGTGCCTAAGGGCAACATACAGTCTTTAAGAGGGAAGAAACCACAGAATGTTAACTGAATTATTGTTATTGTTATCATTATTATTATTTTAACTATAAGGACTCATGGTGATATAATTTTTTTTTTTTTTTTTTTTTTGGCTGAGCTCACCTTCAGACCAGACTCTCTTTCAGGGGCAGGGCTGTCTTTATATTTCTTTCAGTACGACATACACAGCTCAAGTACTTAAAATGGGTTGTATTAAATGTATGCAGAATTTAAAAGAGGGTAAAATGGCATCGCAACGGTTTTTCAGGCTCATGTATTAAAGGGTGGAATTATTTTTTAATCTGAAAAATTAATTCTTATTGCATTTATTGTTGTACCTGACTGTTCCTGACTCTGTAAGATACTTTTACCTATTTTTCCTTAGCTACAACCTCAATACAAATTATTTTCAAGTATATGTGTTGAATCATCTTTAAATCTATGCAGATATTATATATTACATTTCTTTTATAAGCTGCATATTTCTTTTCATTGAAATATCTAGCAAGGTAGAGAGTCAATAAATGCTTATTAAAATGATCAAATGAACATGAATATTTATTAGTGACTTATTAGAGTGACATTGCCAGCTGCTTATACCTTTGAAGCTGGGAATACTACTCTGGGATAAATTTCTAAAAAGGTTCATATTAAAATCTCATGGATTATATATATATATATATATATATATATATATATATATAAAATCACACATGTAATTCAGCTACTGAAAACTACAGACAAGTTCACCTCAAAACATAGATTTAGTGTTCAAGGCAGGTGATTGGTTATAAAGTCTTTTCGATATTTACATCATCATTTTCTGAACAAATGTTTACCAGGAAAATGAAGAGTTATATAATGCAAACTTAAAATGACAAGCTTCTGTAGGGATTACATTACTGTAATGTATAAATCTGCCATTATCTAAAATTAATTGTGCACATGTCAAATATTTGTATATATTTATGTGTATATATACATAGGCGTGTATTTATACTCTCAACTATTTCCTGTCATTTTAGACAGATACGAATTCAGTCAGAGTTTATAACAAGGCAAGATTTTTGTGGAAATATTGAAGCATATTACAGATCAAAGAAATTGTTGTGAAAAACAAAATCTTGTATTTTGTATATATATGTAAAGTTACATTATTGAGAGCTGCATGCAGACAAACTCGCCCAGAATTACTATCCCCAGCTTTTCCAAGTTTTAAAATGAAAGGAAGCTAGAGTGGTCTGAAATGCCTGCAAGTAAACCCAGAGGGCAAATTTGGTCGGGTTCTTGAAGCTTTATGGTGGTGAGCTGTTGGGCATTAATAACATCACTGGTCAGGGGAAAACTTAAACACATGGATTCACTCTCAGCCATGGTGTCAGAATACTGACTTTTTTCCTTTTGTCCTGACCAGGAGATCTAGAGTATAAAACATAAAATAACACCACATTTCATTCTCCAGAAGAGTACATTAAGACTCCCCTACCTCCAGTACAAATGTAACATGTACAGTATCACTTAGTGTTTCAGTTTTATTTCACTATAACGTACAGGCAAAAAGCATCATGAAAAAACAGTTCAAAAGAAAAGAAAGCATTTTATGACTTGTTACACAGAACAGCTTCTCTTCTCCCTGATCGCATTATGGTTTAAAAGGATTTCTTATCAAACTCTCACTATAGTAAAGAAAAAGAAAGCTTCTCTTACCAGAGTGGAATAAAGCTTCAACCTTGCTATAACATTTTCTGCAGCTTTTGTTTGAAAAGGCAGACCCAAAGCGGCTTTGTGCAAACAACTGATCTGGCTGATCTCCAGTCCCTGCACAAAAAACAGTATAATTGGCTCTCAAAAAAATGTTGTAAACATTCATCATGATGGCAGTTGCATGTTGAATCTAGTCACTGTTACCCTAGTAAACTTTTTCCAAACAGGCCAATTACGTTTCTGCTTTCAATACTTGCTGTTTGATTTTCTCTATTCATTGCTGAGATTAGTATCTTTAAAGAAGCCATGAATTTGTGAGTGTCAGTTCTACTACTATGTCAATACATTTGGTTTCTCAAAGTGTGGTTCAAGGTTTTTTAAAAAGCATTTTAAATCAGATGACATAGATAAATACATTTACTTGGCATCTATTGTGTCTTCATTTTGAAATTTGACAATATTCAGTCCCTTATTTATATGCTAATGAGAGATCAGTATTATTAGGTCTCTTTCATTCCTATTTGGTAAAAGTCAGGTGACCACTCCACATCTCTACTTTGCACAGAAACCACATCAGTAATGTCTACAACATACCCTAGAGTCTGAGACCAACTATGTTGGATTTCTAAGTCTTGTATTCCACTGTTCCTCTTCCCAAACCTTCAGAGGGGTCCAAACACAACCATATCCTTTAATTTTTATGGGAGCAATGAAGGGTTACACAGCTGGACTTTTTTCTTATTTTTAAACATATAATATTCATGAGAGCATTAACTGATTATAACTGTGAGAGGCATATTTATTACCAAGAAAAAGTGAACACTAGATCAAAAAATAAGCTTCAATGTAAAACAAACTCAAACTGTATCATTTCTAACAATGATCTGAGCAATACATTGATCTTACAACCATATGAGTATGTGATCTTTGCCTTGCTTCCCAAGTGTATGAAGACTGGTTAATAGTTATCAGCAGTGCCACCATTTGAAAAATATGAATTAACTGCATAGAAGGTTGTGGGGCTATTTTGCATTTTTATATTTGATAGTTTAGTTTTCATCATACAAATTATACAAGTATATCAAAACAATTTATGACTATACAAATGATTGTATAAATCTCTAAAAATATAAATTATGACAATTTATGTTTCCTAGAAGTAAAAATCTAGATATTCTACAAGTGTAAAATTCTATGTATTGCTGAGCCTTTAAAAGTAACATCTTTAACTAAATTTAAAGAACTTAAAGCCTTTAAAGCAGAATATTCCTTATTTTTATCTGTAGATATCAGTGCCATTTAAAAATTTTAATTATGATTCCAAATACTACAGACAGATATACATATACTACTCTTCCAAGAACACAGATGACTCATATTCTCATTATGTTACTTAGAGAGACAGAGTGTGGAGGAGGAAGCCCTTCACACTGTTGGTTTTTTTTCTTTTTTTTTTAAGGTTAGTATCAGTGAACTGTTATCTCCCTTATTATATAACATTTGCCTTTATAAAATTTCCCACTAACACATTCTTATTTAATTCTTTCATCAGAATAGTGAAGAGGGCATTAAGGCTCTCCATTTTACACATGAGAAAAATAAGGCTCATAAAAGAGAAATGATTTGAAAAATTACTGTAGTAAATACTTAACGGTAGGCTCTTCTGGTGTTGTTCAACTAGGTCTTAAATCAATTCTTCTAAAACAGTATTTCCAAGATTAAAAGAAAAGTTTGTGTTTTCAATTTCTTTCGAGTGGAATTCCTGAATCATATAGTAGTCCTCTTTTCAATTTTTTGAGGAATCTCCATACTGTTTTTCATAGTGGTTGAACCAACTTACATTCCCACAAACAGTATTACAAGGGTTCCCTTTTCTCCATATCCCTGCCAACACTTGCTATTTCTTGTCTTTCTGACAATAGCCTTTCTGACAGGTGTGAGGTGACACTATTCAAAAAGTTATATGCACGCCAATGTTCATAGTAGCATTATTTAAAATAGCTAAGATATGAAAGCAATCTAAAGAAACAGATGAATAAGGAAGATGTGTCTATACACAATGCAATATTACTCGCCATAAAAAGAATGAAATTTTGCAATATGAAACAAAATAGATGGACCTGGATAGTATTATGCTTAGTGAAATAAATCAGAGAAAGACAAATATTGTATGCTTTCACTTACGTGTGGAATCTAAAAAATAAAACAGAAGAACAAATACAACAAAACAGAAACAGGGAACAAACTAGTGGTTACTGGAGGGGAGAAGTGTGGGAGGGGGAGAGAAGGGGGAAAATAGGTGAAGGGGAACAAGAGGTACAAACTACTAGGTATAATATAAATGTTACAAAGATGTAATGTACAGCACAGGGAAAATAGTCAATATTTTATAATAACTTTATATGGAGTATAGTCTATAAAAATATCAAATCACAGGCTTCCCTGGTGGCGCAGCGGTTGAGAGTCCGCCTGCCAATGCAGGGCACATGGGTTCGTGCCCAGGTCCGGGAAGATCCCACATGCCGTGGAGCGGCTGGGCCCATGAGCCATGGCCGCTGAGCCTGCGCGTCCGGAGCCTGTGCTCCGCAACGGGAGAGGCCACAACAGTGAGAGGCCCGTGTACCGCAAAAAAAAAAAAAAAAAAAAAAAATCAAATCACTATGTTGTACACCTGAAACTAATATAAGTCAAATATACTTCAACCTAAAAAAAAAGAATTTAATGAGACAAAAAAACTTTATGTGCTTTAGTTTGCTGATTTGAAAGAGGGAATAAACATTTAGAGAATTATTATAATGTATTTGCAGCTATAATACACTGAGGAAAGAAAAGGTCTCTTCCTAGGCCTAATGATTTTTGAAATGATTAGCAAATGAACTTTGAAAAGATAATTCCTTGTGATTTAACTTTAAACATTTTTTTTAAATTTAAGAATTACCTATTAAGTATCTACTAGGTAACAGATTATCTAAGTTCTTAGGGTACAATAGTGAACAAGATAAGTATTTTCCCTTTATGTTATTTCTTTTCTTTTTTTTTTTTTTTTTTTGTGGTACGCGGGCCTCTCACTGTTGTGGCCTCTCCCGTTGCGGAGCACAGGCTACGGACGCGCAGGCTCAGCGGCCATGGCTCACGGGTCCAGCTGCTCTGCGGCATGTGGGATCCTCCCGGACCGGGGCACAAACCCATGTCCCCTGCATCGGCAGGCACACTCTCAACCACTGCGCCACCAGGAAAGCCCTATTTTCAAACTTAATTACAGTGGACTGGATTACTTTAAATTTTCCTCACTGAGAAAATAGTAGCCACTATATAGGAGTTCCCAACTCTCCTAATCCACCCTACCGATCTACCAAACTCCTCTGAACTTTACCCATGAACCCTTGTAGATGTTCAAAGAATTTTCTCATGCTAATCTCTCTCATTCACATCATTTACCCCCTCTGCACTAAATCATTCCCATAATTTAAAATCCTGTTTTAACATTTCCCTGTATTTAAGGATAAAACCCTCCCACCAACAATGTATCTCTTCAATTCAATATATTTGAATTGAACTCCCTCATGTCAATATATTTCTTCATTCGAAAATATCTCAAAAGATCTTTCTCACTTTTCAGTTCCTTCTCAGTTAACACTTAGCCCATACTCTCAAGCCACTAAAATAAATTTCATCTTACCTGATCACTCAATAGTTTCTGAACTCAATTAACTAATTCCTTCCTGAAACATTGTTTTCTCTTGGCTTTAGTGATGCCATATGCTTGTGATGTTTATCATCGTTTGCAGGCCTTTCAATTTAGGTTCATTTGCTGGCTTCTCCTCCTTTGCCTGAATAATACTATTTGGTTGGTCCTGAACTCTGTTCTCTTCTCAGTCTATATTTTCCTGTAGGTGTTCTCATTCAGGTCCATGGCTTTAATTATTATCTATATCCTTTTGACTACCAAATTTATTTCTGCAGCCTGACCTTTCCACTGTACTCCAAATGTGACTCTCCATCTGCTTATGGATCTCAATTCTTGGCTCTCTAACAGGTATTTTAAAATTCAAACATGGCCAGAACATTGATTCTACCATGTCTTTGCAATTCTTGCCTTTCTCCAGTTTTTTAAAATTATTATTAGTAAAATTCACCAATTGTTTAAGCTAAAAACAAGAGGGTTTTTAAATTATGTTTATTATGTTAAAAATGCATAACATAAAATTTACTATCTTAACCATTTCTAAGTGTACAGTTTGATAGCATTAAGTATATTCACACTATTGTACAACCATCTCCAGAACTTTTTCAACTTGGAAAACCAAAATTCTATATTTAGTAAACAACAGCTCCCCAACAGCAATGACCTATTGATATATACAATAATATAGAGCAAACTCTAAGTAATTATGCTGAATGAAAGAAGCAAAATAGAATGAGTCCATACTGTATGATTTTTTTTTAACATCTTTATTGGAGTACAATTGCTTTACAATGGTGTGTTAGTTTCTGCTTTATAACAAAGTGAATCAGCTATACATATACATATATCCTCATATCTCCTCCCTCTTGCATCTACCTCCCTCCCACCCTCCCTATCCCACCCCTCTAGGTGGTCACAAAGCACCAAGCTGATCTCCCTGTGCTATGTGGCTGCTTCCCACTAGCCATCTATTTTACATTTGGTAGTGTATAGATGTCCATGCCACTCTCTTCATTCCAGCTTACCCTTCCCACTTCCCATGTCCTCAAGTCCATTCTCTACATCTGCGTCTTTTTTCCTGTATGATTTAATTCATATAAAATTCTAAAAATGTAAATTAATTTATAGTGACCTGGAGACTAGAAAACAGGGTGGTAAAGCTTAGGAATAGCCAAGGGTCATAAGGAACCTTTTGTGGGTAACAGATGAGTTCATTATCTTGATTGTCTTGATGGTTTCATGAGTATATACATATGTCAAAACTAATCAACTTGCACACTTTAAATATGTATAGATCAATTTGTGTCAATTATGCTGCAATAACATTTACAGTAAATGTGTTCATAAAACTCCTGAAATTAACAAGAAAGTGATATTCAATCTAATATTTAAAGGCAAATATATTTGTACAGCCATTCCACACAAAAGAATGTCCAAATGACCAATACCATATGAAAGAGTGATCAACAGTACTTCTTATCAGGCAAATACATGATCACCATATTGAATAAAATGTCTAAAACATTATTTCAAGATTTGGGAAGAATGCAGAACAAATACAACTCTTATATAACACTTCATGTTTAGCAAATTGGCACAAGCACTTTGAAAACTGTCTGTATAAACTGAAGCTGAATATATACTTACCCTATGATTACCTTATGACCCAACAGCTACAATCCTAATTTCACACTCAAAGAATATATGAATGTGGCAACAAAAGGTATACATTATATTGTTTATAGGAGCTCTCTTTGCAATAGTCAAAAGTTGAAAACTATACAAACGTCCATCAGCAGTAAAATGGACAAATGTATTTCAGAATATTCATGTAATAAAATATGTCAATGAGAATTAACTATTATTATACATGACAACATGGGTGAGTCTCTTTAGCATAATGTTGAGAAAAGATATCACACACAAAGAGTATATCGTGCATGATTCCATTTATACAGACTTCAGAATTGGTCAAAATTAATTTATGGTAATAGAAGTCAGCCAGTTGTTATTTGGGGGTTAAACTGAGGATAACTAGGAAGAGGTATGAAAGAGTTTCCTAAAATATTGGTAATATTTTCTTTCCTATTATGTTTATACTTACTTAGAGAGATATGTTCACTGTAAATATTTACTGTCATTCACTTAAGAGTTTGCACTTTTCTAGATATGTATGTTTCAAAAAAGTTTTCAATTTATATGTTAATATCTATATGTGTGTGTGTGTGTATATATATATATACACACAAAAATACATAATAAAATCATATATGTTCTCTAGGAAAGAATTTTAAATGTTTGTGAAAACACATTGCTAAGGCAATAGTTCATTTTGATAATGGACTATTAACAATGAAAACAAATCACACAGATAGGGTTAAAATGTTCCAGGAGGAAAACAGCCATGTGAATAATTATTTATCCCTGGAAGGCTGCTCCAGATGACATTGTCAAGGTAAATAATGCATTTATTTTCTCAAAATAATACACCATGATAGCACAGATATTACTCTGTATTTATTTTATATTACCTCTTTATGAAACTTCTTGAGGTTCTGACAGAGAAAAAATCTTGCTTTTGGGGGCAGATTTACAAAATCTTTTAGAAAAAAGGAGAAACATAAAATAGTACCTTATCATTTATATTATCTTGTTGCTTTTTCCCTCACATTATTAATTTGAATTTTATGTATTGTTTTCTATATTATCTACTGTTCGCATAATAAGATGAAAACTGCTATCATGGCTTAAAGTTAATCACATAACATTCTTCTGATATATATGAATGCGATTAGCCATGGTGGAAAAAGTGTGTTTATCACACAAAAACAGGCTTGAAGATATATAAATTTTTATAAGTTGTATATTGTTGCTATGCTTCATTTTCCTCATCTGTGAAAAGGAGATGGTAATACTCATCTTCTTGACTGATTGTGAGGAGGCAGTAAGATAACAAATGTGAAGTGCCTAGAATAGACTTTACATATTGGAAATGAAAGCATTATATGCAAAGCTACAAAATACATTCTAATCTAAACACTTACCATTAGCACATCATGCACTAGTAAGAAGATGGCTAGTTTGACCATGTATCGCTAGTGTTTTATGTAATACATAAGCTTGAAATATAATGATACAAAATGAATAAAAGGATTAAAAATACCAAGGAGAACAGATAGTGTAGAATAGTGGCCCTAAAGCAGAAACAGTATTCTAAAAGTATTCATTCTTCCTCTGAATGAGCAGAATTCTGTTTATACAACTGTGACTGAGCACTTCGGTCTGAGTGAAAAAGAATGACTGGAAACACCTTGGCCATAACTTAAAGTAACAAGAACTGTGTCAACAGACTTATAAAAGTTTAGAGATTATTATTTATTACTAAATAAAAGCATAAAGTCATTGCATTGCACAAACAACAGTTATAGTTAAAAAAGAAACCAGTTTAATGGAACTGCTTTCAATAATAAGCCCATGGATTGACCAGAGTCTGATCTCATTATAACTCTTATTGCTTCAATTAGACTTGGTTTATAGTCACCCTCAGTATTGCCTTAGAAAAAAATGGGGTCTCTTTAAATAGAGAGGAGAGCAAGTATAAACAAAAGAGAGAAAGGAGAAAGACATAAGAAAAATAAAAATAATGAAGAGTAAGAAAAGAAAATACAAAAATATATAAATAAAATCCTATTGAGGGTCATGTCTTTAGTCAGTTTTTGCCATGACATGCATATGCCATGACATTTTATTATGTCAACTAACCTAGAATATGAGTGTATGTATATGACTAATCATTTCAAATTTGAGTCATTTAACATTGTTTTGCCTCTTCCTATGAACAAAATAATTTCTGTAATTTTTAACATAATTTAAAAAAATATGTGGATTCTGTCAGAAAGTGGCAGATCAATGATATGCTGGCAATGGTAGTAGGAACAGATATGTTGACTGAAAAGGGCACTGTTTAAAATAAGGAGACTCTTCCATATCATGATGTGGTGGTAGTTATAGCGCTACATACATTTATCAAAACTCATCAAAATATGCACTTGAGATGGATATATTTTATTGTTTTTAAGCCATCTCTCAATAAAAATTAATACTAAGAAGAATCACAAGGGTTAGGCCAAAAAAAAAGTAAGAGAATTTGGATTTCAGATGGAGCATAGCAGTGCACAACTCCAAAAAAATTACTATTTACAAATGTAAATGGTTCCCTTGGAGCTATGCAACAAAGATGGTCCTTCATGCTATACCTTATTCTTTCATATTATTTAGAACTTCATCTTCTCTGTGAAGCATTTATCAAATGCACATTCTTCCCTTTATCTCATCTGCATAGATTTCAAAACTTAATTAAATGAAGTATGTACAAAACTGCACTTATAGCTTATGATAATGAACTTTTAATGGGATATAATAAACTTTGAAATAAATAAGCTGGTCTTCATATTAGTTTCTAAAGATTTTAAACAAACATATATAAATAGTATATAACATTTATTATCACTATAAAATAAAACATTAAAAAATGGCAAGCAAAAAATAAATGATAGTTAAATGAAAATTGAATTCGAATGGCAATAGTCACAGTTAAGACTACTTCTTTTTTCTCCTTTCTTTTCCTTCTGACTTTTCTCCTCTCTCAGTCATGCTCTCCTCCTTGCCCCATTTTCTTCTTTCTTCTGTCCACTTTTTTTCATTACTATAGCAGCTAATATTTATTGAATCCTTCCTATGTGTCAGGTGCTAGCTTCAGTGTTTTACATACTACGTAAGTTATTTTCTTTCTTTTATCTGCATATCTTCTTTATTAGGTCCTTCAGCTTTCACTTTCAAAGTAATTTGTCTCCCTTAGTTTCAGTTCCACTTTGGGGTACAAATAAACATTCACGTGTAACATCTAACAAATAAACTCTTTAGAAGACAATGTCAAGACAATGAGAAGACGATCCATAAGTAGGGAGAAAATATTTGTAAAAGACACATCTGATAAAGGACTACTATCCAAAATATACAAAGAACTCTTAAAGTTCTACAAACATCAACTGGATTAAAAAGTAGGCTAAAAACATTAGCAGATGCCTCAACAAAGAAGATGGATGGCAAATAAGCATAGGAAAAGATGCTTATTTGTCATGGGGAAATGCAAATTAAAAGAAGACTGACAATACCAAATGCTGGCAAGGATGTGGAGCAACAGAAATTCTCATATATTGCTGATAGGAATGCAAAATGGTACAGCAACTTTGGAAGACAGTTAGATGGTATCTTATAAAACTAAACATACTCTTGGAATATAATCCAGCAATATTCCTTGGTATTTATCTAAAGGACTTGAAAACTTATGCCCACACAAAAACCTGCACACAGACATTTTAGCAACTTTAATTATAATTGCTAAACCTTGGAAGCAACCAAAATGTCCTTCAGTAAGTGAATGGATAAAGAAACGGTGGTACATCTAGACAATGGAATATTATTTGGTGCTAAAATAAACTATTATGCCATGAAAAAACATAACTTTAAATACATATTACTAAGCGAAAGAAGTAGATTTGAAAAGACTACATACTATATGATTCCAACTATATTACATTCTGTAAAATTCATTGAGACAGTAAAACTATAGAAATAGGAAAAAGATCAGTGTTTAGGGGAAGGGACAAAGGGTGAACAAATGGAGCACAAAGGATTTTTAGGGCAGTGAAAATATTCTGTATGATACCATAATGACGGATACGTGACATTATACATTTGTCCAAACCCCCAGGATGTACAACACCAAGAGTGACTATAATGTAAACTATAGATTTGGGGTGCTAATGATGTGTCATTGTAGATTTATCAATTGTAACAAATGTACAACTCTGGCGGGAGATGTTGATAATGCAGGAGGCTATGTAAATGTGGGGATATAGTATAGATGGGAAATCTCTGTATTTTCCCCTCAATTTTGCTGTGAACCTAAAACTGTTATAAAAATAAAATCTTAATTTGAAAAAGATAATTAAAAACAACAACAACAAAAAAGCCCACACATAAGAATGTGCACAATTCTAAACTGTATAGCTTGATGAATTTTTACAAAGTTAACATATTTACTGATACAGATTTTTAACATACTGAATTATAGAATATTTCCAGGAGCATGAAATCTTGCCTTATGGTCCCTTTAAGTCATCACTCTTCTCCACCACCCTGCAGTAACCACTTATCTCACTTCTGTTACCATAGGCTAACTTTGTTGGCTTTTGAAATTTTTAATACTGAAATAACACCATACATATTATATATGTATTTATATAAAATGTGGTAGATATTGAAAACACCATCTTTTTTTTTATACATTGAGGTTATATTTTTTGTATACCTGATGATCATATAAAGAAGGTGGGGCAGCTGTCAGTCTTATTTCCTTCCTTTGAAGGCAAGATGCTTTTCCCTTGGGCTCCCTATAAAGATTTTCTCTCTGTGTTTGGTTTTCAGCAGTTTTTATATGAAGTAGCTAGAGTTACTCTGCATTTGAGACTTTTACAGCTTCTCTGATTTTTGGTATTAAATCTTTTGTCAGATTTGGAATATTATTTGTGAGTATCTTTTGAATTTTGCTTCTGCCTGTTCTTTTCTCTCTTTCTATGACTCTAATTAAATGTACCTCTCTTTTTTTTTTTTTGGTCTCCGTTCTTCGAGATGGATATTCTTTGCTTAATTCAATAGACTGCTTTAAGGACTTCCCTGGTGATCCAGTGGTAAAGAATCCACCTTCCAATACAGGGGACGCAGGTTTGATCCCTGGTCAGGGAACTAAGATCCCACATGCTGTGGGGCAACTAAGCCCGAGTGCCACAACTACTGAGCTCACGCACCTCAACCAGAGAGCCTGTGTGCCGCAAACTACAGAGCCCACACTCTCTGGAGCCCATGTGCCACAACTAGAGAGAGGAAAACCTGCATGCCACAACTAGAGAGAAGCCCGGGCACAGCAACGTAGAACCCGCACCTCAACGAAAGATCCCGTACGCCTCAACGAAGATCCTACGTACCGCAACCAAGATCTGACGCAGCCAAATAAATAAATAAATATTTAAAGAAATAGACTGCTTTAAAAGAAGATTAGACAGTAATCCTCCCTTCGGCAATGTCAATTTTCTTTTATACCCACTGACTGAATTCTTTATTCATCTATCAATATTTTCAGTTCTAGGATTTTTTTTTCACATTATACACATACACATTTTTAATTCCAATACTTTGTTGGTTTCTATATTTTCTTCATTTATGGATGTGATAATTATAATAATTTTAATGTTTGTGTCTAATAATTCTAATGCTTCATAACCTGTGGATCTATTCTGTTGCTTAATTTTTCTCTTGGTTTTCAGTCATTTTGTCCTATTTTCTAGTGGGACCAATTATTTTTATTTAATTGATAGCAGGCAGAAATTCATGGACAAATCACTTGATTTATTTGAAGCTGATGTAATTTTTGTTTGCTTTTGTGCTAGGTTGAACTCTTGTGGGGTCTCCACTGAAAGTATGGGGTATTAGCCAGTCACTCTTCCTTATTAGTCCTGAATTCCAGTTGTTGACTTCCTAGTTCTGTGTGACTGTCAGATTCTATGATTTGTTTTGAAGCCCTGAGCAGCTGGTTTCTGCTCGGTTTCTCTTAATGTAGCTTGAGTTCTTACTGTTGCTCTATGAGAGATTAAGACTGCTTTCTGCCTTTCATTCTATTCTGAAGTGAAAGTTTGAGCAAGTTATTTTAACTCTATAATTCTTGGCTTCCTTTTGTTAAATGGGAATGAATATAACCATTCAGAAGATATATTAAATAACTTGTATGATTTCTTATGTAAAGGGCATTGCTGAGCACATTGTAAATAATTAATAAAGGGCAAAGGTTATGATTGCTAGTTTTGTTCATTAACAAATAATAATAACAACTTACCACCACCACAGTATTAGGCAGGTAAGCTAGACCGATGTCGTGTCTCAAAGATCACATTGGAAACTTAACTCCCTCAATCTTTCAATTCTGCCATTTATAGTCTTGGCTTTTGTATTGTCGTGTCAAGTCGGCCTTCTCCTGGCACAGAGGCCATCCCCCTCCAGCCCCCTGCATGCATTACAGGCAGGAAAGGGAAGTTGGCTGAAACAATGAGATGGTCATTCCTATGTCAGGGAAGCTAACTTACCCAGAAATAATAAACAGACTTTTGCTCATGGCATTCTTACCAGAACTTCATTCATAACTGTAAAACCATTGGAAAGTGTACCTTTTTAACTAGGTGTATTGTCTGCCCAAACCAAATTTGTCCCACAAATCTACTCACACTTACCAAGCACATCATTAAATTCTTACTATCTACTGTTTTACAAATTATGATGAGTCATGGTGGAGTAGATGGGGGGCACTGCATGACCCAGTACATTTAGGAATTATCTTGCCTGACAATGCTTTTAAAAAGCTGATAAAATGGTCAGAAAATTGTTGCAAAAATTATTCATTATTTTCTCACAAGTTTTTTAGAAAATATTTTTGGTAAGATACTATAAATACAGAGGGCTACCACTCTTTAGGAGACACTGTGGGAAACTATATCATAGTTTATATATAATTATACATGTACTTATTTATGTAACTATATATAAACATAGAGATGATAAACATTGCTATACAAAAGTCACATAGGTTGTATTTGCTCATTAATTTGAACATTAATTTTATATATCAGCAATGCAATGAATAAAATATTCATTGAAAAACCAGTGTTTTCAACACTGGGGCAGTAAGCAAAGAGGAAATTCAATGACATGAAGAATAATTTAAAAATAGCAGTACTGGTTTGGTTTTCTAAAATCACAACTTCATAAAAGGAATGAACTTTCCAAAGTTTGAAGGCATTCATGTTAAATATATTATAAGGAACTTCAAGTTCTAACATTGAGGGTATTTTATCCAGTACATTTTATGTTGTTTCTGTCTCTAAACATTATTTTGTCTATTCCCTCTTCTCTCTGAATACATCTCTTCTTATGTATTTCTAGACCAATAAACACTGAAAAGGGACTGGTACTGACTTTGAGTTTATAACTGAGTTATTTTATTACACTGGTTTTAATGCCATTTTCAGATTACTTGCTTGGCGAAATATGAATCCTCTTATCCATTATTTAACTGAGAAAAAACAAGCCTTTCATCATGTCTTAAGTCTACAGCTGTAGAAAAAAAATTTTTTTTTAAAAATAAGGGGTAGTGGACGTTGAGGAAGATGGCGGAAGAGTAAGACGCGGAGATCACCTTCCTCCCCACAGATACACCAGAAATACATCTACACGTGGAACAACTCCTACAGAACACCTACTGAACGCTGGCAGAAGACCTCAGACCTCCCCAAAGGCAAGAAACTCCCCATGTACCTGGGTAGGGCAAAAGAAAAAAGAAAAAACAGACAAAAGAATAGGGACGGGACCTGCACCAGTGGGAGGGAGCTGTGAAGGAGGAAACGTTTCCACACACTAGGAAGGCCGTTCACTGGCGGAGACTGCGGGTGGCGGAGGCGGGAAGCTTCAGAGCCGCGGAGAAGAGCGCAGCAACAGGGCTGCGGAAGGCAAAGCGGAGAGATTCCCGCACAGATGATCAGTGCCGACCAGCACTCACCAGTCCGAGAGGCTTGTCTGCTCACCCGCCGGGGCGGGTGGGGGCTGGGAGCTGAGGCTTGGGCTTCGGAGGTCGGATCACAGGGAGAGGACTGGGGCTGGCGGCGTGAACACAGCCTGAAGGGGGCTAGTGCGCCACAGCTAGCTGGGAGGGAATCCGGGGAAAAGTCTGGAGCTGCCGAAGAGGCAAGAGACTTTTTCTTCCCTCTTTGTTTCCTGGTGCGTGAGGAGAGGGGATTAAGAACGCTGCTTAAAGGAGCTCCAGAGAGGGGCGCGAGCCGCGGCTATCAGCGCAGACCCCAGAGACGGGCATGAGACGCTAAGGCTGCTGCTGCCGCCACCAAGAAGCCTGTTTGCAAACACAGGTCACTGTCCCCACCTCCCCTCCTGGTAGCCTGTGTAGCCCACCACAGTCCGTGATCCACGGACAACTTACTCAGGAGAACGCACGGCGCGTCTCAGGCTGGTGCAACCTCACGCAGGCCTCTTCCGCCGCAGGCCCGCCCCGCACTCCGTGCCCCGCCCTCCCCCACGCCTGAGTGAGCCAGAGAGCCGAAGCAGCTTTTCCTTTAACCCCGTCCTGTCTGAGCGAAGAACAGATGCCCTCAGGCGACCTACACGCAGAGGCGGGGCCAAATCCAAAGCTGAGCCCCGGGAGCTGTGCGAACAAAGAAGAGAAAGGGAAATTTCTCCCAGCAGCCTCAGGAGCAGCGGATTAAATCTCCACAATCAACTTAATGTACCCTGCATCTGCGGAATACATGAATAGACAACCAATCATCCCAAATTGAGGAGGTGGACTTTGGGAGCAAGATATATTATTTTTTCCCCTTTTCCTCTTTTTGTGAGTGTGTATGTGTATGCTTCTGTGTGACATTTTGTCTGTAAAGCTTTGCTTTCACCATTTGTCCTAGGGTTCTGTCTGTACGTTTTTTTTTTTTTTACTTAAAATTTTTTTTTCTTAATAATTATTTTTTATTTTAATAACTTTATTTTATTTTATCTTAATTTATTTTACTTTATTTTATCCTCTTTCTTTCTTTCTACTTTTTCCCCCTTTTATTCTGAGCCATGTGGATGAAAGGCTCTGGTGCTCCAGCCAGGAGTCAGTGCTGTGCCTCTGAGGTGGGAGAGCCAACTTCAGGACACTGGTCCACAAGGGACCTCCCAGCTCCACATAATATCAAATGGCGAAAGTCTCCCAGAGATCTCCATCTCAACGCCAAGACCCCGCTTCACTCAACAACCAGCAAGCTACAGTGCTGGACACCCTATGCCAAACAACTAGCAAGACAGGAACACGACCCCACCCATTAGCAGAGCAGCTGCCTAAAATCATAATAAGGTCACAGACACACAAAAACACACCACCAGACGTGGAACTGCCCACCAGAAAGACAAGATCCAGCTTCATCCACCAGAAGACAGGCACTAGTCCCCTCCACCAGGAAACCTACACAACCCACTGAACCAACTTTAGCCACTGGGGACAGACACCAAAAACAACGGGAACTACGAACCTGCAGCCTGCGAAAAGGAGACCCCAAACACAGTAAGATAAGCAAAATGAGAAGACAGAAAAACACACAGCAGATGAAGGAGAAAGGTAAAAACCCACGAGACCTAACAAATTAAGAGCAAATAGGCAGTCTACCTGAAAAAGAATTCAGAATAATGATAGTAAAGATGATCCAAAATCTTGGAAATAGAATAGACAAAATGCAAGAAACATTTAACAAGGATCTAGAAAAACTAAAGAGGAAACAACCAACAATGAACAACACAATAAGTGAAATGAAAAATACTCTAGAAGGGATCAATAGCAGAATAACTGAGGCAGAAGAACGGATAAGTGACCTGGAAGATAAAATAGTGGAAATAACTACTGCAGAGCAGAATAAAGAGAAAAGAATGAAAAGTACTGAGGACAGTCTCAGAGACCTCTGGGACAATGTTAAACGCACCAACATTCGAATTATCGGGGTCCCAGAAGAAGAAGAGAAAAAGAAAGGGACTGAGAAAATATTTGAATAGATTATAGTTGAAAACTTCCCTAATATGGGAAAGGAAATAGTTAATCAAGTCCAGGAAGCACAGAGAGTCCCATACAGGATAAATCCAAGGAGAAACATGCCAAGACACATATTAATCAAACTATCAAAAATTAAATACAAAGAAAACATATTAAAAGCAACAACGGAAAAACAACAAATAACACACAAGGGAATCCCCATAAAGTTAACAACTGATCTTTCAGCAGAAACCCTGAAAGCCAGAAGGGAGTGGCAGGACATATTTAAAGTGATGAAGGAGAAAAACCTACAACAAAGATTACTCTATACAGCAAGGATCTCATTCAGATTTGATGGAGAAATTAAAACCTTTACAGACAAGCAAAAGCTGAGAGAATTCAGCACCACCAAACCAGCTTTACAACAAATGCTAAAGGATCTTCTCTAGGGAAGAAACACAAGAGAAGGAAAATAGCTACAATAACAAACCCAAAACAATTAAGAAAATGGGAATAGCAACATACATATCGATAATTACCTTAAATGTAAATAGATTAAATGCTCCCACCAAAAGACACAGACTGGCTGAATGGATACAAAAACAAGACCCATATATATGCTGTCTACAAGAGACCCACTTCAGACCTAGGGACACATACAGACTGAAAGTGAGGGGATGGAAAAAGACATTCCATGCAAATGGAAATCAAAAGAAAGCTGGAGTAACAATTCTCATATCAGACAAAATACACTTTAAAAAAAGACTATTACAAGAGACAAGGAAGAACACTACATAATGATCAAGGGATCAATCCAAGAAGAAGATATAACAATTGTAAATATTTATGCACCCAACATAGGAGCACCTCAATATATAATGCAAATACTAAAAGCCATAACAGGGGAAATTGACAGTAACACAGTCATAGTAGGGGACTTTAACACCCCACTTTCACCAATGGACAGATCGTCCAAAATGAAAATAAATAAGGAAACACAAGCTTTAAATGATTCATTAAACAAGATGGACTTAACTGATATTTATAGGACATTCCATCCCAAAACAACAGAATACACATTTTTCTCAAGTGCTCATGGAACATTCTCCAGGATAGATCATATCTTGGGTCACAAATCAAGCCTTGGTAAATTTTAGAAATCTGAAATCGTATCAAGTATCTTTTCCGACCACAACGCTATGAGACTAGATATCAATTACAGGAAAAGATCTGTAAAAAATACAAACACATGGAGGCTAAACAATACACTACTTAACAACGAAGTGATCACTGAAGAAATCAAAGAGGAAATAAAAAAATACCTAGAAAGAAATGACAATGGAGACACAATGACCCAAAACCTATGGGATGCAGCAAAAGCAGTTCTAAGAGGGAAGTTTATAGCAATACAATCCTACCTTAAGAAACAGGAAACATCTAAAATAAACAACCTAACCTTACACCTAAAGCAATTACAAAAAGAAGAACAGAAAAACCCCAAAGTTAGCAGAAGAAAAGAAATCATAAAGATCAGATCAAAAATAAATGAAAAAGAAATGAAGGAAACGATAGCAAAGATCAATAAAACTTAAAGCTGGTTCTTTGAGAAGATAAACAAAATTGATAAACCATTAGCCATATTCATCAAGAAAATAATGGAGAAGACTCAAATCAATAGAATTAGAAATGAAAAAGGAGAAGTAACAACTGACACCGCAGAAATACAAAGGATCATGAGAGATTACTACAAGCAGCTCTATGTCAATAAAATGGACAACCTGGAAGAAATGGACAAATTCTTAGAAATGCACAACCTGCCAAGACTGAACCAGGAAGAAGTAGAAAATATGAACAGACCAATCAGAAGCACTGAAGTTGAAACTGTGATTAAAAATCTTCCAACAAACAGAAGCCCAGGACCAGATGGCTTCACAGGTGAATTTCATGAAACATTTAGAGAAGAGCTAACACCTATCCTTCTCAAACTCTTCCAAAGTACAGCAGAGGGAGGAACACTCCCAAACTCATTCTATGAAGCCACCATCACCCTGATAGCAAAACCAGACAAAGATGTCACAAAGAAAGAAAACCACAGGCCAATATCACTGATGAACATAGATGCAAAAATCCTCAACAAAATACTTGCAAACAGAATACAACAGCACATTAAAAGGATCATACACCATGATCAAGTGGGGTTTATTCCAGGAATGCAAGGATTCTTCAATATACGCAAATCAATCAACGTGATACACCATATTAACAAATTGAAGGAGAAAAACCATATGATCATCTCAATAGATGCGGAGAAAGCTTTCAACAAAATTCAACACCCATTTATGATAAAAACTCTGCAGAAAGTAGGCATAGAGGGAACTTTCCTCAACATAATAAAGGCCATATATGACAAACCCACAGCCAACATCGTCCTCAATGGTGAAAAACTGAAAGCATTTCCTCTAAGATCAGGAACAAGACAAGGTTACCCACACTCACCACTCTTATTCAACATAGTTTAGGAAGTTTTAGCTACAGCAATCAGAGAAGAAAAAGAAATAAAAGGAACCCAAATCAGAAAAGAAGTAAAGCTGTCACTGCACATGACATGATACCATACATAGAGAATCCTAAAGATGCTACCAGAAAACTACTAGAGCTAATCAATGAATTTGGTAAAGTAGTAGGATACAAAATTAATGCACAGAAATCTCTGGCATTCCTATACACTAATGATGAAAAATCTGAAAGTGAAATAATAAAAAAACGCTCCCATTTACCATTGCAACAAAAAGAATAAAATATCTAGGATTAAACCTACCTAAGGAGACAAAAGACTTGTATGCAGAAAATTATAAGACACTGATGAAAGAAATTAAAGATGATACAAATAGATGGAGAGATATACCATGTTCTTGGATTGGAAGAATCAACATTGTGAAAATGACTCTACTACATAAAGCAATCTACAGATTCAATGCAATCCCTATCAAACTACCACTGGCATTTTTCACAGAACTAGAACAAAAATTTTCACAATTTGTATGGAAACACAAAAGACCCCAAATAGCCAAAGCAATCTTGAGAAAGAAAAATGGAGCTGGAGGAATCAGGCTCCCTGACTTCAGACTATACTACAAAGCTACAGTAATCAAGACTGGTACTGGCACAAAAACAAAAATTTAGATCAATGGAACAGGATAGAAAGCCCAGAGATAAACCCATGCACATATGATCACCTTATCTTTGATAAAGGAGGCAAGAATATACAGTGGAGAAAAGACAGCCTCTTCAATAAGTGGTGCTGGGAAAACTGGACAGGTACATGTAAAAGTATGAAATTAGAACACTCCCTAACACCATACATAAAAATAAGCTCAAAATGGATTAAAGACCTAAATGTAAGGACCGACACTATCAAACTCTTAGAGGATAACATAGGCAGAACGCTCTATGACATAAGTCACAGCAAGATGCTTTTTGACCCACCTCCTAGAGAAATGGAAATAGAAACAAAAATAAACAAATGGGACCTAATGAAAGTTCAAAGCTTTTGCACAGCAAAGGAAATCATAAAGAAGACCAAAAGACAACCCTCAGAATGGGAGAAAATATTTGCAAATGAAGCAACTGACAAAGGATTCATCTCCAAAATTTACAAGCAGCTCATGCAGCTCAATACCAAAAAAACAAACAACCGAATCCAAAAATGGGCAGAAGACTGAAATAGACGTTTCTCCAAAGAAGATATACAGATTTCCAACAAACATATGAAAGAATGCTCAACATCATTTATCATTAGAGAAATGCAAATCAAAACTACAATGAGATATCATCTCACACCGGTCAGAATGGCCATCACCAAAAAATCTAGAAACAATAAATGCTGGAGAGGGTGTGGAGAAAATGGAACACTCTTGCACTGTTGGTGGCAATGTAAACTGATATAGCCACTATGGAGAATAGTATGGAGGTTCCTTAAAAAACTACAAATAGAACTACCATATGACCCAGCAATCCCACTACTGGGCATATACCCTGAGAAAATCATAGTTGAAAAAGAGTCATGTACCAAAATATTCACTGCAGCTCTATTTACAATAGCCGGGACATGGAAGCAACCTAAGTTTTCATCAACGATGAACGGATAAAGAAGATGTGGCACATATATACAATGGAATACTACTCAGCCATAAAAAAGAAATGAAATTGATTTATTTGTAGTGAGGTGGATGGACCTAGAGACTGTTATTCAGAGTGAAGTAAGTAGAAAGAGAAAAATAAATACCATATGCTAACACATATATATGGACTCTAAGGAAAAAAAAAAGGTCATGAACTATCTAGGGGTAAGATGGCAATAAAGACACAGACTTACTAGAGCATGGATTTGAGGATAGGGGGAGGGGGAAGGGTAAACTGTGACCAAGTGAGAGATTGTCATGGACATATATACAGTACCAAACATAAAATAGATAGCTAGTGGGAAGCAGCCGCATGGCACAGGGAGATCAGCTCGGTGCTTTGTGACCACCTAGAGGGGTGGGATAGGGAGGGTGGGAGGGAGGGAGACACAAGAGGGAAGAGATATGGAAACATATGTATATGTATAACTGATTCACTTTGATATAAAGCAGAAACTAACACACCATGTAAAGCAATTATACTCCAATAAAGATGTTGAAAGAATAAAAAAATAAAAATAAATAAAATAAGGGGTAGTGAATATGTTTGAATTGAAAGGGGATTAATTTCTGATATATTCCAGTATCAAATAATCCAGCCATATAAGCAGGACATCCTTCAAAGGCATGCCCTAACTATTAAGCACAATTCTCTCTCTCCAACAGCCCAAGGGTATATATACTAATACAGTAATTGAATCACTCTTTGTGGGAGGAATATCTATTTGAGAAAATTTTTGTTCCTCTGGATGAGGCTGACCCTGGTTCAATTCCTTTTACCAAATATGTCTCCTTGTTAAATAACTGAAAGTTTTGTTTCTTTCATAATATTTTACTGGGAATATGGGACTTTTTAAACGTCTTACTCTTTCTGAAAGTAAAAAAAATGAAAAACAATATAAAAAGAAGGCTTTTCCTTTATAGAGACAAAGAAGTCTTTCTAAAAATAATTCTCTGAAAAGCAGATTTTAGGAAAAGAACCTGATGAAAAGCATCACATAGAATTTCCCACTCTTACCTTTGAAAGGACTCTGAATATGTGTTCATATAAAATCACAAAAACAATATAGTTCTAAAATTGGCAAATATGCAAGTAAAATCACATGTCCACGTTTCCAGGGGAAAATGGAGGACAACTTTATATATTAAATGATCTCGAAAGTGGTGTTTTGAATTCCTAAAATTAATAGTATATAGTTTCCAGACACCCAGGCATGTTTCTATCCTTACTGGCAAGGTCTGGCATTGTTCTTTTATTCAACATCCTGCCAGAAAGGAAAATTTTCAAGAATGGCTAAGGTTTATAATAATTTGAGTTCTACATTTTAAGAGAGTATTGATTGTGTAATATAATCCTGATAAATTAAGAGGTTCACAAAGCAGAGGTAGAGTTAAATTTGTTTTAACGTTTTGACCCAGAATATGTCTACTTCAGCCAACTTCTCTTTAACCTTTTTACTTAGGAAAACCTGGGGAGCAGGCAAATTTACTTGCAGAGGCAGAGGATTCTGATATGACACTTGAGGAAAGTTAAGTAGACCAGCTAAAAATGCACATTTAAAAAGTTTCATGATGTAAAATCTCATAGGAATCCTGTATTATCTTAGCTCTTTATCTTATGTCCGATCAGGAATGTCTGTTAGAAACTTTACCACTATCTGGTAGAAAGTGGTTCCACTATTAGTCTACTGATAGGCATTCAACTACCTTCATAAGAAACACCTGGGGAGCATTTTCAAAATCCAGATTCCTGGGTCCCCTTGCAGAATGATTGTATTGGAATCTCAGGTAGATATAATATCTCAGGAATCCACTATTTCAATCAACTTAAGTGACTGTGACAGTCATCCGTTGTACAATCCACTCTTTTAGGATATATATACACACACACACACACACACACACACACACACACATACTCACACACAATAGAAAACTACCTATGAGAAGATTATAATTTAGAAAAGATTCAATTCAAAAATTTTTCCTTTGGATTATTGAATTTAATAGATCATCATTTCATTTAGATATTTAGAGTGAAACAATTTCATAACTGGTATACTACTTACAGTGTGGTAGTACTTTGTTGCCCAATTTAAGCATATCAGTTTTTATTATTTAACTTTCATTATTTACTTTTTCAAAGCACATAACAGAGAATTAATGGAAGACAACGTGCAAATTAACACTCAATCCCACTGACCTGTTTGAAAAACACATAAAAGCCAGGATTAAAATGATCATTTTAAAAATAATAGATTTTTCTGATTGTCTCAGTGAAGTGCTTGATTTTACTCTCGAATACATTTATTTCAGCTAAGCCATGCCATAACCTGGTAGAAAAGTAATGTTATTTCTGATTTACTGCTATCCATTTACTTTAAGGTCATGATAAAACGAGTATGTGTATATATATATATATATATATATATATATACACACATATACATACATATATATATGGGAGATTTTTCAATTTGGAAAGTTATTTTCCATATATTTAGTTGAAATGTCACCTTAGCTTTAAAGGAAAAGAAAATCGCGTGTTAATTTATTCAGCCAGAGAGAATTCTGGTCACAGATTTTGGACTGTAGGTGCTACGGCTGATGATGATTCTGTCAACCATTGCTCCGATTCCCATCCGCTAAAGGAATGATGGTATCTCTAGGAAAATCTAAGCATACTGTTTTAGCAGAACCTTGTTTAAAAAACCAAAAATACAATAATAATAAAGAAAATCACAGATTCAGTGTGCAATAACCCATGTGAATATCTATTGCCATAAAATACTTCAAAAATATTTAAAAATATTTTAAAATTATTTTTAAATTAATTTTAAGGAGCTAGATGTTTAAAGTCAGAAAATCGTAGACTAGATTTTTTTTATTGTCAATATAAACCAAAGAGCAAAATTAAAAGAAAAAACGTTACTAATAGCAAGCACAGAAAAGAACTCATAAAGCTCTGAATCAAATATTACCTTTAAAGGTAAACAATCTGTTATTAGCTACCTAAAGTATTTTAGCAGCTATCTTAGATTCATTTTAGAATACCTTTAAAAATACTAACGATCATTAGAGATTGTGAAAGTAAAACATGCCCCATTTTTGTGTTTATTTTATTCCACATCTCCATCCAGGTTTTTAGTCTTCACTGCCTTCATTGCCTGAGAAGTCCCCATAATTCTTGCCATTCCTTCCTTAAAAGCTCTTAAAAGTGCAAGCAGCATTTTTCTTAGTAATGTCAGATTCCCAGTTTCCCAGCTCTCAGTATGGTATCATCCTGAATCTATCTTAACCTTGCTGTTAGGCCTCATTTGCATTTAGTATTTATATACATGAGGACAGTCATAAATCTCCACTTGGAGGTATGGAACAGGAAGGAAGAAAACAGTTACTCACTGGGTGCATGATGTGTGCTCGTCAGTATATGAGGTGATTTCACACACATTCAATCTACACTTCACAACTCAGGAAGGCCATACCTAAGAGTGTGGAAAAGCCATAAAGAGGTATGATCTATACATGTGGAATGAATATCACAGAGTCCTTTCGGATTAAGAAGAAATGTAAAAAGTGAGAAAATTGTAATCATCTCACAATATTAATTTCAGCAGGCAAATTTTCCATCTTTTTATGAAAGCTATATATGAAAATATTTTTAATAATGTGTAGACTACTTTTGGAATGTACGAAGAAAAAAGCCAGGCTATTCAATTTTGGCTTCAATTTTAGAGAGTGCAATGCAAGGAGTGAGGCAAGTTTTTCAGATTCCATTTCCCATGACTTTTAATTTTTCTAAAAATAATATTCTAACATCACGACAGCCTCATCACCACACTCAATTCTTAGAGAAGTAGTCAAATAGTAAGACATTTTGAGAACATATCCCAACACATACATACATTTATGAATCATAAAAGTATTATTACACTAGTAGAATATGTACATTGTAATACATACACAAACTAGAACTTTTAAAAGAATGAGATGAAGTTTAAAGACAAAATATTAATAAAGGTGACTTCATGTTATCATTAATGTGATACGCAGGTTTCTAAAGTCACCCCCAAGTTTTCTGTAGCTGATGTGACATACTGTATGGTCCCCTTCCCTTTTCTAATTTTGACCGCACCATGCGACATGCGGGATCCTAGTTCCCTGACCAGGGATGGAACCCTTGCCCCCTTCAGTGGAAGGGCGGAGTCTTAACCACTGGACAGCCAGGGAAGTCCCCTTCCCTTAAGTGTAGGCAGAATCTGTGACTATGACAGAAATATCACTGCAGTGATTAGGTTACAAATCAGTTCACTTTGAATTAACCAAAAGGGAGATTATCCTGGGTGGGACTGGCTTAATCAGATGATACTTTAAAAGAAAACTGTCATGGAGACTCTCTCCTGGTTGTTTGGAGAAAGCAAATTGGCGTATTGTAAACTGTCTATGGGCCCCATGGAAAAGACCTGCAGGCGATCTTTAGGAACTAAAAACAGTCTCTGGCCAACAGCTAGCATGAAAATGAGGACCTCACTCATGCAGTCACAAGGAAATGAAATCTGCCAACAATCAGTTATCGTCCAAGAAGATCCCAAGCCCCCAGATGAGAACTGCACCTTGAGACCTTCATGTCAGCCTGCAAACAGCTGAGCAGAGGAGCCTACATACATGTAGATAGACCCACATGGTTCCTGAGTCTAAGTAAATCTAACCTCAGTTACGGAGAAGTATCTACAACTTTACCCATGGAAACAAACCCCATTTCCTTGTCCTCCCCTCCTCTACTCTTACCCCAGGACAGGAAGGAAACTGATGCTTAGAGAGACTAATAATTTACTGAATAAAGAATACATAACACCGACTATTATATAAAGGACCTACTATTCAGTAGCTTCCTATTTTAAAATGTTTATTCTTTATATTTTATGTTTTCAGACATCTTTAAATAAAGATGTCTAACTAAATAGATATTGAAATTGTGCTTTGAAGACTTATAATTCAAGTTCTTCAATCCTAGAAACATCTTGAGTGGTAAAGCAGCTGAGTTTGTATGAAATACACCTGTTCCCTAAATACTTCAACCTCCTGGGTGAGAGTTATAGCAGGAGAAACAGGCAAACTGTTCTGTGTCCTATATTGAGTCTATGCTGCCTAATTCAAGAGATCAACATTTTTAGGGTTATGCTATGGAATCTAGAAAATGCAAAATTACACCACCATTGTAGTGGTTAAATCATCATGTTTAAAACTTAAATAGAAGACAATACCTTGCAAATAACACATTTTAAACCTAATATTTGGCAGTTTTTCTGGTAGATTTTATATGGCCCATTTCTGAACTACTTCTGTGGTCTTGCAATATTTTTGCCACATTGCAGGATAGAGGGGGTGTGTGTGTGTGTGTACGTGTGTGTGTCTGTCTGTATGTGTTTGTATGTGCAGGGTTTACCTTTAATAATAGAAAATAGCACATTAAAGATACTCTATAAATCTGAAGCTAACTCAGGTGTAAGTAAAATATAATCTGATAGGTTTTTATTCCATGAGGAATATATCTTGTGAATAAAGAGTTTGAGAGCCACCAGTCTAATTCAAGGAAATTAAACTGTTCAATTTTTTATCCCTGCTGTTTTTTGAAAATATTGTCACTAATGTCAGTTGTAAATTAGGCCATGGCAGAAATAGCATACATTACCAATTGCACTCTCATGAAAATTATGTCTCATTCTAGTCATGGCGTGAGGAAAAACATGTTGTCTTAACACAATGCAAAAGGAACATTTTTTTCCTGTCAATTCTCATTTCCTATACCCCTTAAAATATAGAATATACATATTTATTATGCTTCATCTCCTTTCCATGAATATAGCTCTCTGCAAGGTTGTAGGTCTCAAACCCATTCACGTGTTTTTTATGGTGAATGGATATAGATATGACAAACAGCACTAAAGCACACATTTTATTTTTCTTTTTGATTATTTTTAAGGTAACTTCCCAATGCAGGTAGGTCAAAAAAGCATGTTTGTTAAATTTTAAAGTGTCTTCTTGCTGATGATTATATGGATGACTATAATCAGGCTCAGTAAACAATTATTTTGATAGGACTTTATGCCTTAACGCAAAGAATCCACAGTAAAATCAATAAAGGCTCACGAAGTGCACCCAGAATTCCAATAGCGACAGAAATGTTCATTATTTGAGGAATTCATACAATTTTGTGACTTAGAGAAATTAAAATGCACTTAAGAACAGATGGTTTAACAAAATGGGGATGGGAGAAATTATAGTTTATAAATGAAATACATTATTGAGAATAATCAATTTTGTCTATAGTAAAGACATGACCTTCCAGTGCCATTACAAAAAGTCATACAGCATGAAACTCTCTGTGTCAGGGATAAGCAGGTTTTCTCCTTTATTATTTCTTTCTGTAACATAAGGGAGACCCATACCAGCTGCATGCAGCATTACTTCATGGGTATATAACTGTATTTAAATCATTTATATATTACATTTTACAAATGTAATAGGGAAATACGCTCTTATGCATCCACGGTTTAGGAGTTGAAACAGATGGTGAAAGGTTCAGTTTAAACTAATATGGGCATTAGAATAACTGATATTGCATGAATTCCTTGAAATAACAGAAGTTTAGTTTACTATAAAATGGGATTGTGACTTTCTGGAATATATTAAACATAATGTGTCTTTAGCAATAGTCCTTCTGCATGAGGAAATACACTTAGAATTTACTCATAAGAATTTTCAAACCTAAAAAAATGTAGTCATTCGTTCCATAAATATTTACTGAGCACCTGTTATTTTCAGGCACTGTGCTTAGTAATGAATTGCTTATAAAGATAAATAAGACATGGTCCTTGCCTTCAAGATGAGATCATGATCTGGTAAAGAAGATGGAGATAGATGATAGAAAACACTGACAAGAAATGAAGCATTTGGAGCACCTCAATTTGCAGTGACTTGGGTCTGTGGCATTTTCATACCCTCGGGATCTAGACCTGCAATTCCAATAGTTGCAACAAACTGGCCATACAGCCAACTCTATTAGGTCAGGAGTTCAGCTGAGATATTTTGCCCTTTTTTGTAGAAAGTGACAACTGAGAAGAAATTAATAGTCATGCATACACTATGTAGTTTTCATCGAAATACATAAAAAATAAGTTAAAAAATACAACACTGAGCATTCTTCTAAAGAATAAGAAAAACTTTTCACATAATGGAAATCTATATTAGTCAGTATTTTGCTTCGGATCTTATCTTACATATTATCTTTCCTGGAGTAGATGATTTCTGTCATATCTTTCAACGGTTTTACACTAGGTCTAAGTTTTGTTCAATTTTCTATAGTTCCTGACATACATCTGGAATTTCCTTTGCCTCTAGGCTTTTCTATATGCTATTGCCCTTGCCAAGGACAGTCCATCCCTAATATCCTTTTTGGACTTTGTCTTTGCAAGCTCCTATTTACCCATCAGGACTTAACTTAAAGATCAATTTTTCAGGCATATCTTCCCTGACCCATAAATTAAGTTAGATTCAGCTGAAACATCTTCATCTTGAACTCTTTTCTTTTAAGAATGCTCATCTTACTTTGTTTTAATTCCTTGTTTAATATCCACCATGTGTAACAAGAATACAAACATAATAATTATATGCTTAATGAATATAGCAAAAAAGAAAATGATCATATACTCTCCATCTTACATTAAGTAAAATACTACCTTATTTAGTTAATTTTCTCTTGTATCTGTATCTACTGTGACTATGGTCTGCAGACATTGATAGGTAGAAATGAATGCAAAAAATAAGGTTTAAAATGCATAATAAAATACTTTATTTAAATCAACACATTATAATCTTTCTCATAATTAACTAATTATATCCAGTTCTTTATGCTATTTCAGAAATGTTTTTGTTACTTAAGAAATCAGCACCACAGAGTAAATGAGTTTTTAATTTAGCCCAATGTCCTCTCTGGGCACTTTTTAAACTTGGTTCATCATCTAGTTTATTCACAGGTGTTGCTATACCGTATGGTATGACTGGGAAGTAGCTTTGCATTATTTTTTCCTTGGTACCTCACTGATGACTTTGAGCAAAGTTTACTAGGTAATTTGTAGAATATGGGGCAGTTTAACCACATAGAATATCATGCAGGGCTGCTGCTTGGTCTTCTGATAATTTAATGAAACTCTCTAAAGTTAGAGGCAAAGAATCATTTGCAGTATTTATTTAGAACAAATAAGCAGTGGGAATAGAGAAAACTGCATCTGTACTTCTTAAAATGATTTTATACTGAAAACACTGAATATAGAAGTCATGATCATTCAAATATGTGCACCTGCTTATATTTTATTGTAACATCAGCCTTTCAAATAACCATCTATACTCTCAATATACACCGAATGCATTTGCACTAAAATTTTACTTTGATGATTGTACATTCAAATTCTGCAGATGTTCTTAGAGAAAATGTTTATGAAAATTAGCTCCTCAAGATCTTACCCTTGAAAATTTATAAAAGCAAAGTGAGCTGAGCCTATCTATCCAAATATATTGTTTTTTCCAAATTAAGTACTTCTTATTTGTTTACTCAATTCATTTCTCCACAAAGAGAATGTATCATACAAAGTTTTTAATATGGAATTAACATTCATATAAAGAATAGTACTGCTCCCTTTATCTAAAAATAAGAATTAATTATTTATTAAGTACTAATACCATTTCACTCACTTTTGGCAAACAAATTTATGACCTTGATATAAGAGTCAGCTTACTATTCATACACGAATAATACACTTTATTTACACAATATATTGTACTATATAAAATGCTTTGATATCCACAATATTTTGTTGGATCATCTAGCAACTCTTTAAGATAGGCAGTGGAATTACTGTTTACCCCTTATTGCAGGTGAGCAAATTGAGGTTCATAACAATAAAATAATTTACCATAAGTCAAGTGGCTGGTGAATGATGGAGTCAAGGATCAGCTCTGGGTTTTCTGTATCAACGACATAGGCTCCTTCTACTAAAAACATATTTCCATTTCTATATGATGTTAAGTATTTGGAAACTGACATAATTTCTACTTATTTCTATAAAATTCCAAGTTGTATAATTTTCACTAACCTGCAGAAATTTATGTAAATTTGCTAAATTGAATAAAAGGCATCAATATTTTTCATATATTTTATTCACATATAAGGACAACAAAGCTTTGTTATGGCTAATGCTTTTCGAGCTGATATAGAGAACTGGTCAATTCCCCCTAAATTCATTAATGCAACTACAGATTATATTTCTCATCATTCCTGGAAGCCCCACATGCCAAAGACTAGCTTAGGGCCAGTGAAAGTAAATGAAAGCAACATGTTCAACTTCCCATCTATGTCCTTAAAAGAAAAGAAACATTCATTTTCTCCTCTCCAAAGACTTAGTGTGTCCATGTTGTGAGCGTCACAGTAGCTGTCTTAGACACAGAGAAGGAAGTTCCATATTGAGGATGACAATACAACAGGACACAATGAAGTGGTATCACATGAGCCTTTGGGGAGAGTTTTGTACTGTATACTTTCACACCATAAAATAATTCTTGCATTTTAGAATCAATGTTATATTTGACCTTTGTAATAACATTCTGAGTCTGTAATTTAAATTCTACATATACATACACACATACATGTAATAATTCAAAGATAGAGTTAATTCATAATTTTATTTTTATATAAGTTTTCTTGTATAATTTATATGTATATAAGTTAAATATATATATTTTTAAAAATATGTATTTTCAGATAGATAATTTAACGATAAATAATAACTGAAAATAGCTTTCTATTTAATAGAGAAATGTTTATCTTTTCTACTATCAGCTTTAATGTTTCCAGGCTTCTTTGTAGCATTTGAGAAAAAGGGAAATAGTGTCTCTTAATTCAGAGAAATCTAAATGTACCATAGCTCTTGAGCCAAAACCAGTTACATGTAAAATTGGCAAAGCTCAAATTAATTTAAGTTACATAAAACATATCTTAGTTTGTTATTTAATCGGAATTAGCTATTGTCTTTCTCCACTTTATTAAACGTTGGAATGACCAATGGTTCTATACTTGTAGTTCTTTTATTCACTAGCTAAACTCACTTCTATTTTCTAGCTATACAGTGACATGTCTCAAATATATATGTACAACCAAAAATTATTTCCTTAACTCAAATTAATATACCCTATTGTCTACTTGGCACTTCCACTAAACATATTCAAAACTAAACTACTGAATCCCTCCCCCGCCAAATGAAACCTACTACAAATACAACCTTCCTCATGGCAGCTGATGGTTATTCCATCCTTGTAGCTTTACTGTCCAAGAAACAAGCAGGTCAAAAACGTTGGAATTATATTTGATCCCCTTTTTCCTTCATATTGAACATTTTGTCTACCATAAAATCCCCTTAACTCTATTTTTTAACTGAATAGTTGATTTATAATATTATATTAGTTTCAAGTATATAAACAGTGATTCAATATTTTATAGATTATACCCAGTTTAAAGTTATTACCAAATAAAGACATATTTCACAGTGCTGTACTATATATCCTTTGTCTTATCTATTTTATACATAGTAGTTTGTATCTCTTAATCTCATACCCCTGTCTTATCTCTGTTTCAAATGTTTTTCCAGAATACAACCATTGAATTTTCATTTCTAGCATTGTGCCCAATAAGCCATCACATCTTCTTAAATTTCTTCTATAGTATCATAGTCTCATAACTTATCTCTCTGCTCCAACTGTCTGCACACCCATATATATGCATATTTTACATATATATAAATTTTTATATATATAAAAATTCAGGGGCTTGTGGTGTCTTTCAAAAATGTAGGTTGCATTAGGTCAATTTCCTCTGTTCAAAACTCTACGATTGCTTCTCCCTTAAAATAAAAGTCCAAGTCCTTTAAATATCTTATCTGCAATGCCTTATATGAGTATAATCCCTGTTATTTTTCCAATATCCACTTATACAAATCTTCCCTACCCTCAGTTCTAGCCACACTGGTTTCCTTGTTGTTTCATGGACACTCAAGGCACATTCCCATCTTAGTGCCTTTACCCCAGCTTTTTCTCTGTCTGGTGTGCTTTTTCCCCAGATATCCATTTCATTACCTGCTTCACCTTGTCAAGTATTTGCTTGAACCTTATGCTTTCAATAAATAGCATTCTTAATACCATAATTCATCCCCAGCCTCCCATCTGCATTCCAGACCCTCCCCATCTTCCTTAGTTTCTTCTACGTATGATTATTCCCACAACAAATACCCTCTTCCTGCATAAATTTAATTATTTATTTTATCATTTATTGTCTCTCTCCTTTCTCTCCCTTATGGTCAGGGGATTTGTTTAGCTTTTTTTTTTTTTTTTTTTTTTTTTTTTGCGGTACGCGGGCCTCTCACTGTCGCGGCCTCTCCCGTTGCGGACCACAGGCTCTGGACGCGCAGGCTCAGTGGCCATGGCTCATGGGCCCAGCAGCTCTGCAGCATGTGGGATCTTCCCGGACCGGGGCACGAACCCGTGTTCCCTGCATCGGCAGGCAGACTCTGCGCCACCAGGGAAGCCCAATTTGTTTAGTTTTTGCCTGATGCTTCTCATGCGCCTCGGACACATGGGATCTGTCAAAAATGTATTTATTGAAATACTAAATACCTGATGTATTTGAGTCATAGTACTGTACATTTAAAGTATATAATATCAGTTAATCCTGTGGTAGGCAGCTTCTGAGATGCTGTCCAGTGATACCTGCTTCCTGATATTTACATCCTGTGTAATCCTCCTCCTTAAGTGTAGAGTGTACTAGAGACTTATTTTTGATGAATAGAAAAAGGTCAGAGTGATGAGCTGTCACCTCTATTATTAAGGTACAGAAGATTGTGCCTTCTGTTTTGCTAGCTTTCTCTATCTTGTTGGCCCTCTCTCTTGTTCTCTCCCTTACTTTCCTTGATGTATTAAGCTTCCCTGTTAGGTGATACTTTGTGGAGAGGTACCCATGGCAAGAAACTGAAGGAGTCCTCTGGCCAACAATCAGTAACTAAAACCTCAGAACAGTCAGCAAGGAACTGAATCCTGCCAACAATCCTGTCATGTGAATGAGGTAAGAAATTATTTTTTTTCCAGTTGAGCCTTGAGATGACTGCAGCCTCATGAGAATGAAATGGCCCACCTGAGCAGCACTTGGATTCCTGGCCCATAGACACTGTGAGATAATAAATGTTTTTATAAACTACTAATCTTTGAGATTGTTACACAAGAGTAGATTACTAAAATAGTCCTCAACATGAAACCATGTGTTTGTATAAAGACCAAATCCTCCTACAGGAACTGTGGAAACAGAGTGTTTAGTTTTTTTTCCAATGTAAAATTTACATCTAGTGAAGGCATTACCTTGGCTTTTAACCCACATCAGTATAATGTCAACTCACATCAACAATGTCTTATATTTTTCTGCTAATCAGTCCTAAACATAAATCATAAAAGTTAAATATATGGTTTAAATTTTTAGTGTTCTATTAATTTTCTTATACTTGCCCACATATATAAATTATATAAAATACTACTTAAACCTGAAATGCTAAGTTATATTACTTCCCTCTTTTCATAGTCCTTTAAAAATTCTAATGATGCTTTTCATTAGTGGTAAAACACTTAACATATGTAACCATATGCAAGTATGCTCCACCACTCCTTATTTTAAAATTATATTCTCTGTTTATGTCTGCCATTCAGATCAATTAATTGACTTTCGATGTCTCTTTATCATATAACAAAATTTTTGCAAAGGAAAAATACTCCAGATAAAACTTCTGAACAACAATTTAATAAGAATAACATTATCTAAATTATCACCTACCTCATAAAGTACATTTATATTCTTAGAAAATGCAGTGATTTTTCAATTAAGTATGGTGCTCCAGATATAGAACTAAACTTGAATAAAGAGATGTTGTTCTATTTCCTGCTCTGACACTGAGAGATTAGCCAATCCAAAATCTTTGTGGACCTCTATTCCCTCATCAAATCAAGGAACATCTGGTTTCCACAATCTTTGCTGTCCTTCCTAATACTAGTCCTATGGTTTTATAAAACAATGCAACTATGTTTAGAACTAACGTCTCTGTAGGTTGTGAAATTCTAGAGTACATGGATAATTTCTCAATGCTTTTTCTAATGTTTAACATATCTAAATTATCAAAATTAAAAATAACTACTAGTTACTTGCCGTATCTCCATTTTGCCCTGCTTTCTTACTAATTAAACTCCAATTGAATTCTACCTAAAGGACTATAATTTCCAGTCTTCTTTACATCTAAAGATGACCAGTAGGTGTCTCCCAGGAAAGGTACTTAAATATTTAATTGACTCATGTAGGAATTGAACTCTTTGGGTCTTCTCTTTCTTTTTACTTCTCTGAAATTCAGATATGACAACAGGACTTTATCTTGGGTGACAGGTGAACTTGAGGAGGAAGGAATTTCATGCTAAGGATGATAGAGAAGTAAGATAGCCTATCCTCCACCCCTACTAAATGTGGACCTATCAGCCATGGCCAAGTTTTTATAAGTGAGAGAGAAATGAACCTCTAAGTTGTTCATGTCATTTTCTTGCTTTTTCTTTTTATGAACTGAACCTATTTTAAACTGATACAGTATCTTTATTAACTTTAAATACCTTGGTGTCCAATGTAGAAAATACACAGACCATTTAGACCTAATTCAATAGTCAAAGGGCATAATTTATATCATGTTATAAATGTTTGCAATTTTATAGTTTTTGCTTTTATGACAGATGTACTATCATAGTTACTGGACTAATGATGTATTAAAAACAACTTTATATCATTTTCATCCATATATTCATACCAAAATAATAACATAAATTTATTTCACTTTTCTTTCTTCACTTCTCTCCCTATATAGATATACACATACATACAAGTATTTCACTTGTATTATTCTTAAATTCTTAGGAAGGGAAAAAATATTAAAATGACATGGATTTCTCACAAGACACTAAAGACAGCCAGAAAACAATGAAACAGCATCTTTAGAGTTCTGAAGGAAAAGAACCATTTTTGCTCTACATCCAACAAAAATATCTTTCAGAAATGAAGGAAAAATAAGGACAATATCAGATAAAGAAAAACCAGAAGTATTTATTTCCAGCAAACCTAATCTAAAAGAGATGCTAAAGGAAATTCCTCAGGCTAAACGAAAATAATACCAGAGAGAAATATGAATCTTCAGGAAAGAAGGAAGAGCAAGAGAAATGGTAAACATCTGGATAAAAATAAAAACTATTCTTCTACTACTAGGTTCTTTAAAATATATTTAACTGGTGAAAGGAAAAATCTGTCAGAATTTTCAATGTATGCACATGTCATATTTATGATCACTAAAACACAGAAGTTGATAGGGAAGGGTAATGTGACCTCTATGGTTGTAAGTCTTCTACATTTTACTTGAAGAAGTACATTATTAACTCGATAAACTATGATAATTTAGGTATGCATATTGTAATTTCTAGAGGAAACACTGAAAAAAATACAAAGGTTTACAGCTTAGAAAACAATAAATTAGTTAAAATAATATATTAAATATATTCAAATAAGAAAAGAAGAAAGGCAAACAGAGGGATAAAATTAGAATACATACTGTACAAAATGTAGTATTTGAAATAATGCACCATAAAGTCTAGGCCCTTAAGATAAGTAAGTGAAGTGAGAAAATTTTGGAGGAAATGGAGAGAGCCACAGAATGGAAGGCTCAGTGCAGATGAGTGAGCCCTTAATGTGATGTAGAAGACAGAATCTGAGTTGGGTAGATGGTAAATTATAGTGTGCAAACAGGATACTGCCTTTTATTTACTGTTATTCATAAATATTATAATTTATCTACTATTTCTGAAAATGCTATGAACCATAGCAGTGTTTTTTCCAGATACTAGATTAACTAACTTAACATAATTGTGATATTTAGAATGACTATTTATGATATTAGCCAATTTTTAATATAGTGTTCTACAAAGTAAGCACTTGGCATGTATTATTTCTTTTAAGTTACAAGAGTTTTTTGTATTTTAACAGCATGTAGCAGAAATTGTTATAAAACATACTCTACTTCTGGGTAAAGTTTATTTAATGTTCTAATTAAAAAAAAATTTCCATTTGTGAAACTAATTATAGGAATGGGCTGGAATAAAGTGATGATCTCAGGAGCTTTTGCTTTTATACTTTCTCTTCCTTCTGTGTATCTGCCTTCAGCAGTTATAGGCATCTTGAACTATAATATTCTGGCTTCCTAGCAAATTGGATCATCAGGCCTATGAAAAGACTTAACACTGTTTATATAGAATTTTCAGTAAATTGGCTTAAGGCAAGTGCCTAAGGAAGTGTAGGGTCTTTAGCAGCTATGTTCATGGGTGGTTAGAGGACATTTTTGCCTTACTTCTGGGTTCACAGTTGTTTCTCAGACACCAAAGGTAGAAGTCTCACCTTCAGCTAAGTATGGTATTAAACTCAATTAAAATTCTATATTCATTCATGAAAGCTTGCATAGGAAAATAAAGTTTTAACTTCTTTCATCCATCAATATGTTAATTATTTTCATGTTTTATTATATAGCTAAATCTAATTGTAACAAAAATATTTTTCTTCCAGGTTACAAGTTCTAAGTGCCTTATTATAGTAATTTTAACATGATATACTCTGGAAGACATGGACTTTGTAACAAATAATTTTAGTACAGATTAAGCTTTTTGCAATTTCAAGTTCTATATTAGAAGTAATTTTTGTACAGTCTTTTAAAAATTTATTTATTTTTATGTTTTTACTTTTGGCGGCATTGGGTCTTCGTTGCTGTGCACAGGCTTTCCCTAGTTGCAGTGAGCGGGGGCTACTCTTCATTGCAGTGCGTGGGCTTTTCATTGCAGTGGCTTCTCTTGTGGAGGACGAGCTCTAGGTGCTCAGGCTTCAGTAGTTGTGGCACGCCGTCTCAGTAGTGATGGCTCGCGAGCTCTAGAGAGCAGGCTCAGTAGTTGTGGTGCATGGGCTTAGTTACTCCGCAGCATGTGGGATCATCCCGGACTAGGGCTTGAACCCATGTCTCCTGCGTTGGCAGGCAGATTCTTAACCACTGCGCCACCAAGGAAGTCCCTTGTATAGTCCTGTAAAATAACCATTGCTTGGGGACCCACAAATGTAAACTTTCAGTCACAAAATACTCAGTTAAGGTCCTAATTAAAAACAGAGAAAAAGTAACAACTGGAGGAAGATCTTTCAAATGAAACAAATCATACTATTGGAGAGTAGATAAGTAGCTATAACAGGGAGAAAGAGAGCGAAAGAGGAAGATGCTAGATATTAATAAATTTTTCATTTAAGTAGGAATGAAGTCCAAGAATCTTCCATTTATTGGCTTCAGAAGCACTGAGAAATTGTGTAAAGCAGTGTTAGGAGGATTAATTAAAATAACAGAATGGTCCTTAACAATATTATTTTTAAAAGATTAGAAATTCTGCTCACTACATCATTTATTATTGAACTCCATATTAAGAACTTCTAAATATGTTTCTGGTTTAATGAACAAAGTTTACTTTTAACAAGTAATTACAAGTGAGAGGAAATACTAGACATTTCAGATGTGACAATGGGCCTTTTCATACCAAGTGTACTCGAAGCATGATAGTTCACAAAATCTGTTTCAGACTATGGAGAATTCATATAATAGGATCTACTGTGCAACAGAAACCAGAAATTTATATCAGTGGGTAAACTGAAAAACAAGATTGCACTATAGTTTTTCTTTTTTTTCCTTTGCTGCTATACAATTCCATACTCCCTCCTGATCTTCTCCCAAAGTCTCCCCAGGATAGACTTTAATAATGAGATCTCTTTCTTTAGCAAACAGAAAGTCAGGGACAGAAATGTTTAAGCCTCCCTCTTGACTGGAGGTAATTAAGTATGCAAATTATAAATACACATTCATGTCTGGGGAGGTTGAACTGCTTTTATGAACTGCACAAATGACAAAAGCTCACCATTTTACTGAAGAAGATTCACACTCTGGCTAAACAGAATTTTTTTCTTTTATGAAAGCCCATTGTTTAATAGTAAACAGAGGTTTCCCACTGAGGCATATGTGAATATGGTCAGATTAATGTTGGATTCAAAATTATGCACATTTTGTACCTTATCTTTGCACTTTTACCAGATGTGAACTACTTCATTACTGTGGTTGTCTTTTCCTGTACTGTAGAAAGTAAATAAAAAGTTGTTTCTTTAATTTCTAATTTCTAACTAGTCAATAATTAAAATACAACATAAAAATAATGTGCTCAAACACAAGCTAACTGATCAAACATCCGAAAAGAACATTTAAAATATAAATTAAAAGTTAGAGATCCAGCTTTTAATTGCATATATGTTACTATGCATTTTGAAAATAATAAACCATATGAAAGGGATAGAATAACTTGAAAATTAAATGAAACTCAAAGTCAGAATGCTTGTTTTCAAATCCTAGTAATACTACTTACTTGCTGTGTAACCATTGATAAACTGCTAGGATGCTCAACATCACTAATCATTAGAGAAATGCAAATCAAAACTACACTGAGGTATCACCTCACATGGGTCAGAATGGCCATCATCAAAAAATCTACAAACAATAAATGCTACAGAGGGTGTGGAGGAAAGGGAAACCTCTTGCACTGTTGGTGGGAATGTAAATTGATACAGCCACTATGGAGAACAGTATGGAGGTTCCTTAAAAAACTAAAAATAAAACTACCATAAGACCCAGCAATCCCACTACTGGGCATATACCCTGAGAAAACCATAATTAAAAAAGAGTCATGTACCACAATGTTCACTGCAGCTCTATTTTATAATAGCCAGGACGTGGAAGCAACCTAAGTGTCCATCAACAGATGAATGGATAAAGAAGATGTGGCACATATATACAATGGAATATTACTCAGTCATAAAAAGATACAAAATGGAGTTATTTGTAGTGAGGTGGATGGACCTAGAGGCTGTCATACAGACTGAAGTAAGTCAGAAAGAGAAAAACAAATGCTGTATGCTAACACATATATATGGAATCTAAAAAAAAAAAAAAAGGTTCTAGGGGCAGGACAGGAATAAAGACACAGACGTAGAGAATAGACTTGAGGACACGGGGAGGGTGAAGGGTAAGTTGGGACTAAGTGAGAACGTGGCATTGACATATATACACTACCAAATGTAAAATAGATAGCTAGTGGGAAGCAGCCACATAGCACAGGGAGATCAGCTTGGTGCTTTGTGTCCAACCTAAAGGGGTGGGATAGGGAAGGTGGGAGGGAGACGCAAGAGGGAGGTGATATGGGGATATATGTATACGTATAGTTGATTCACTTTGTTATGCAGCAGAAACTAACACACCATTGTAAAGCAATTATACTCCAATAAAGATGTTAAAAAAAAACAACAACTTAGCTTCCTCAACTGAAATATAGGAATAAAAGATTCACTGACTCAAAGGTTTTTTAGTGCTTAGTATAATCCTCAGGGCACAGTATGCATTCTATAAATCATTGCTAAATGGAATTTGGATACAGAATGATCACTTAAAAATAATTGTTTGGAGTACTGGAAACATAATAATTGACAAGGAATTTATATATTCCTTCAAAGTGGATTCCAGTTTAAGGCACACAGAGAGTAATTTTGCATTATAACATTGATGTCTTGAAATCTTGCCATTTGCAACAACATGGATGGACCCTGAGGGTATTATGCTAAGTGAAATGAGTCAGATGGAGAAAGACAAATACCTTATGATTTCACTCATAGGTAGAACATAAAACAACTAATTAAGAAACAGACAAAAGCAAAATAAAGGAACAAACCAAACCAAGCAAAAACACATAGACACAGAGAAGAGTGGTTACCAGAGGGTAGGGGGTGGGGGTGGGGTGGTGGAGAGGGCAAAATGAGGAAAGGGGATCAACCATATGGTGATGAATGAAAAATAAATTTTTGGTGGTGAGCATGTTATAGGGTATACAAAAATAGAAATGTAATGTTGTATGCATGAAACTTATGCTATAAATCAATGTTACCTCAATTTTTAAGATTTAAACAATAAATAAAAAAATAAAATTGATGTCTTACCATTATTATCACTAGACTATTTGGTAGTGTGATTTCAAATATATAATATATAAAAATAAATGTATATATAATTTATTTATTTTTTATTATTAAATGTATTAAATGTTTACTAATATATAGTATATATCATGTCATATACATTATATATGATATATATAATAAATTGTTATTCATTAATTTGAAAAGAGTTTATGGAAAGAAGGCACAATTGTGTGAGACAGAGTCTATATATCATTAAAAAGAATGCCGTTTTTTTTCAATTCGTCTCTGATCATATCATATATTTATTTAAATAATAACCATTATTTAAACATTTAACATATATAATCCATAATATATTGCTCAATGTCCCTATAAATATTCTATTTCAACAGAAAAGCAGAAGATAGGAAATGGGAGAACTGATATTTTGGGTACAACTTTTATGGAAATCTCTCTTCAATAGGCATGCTATAAATACAAATTGACACAAATAACTATGGTAAAGTCACTGTCATGATTTTTACACTATTGAACCATCATCATCTTCAGAAATTTTTGGATAGTATCTATATACCAAGCATTTTAAATTATTTTCAATGTGTCAACAAACCCAGTTCTCACAAAGTATTATGTTTTTTTACACTCATTTTAAATAAACTGAGGAACAGGTATTGGAGTAATTTCCCAATGTTATCCAGCTACCAAGTAATGAGAAAAAGAATTAAACCCATGGTGTCCGATTTAATTAATTTTAATTTAAAATAGAATGCTGAATTATTCCATAATAAATTATTTTCTAATCTTGCCCTAAAACTAAAATTTTAAAGTTTTGAAATCTCATATATTTGAAGGGCATGGGTGTACTATATACAATACCTGCACAGTATCCTAGTTTTAAAAGTATAATTCTGTCTGAATGAATGAACAAAGGTACTTTAAACAAATCTATAGTAAAATCAAATAGCCAACACTTTTTTATCTTGAAAAATCTAATTCTACAAAACCTACAAAATTATGAAAAATTTACCATTCATCATTCAACAAACCTACTCTATATCAGCACCTATTCCATACACTTAGATACAGCAGTATATGAAAACAAAAATCCCTGTCCATAAGAGCTTATGTAGAGAATGAGAGCCAGTCAATAAAAAATAAACATAAGAAGTTAATTTTGAGGCATATGAGAAATTAATAAATGTCATAAAGAAAGAGCAGAGCAAGGTAAGTATTTTTAATACTACCTAATATGTTTAAGTCTTTAAAAAATAATCATGATTCTCCTTTGGGGGAAGAGAGTAGGGCTGGTGTGTATGTGTGTGTATGTAAGGTGTTATGTCTGTGTGTGCGTTAACTACATATTGCTATATAGAAGAGTTATAGCAGCCAAATTCTAATGAAATTCACATTGATTTGATTATCTTCTAAAAGGTCACATACTATGTTAACCTTAGTTTTTTTTCTATACTTTAAATATTTGGGGCAATAGCAACTATTACCACATCTGATTTAGATGATAAAAGGAAAGATTAGTGAATGACTATAGTGATACAGTATATTCATAGTCAGTCATGAGTAACCTCCAAGCAGTTAATGGCATCCTGAGTAAGTGAAATGATTTTTATTATTTGTATTTTTTAAGTTTCTTATTACACATACATACACACACACACAAACACACACATCTTTTCTTTAGAGAAAAAAATAAATCAATGTAAAGTTGTATTTTCACTCCAAAAGTATTGATAAGACATTACCAGATTTGATAAGGATATTTCTACTCCTACTTATAAGCATTAGAGCAAAACTATTCTGATTTTATATAAAATTTTAATCAGCTTCATGAAAATAGCAGTCTGCAAATATGCTTGAGTGAGAAAATTTATAGATGTTATCACATTCCAGTAAAAAATCTTCGAAAAGAGGATCCAAATGATTTTGTAAATTCAGTATTTAATCCTCAGCAGATAGCCAGAGTTACAATATTTTGTACAATAATCGACCTGACAAAGTGAATGCATATCGTATTTTTAATTTCAAATAAACTCTTGGGGTAAGCATAATCTCATAAAAGTGATGAAATAGTCAAAGGATTGGAATTTACATAAGTATGATAATAATAATTTCCATTTTCTACCTTCTTGGTTTGTATCTGTATTCAGAAGAATCCCAAACTTATTTATTCTCAAGAAAGTATTGAGGAAGAAATGCATTGTTTGCAGATATAGACTTTTTCAGAGTGTTTTTTTATTTAGAAGGGATCAGATTTTCAAAACTCATTTTCTCAGATTCTTAGAGTCTATAGCTTTTTACTGATTTAGTTGCAAAGGACTGCAGAGATTAATGAAGAGGTTTGGTAAAATCATAGTCACATATGAAATCTATATTTTGGTTATCTCCATAGAATTTATAATTTTAGCTTACATTTATTTACCAGAACATGTACATTTGTGATGCTTATTTATTTTGCTAATTATACTTGCTTAGGAATTTCAAAGGAGAAAAACTAGGCCAAATACTAACATTTCTTTCATGTATTCATTCATACATATATTGATACATAAAAGTTTAAGGCATTAAGTCTACTTTGAGTAAGATGGAACAAAAAATTAGAATATGATTCCTCGTTAACAGAGGCTAAATTTTAATAAAGAAGATTTTATACTAAAAATATTGTTAAAAGCATCATTTGATTACTGTATCGTATTCATATTCTAAATAAAAAATTAAGATTCTTCAGGGAAGAATCAATAGGAGTTTTGGAGGCCAAGTATTATTAGAAGTACAGTCTAGCTAGAACGATATGTTGAGAGAAGAAAATTAAGGGTTTCAAGTGTGAAGGTAAGGACAATATACTTTATTCATTAGACAACAGGGACTCATTTGCAGTTTCAAGAGTGATTCTACCTATTATTTTCTGAATGATTCCACTCCTCCATTCTCATATGGAATTTCTTTATTTTACAGACTTTAATCTTTAGCAGATGCTGTAAGTCTCTGCTTGGTTTCATTTTTGTCTTGCTCATCCACACCTTTCTGGCCATTCTCCATGGTATCATGAGTGATCTCTATGGAATGTAAATCTAATCAATTCATTTCTGTGCTTAAAATTCTAAATAGTCTTTCCCTGCACACAGAATACAATCCACTGTGTGTGGTCCTGTCTGTTCTCAGCTCACCTCTCATTGCCATGCACTCTATACTTATAAACAAATCAGACACCATGGTTTCATAAACACACCGTATCAGTATTCCTCAATAAGTTTTTCTTCAACACTTAAAAAGCCTTTCCACTCTACTTTCTCATTTACCTATTATACCAATTCTTCTTTCAAGGTTTGGTTAAAACTCTATTTTTTCTGCAAAACCTTTTCTAAACTTTCTCCTCATTTAAGAACAATTAGCAACTCATTTACATATATTACCACAGCACTTTCCTTACACTTCAAAAGTAAAATTTGTCATTTAATTGGTCATTTATTTGTCTGTTTCCCATACAGGACTGCTGATTTTTGTCTTGACTGTCACTGTACTCCCCAGTAATTTGTACAGTTTCTAGATAGTAAATGCTCAATAAATGTTGAATGAACGAATAAAAAAGATAGAATAAAATATAATTGCTAGAAGCTTTTAGTGATAGAACTTGATATGAAATTGATGAGACAGAGGGATTACTTACAAAATGGTAGCCACACCGACTTATCTTCCATTTTCCTACCCTGATTTTCTTCTTTCAAAGGACTTTTTTCTCGTACTATTGCTTTGCCTAGAATATTGTTTTCACTCTTATTGTGAAATTAACTTTGGTTATTACTTCATGATGGCATCCGTCTAATCCTATACTTCCAAAATGTTCTTCAGCATTACACTAACTGGTTTAAATGACATTGCTAATGTTGCCCCAACACAAAGCCCTGCATTTTGAGAATCTCAAAAAATCTCTTGTTTTGAGAACAAGATTGACTAAAATATATTAAAGAACAAATGACCCAATTTAAAATCTGTGTCGTGCCACTCCGAAGTCTATGTATAGGATATAAATACTTCATTCATTCATTCATTCATAAAACGCTTACAGTAAGGGCCTGGATATGACAGCCACTGGAAATTTAACATTTAATAAGATACTTTACATGTCTGTAAGTGTCAAGTAGTTTGCAGTATAATATTTGAAGCAAAAAAGTAAATCATTAACATAATCATTGAAGACTCATTGCTTGGAATTCCTTTTTTTTTTTTTTAAATTTTATTGTTTTGCGGTATGCGGGCCTCTCACTGTTTTGGCCTCTCCCGTTGCGGAGCACAGGCTCCAGACGCGCAGGCTCAGCGGCCATGGCTCATGGGCCTAGCCGCTCCGCGGCATGTGGGATCTTCCTGGGCCGAGGCATGAACCCATGTCCCCTGCATCGGCAGGCGGACTCTCAACCACTGTGCCACCAGGGAAGCCCTGGAATTTTCTTAAAACATTAATTTTTCAAATATTAAACATCAGATTAATTATTTAAATTTCCTAGGATAGTGCCTACAACTGAGAATATTGCTTCCTATTCTTACTTGGTAAGTAATTTATAACAAGAACTATGACAGAAGGATGGGAATACTTATATGTCACAGCCAGGCATTTCTTTCCCTGTAAGATGATCAGATAATGATTTCTTGAAAAATAGTTGGTGTCGGCTGGTTGGTTCCAGGGTTTAAGGGATCATTTTTCTTTGTAAAAGGGATCTGTTATCACAGGGACCAGAGCACCCTTGCTCCTAAGTAGTGTATTGTTAGATACTGACACACAATTCTTCCATTTTTTTTCAACTGTACATTCTTATAGATGTATTCTTCCCTTGAATAGATCCAGTTAGGTCTTATTCAGGCTTGGAAATTATTTTTTCCCAAAAGGTGACTTTACATATCAGATTTCATCCTCTACATAGCTTGAACTCTCAAGAGGTGGTCTTTATATCTTATTCTTAAGTTTTGAAGTGGTTATTCACCTTTGCTCTCATGAACTAATCAAATTTACAAAACAATTATTTCTGAATTTTGATATCCAGAATTATATTCTTCTAGAGGTTCTGTATATTCCTAGAGCTGACTACATTAATATGTGGCTGAGAAATATCTGAGGATTTTCTAGTTTCAAACTACCAAAGGGTAAATTTCAATAAATTAACATGTTTTGTCATTTTTGGGTAATTTGATTTTTATGGCAGTTGAAATTACAAATATAATTACAAACAAAACAACAAAGAAAATCAAGATTCCAGTATTATTTTAGTTTGTTTTGTTTTGTTTTGTTTTGTTTTTTGCGGTATGTGGGCCTCTCACTGTTGTGGCCTTTCCCGTTGCGGAGCACAGGCTCCGGATGCGCAGGCTCAGCAGCCATGGCTCACGGGCCCAGCCGCTCCACGGCATGTGGGATCCTCCCGGACCGGGGCACGAACCCGTGTCCCCTGCACCAGCAGGCGGACTCTCAACCATTGTGCCACCAGGGAAGCCCTCCTGTATTGTTTTAAATATTATCCTTTCCTGAGTAGTTCCCTTTGAGATTAACTTTAGCTAAGTCAAACTTCTCTAATTTTACTAGATAGATAGATAGATAGATATAGATCAGTGTGTTTACATAAGCATTAAGACTAAACTTTACTTGTTTAAAATCATCAACTTCATTTATAGAAAAATAAAAATATGTATCTTTTGATTATGACTTTATTCCTTTACGATAAAATACCTTAGACAAATATTTTTTTTTCTTTTCTCTTTTTTCCCTTTAATTCTTTGTCCCATAGCACAGTGCCTGATATCTAGTAGATTCTTAATAATTACTTACTGAATATGGAAGTGTATTGTCATGAGTTTAAGACACTGGAAATTCAAATGAGAAATAAAATGTGATTAATTTCTTGGTTTTGCTACTGCATTATCTTAATGAGGGGTTTATTAATTTTGTATGGACTACTGCCTAAGAGTGCAGGCTCTGGAATCCAAACGCCTGGGTTCAGATCCAGTGCAATACTTTGCTGTGTGACCTGGGACAAAAACAAGTATATTTTGAATATTAAAATTATTTGTAAACTAGTGAAATCCATTAGGAGTGAACTCATTTGAAACAATATAATGCTTGCTTTAATTCATAATTCATAGGCTACAGGTTAAGAAAGATAGAATTAATTAAAATCAGTGGTAACTTCAGAATGATGTAAATGTAATAATTCTACAAATTCCTAGTTTTTTTCTCTCAAGATACCCAATAGGTAAGCAAATTTTATTTATTCTAACTTTTTAAACATTTCGTTTCCAGCGACATGGCTTGGAAAGTAACAATAGTTTCCAGTCCTTTGGTTTTTCTCCTAATCAGAATCATCATTTTATCCATGAGGAATCATGTCACCTTTCATTTGCATGTTACAACAACATTGCTTTCACACTTTTTGCAAATTTGAGAACCCTTTTTAACATTAAGAAATATCAAGGTCCACCACACCACACTAATGTAGCTATACTAACTGCTGTAAATAGTAGAATAAAACTAGTAATACTTTAAAATGGATGCTCTCTAAAATACTTTAAACCACGAATACTCTAAAATACCTTCATGGTATTAAAAGTATAAAAGTTTTTCATATTTTAAAATTAGTAATATTATAAGATGCTTTCATTGTATTGATATTTTAGCAACAATTAATATAAATATATATTTGAAAATTAGCAGCATCTATACATACGGAACAAAATTTGTTTAGGCACAGAAAACTTTGTTTGTCTTAATACTGCTTTATTGAGTTGTGTTTGACATACAATAAAATTTACTCATTGTAAGTATAAAATTGGCACATTTTGCTAATTTTATACAGCCATGGTAACAACCACTACATCGAGACATAGAACATTTAATTCACCTTAAAAAGTTCCTTTGTGCCTCTTTGTAGTCATTGACATCCTCTAATCCCCTCTAAACTAGGTATGTTTTGCAAATATTTTATTTCAAAAGGCTCACTTTTTTGGTTAACTGCATCTTCTGAAGATCAAAAGCTGTAATTTTAATGAAGTGCAGTTATCCATTTTTTCTTTAATAATTTGTGCTCTTTGTGTCATTATTAAAACAAATAAACAAACAAAAAACCAAAAACTTTGCCTAAACTAATACCATCCTCTAGAGATCTTCACCGATATGTTTGGAAGCACTGATCTACAAAATAAAATCCAAGTACTTAGTATGGAAAATAAGAACCTTTCAGATTTTGATTCATTTCTGTCTTTTCAGTCCTATCTCTTCCTCTTTTAACATGCACACAATCTCTAGTTTTATTAAACTAAATTTATTACATAGACATTAAATCAAAATAATTTCAAAAGACTGATAATTTTAAAAATTAGAATATTAGAGAAAAATATTTTAGAAACTTTCGGCATCTGAGGATAGAAAATACTTTATAAAGAACACACAAATAGCACAAATCAGAAAAGACAACAAGAAAAACAAATGAGTGTTTTAAAATTAAAATCCTCTATAGTAAGAAAAACTATAACAGAAAATTAAAACAGAAGTAAAGATAAGAAGAAAGTATTTTAACATAAAGTTTTAGTTTCAGAGAATATAAAGTATTCTGCAATAGGACTAACAAAAAGAGAATTGCAATTAAATACATGGTTAGAAAGAAAAATAGGCCATTCATAGAAGGAAAATATTGAATTTCTTGAAAGTATAAACTATGCTCAACTTTATGTTAATCAGGGATATTTAACTGGAAACAATAATGAGACAATGATTGCATAACCATCTGATGACAAAAGTTGAAATGCCTAATACTACCAAGAGTTGGAGAGAATGAAGTTGGAAATATAAGCTGTTTCTAATAAATTTGAGTATGTGCACATCTAATGATTTAGTGATTCCACTGCTAAGAATAGGCACTAGAGTTACTTTTGAAAAATGTTCAGTCTAAACATTAGGATTTCTTTAAAAACTGTGTATTTACATATCTGCATGTATAGACCACAGATATTCTCTTAAGAGGAAAATATGAAGTATGCCACATTCTTAAATTGAACTTAATAAAATACTAGAAAATATAAATGAAGGCCCCATTATCTGCATACCAATTTTTTCTGGGAAAATAAAAAGAAATGGGACCCAAAGGAGGTACCGAGAAGAAATTCTCATGGGGATGACAGAGGCAGGTCCAACCACACCTGCACATTTTAAGTCCCCTCCTAGCATCATCCCGATAACATCCCTTTTGTCAAAGCAATTAACATGGCCCAGTCCAAACTCAAGATGTATGTGGGGGTAGAAGGAGGTGATCATACTTTGCGTCTGTGGGAAGAACTACCATGGAACAAGGTAAAGTTAGAAGAAGTGAAGAATAGAAGTCAATAATTCAATCTACCACACCTGAAGAAAATGTGAGAAATGTCAATATTTGTTCATCCTGGTTTTGGGTGTATTGGGGTCCATATTACTCTTCCTTTGTTTTTTCTGTATTTTAAAACTACTTCTAAATTTTAAAATTAGCTACAGTATAATTAGTTATTATTAAGATGCAGTATCTTTCGTAATTTATACACTTTTTTTTTCTACAGATTCTCTGTCCCACTGTCTACCTGATGAATTTATATTAATCCTTTAAAACAAAGCTGAACTGTCACCTTCTCTGTGAAACTGCATCTTCTCTTTTCCATTGTGGTCAGTGAACCATTCCCTTGTTATTTTTAAAGAACTTTGTATGTACCTTATTTCTATTTTAGCACTCACCACACTTGTTCTAGTAATTTAATAATTCAACAGTCTCCTACCAGTAAGTCAAGTTTCTTGATAGCAGAAAGTAGTTCCTATATATAAATACATAGTTGAATACATTACCTTGGATGGTAAAGCTTACTAACTCTTCAGAGACATAGATCCCTTCTTAGGCATACAAGTAAATAGGCCAAGTTTCCCAACATTGCTTGCATGTAAATGTGGCTATGTAACTGAGTTTTAGAAAGTGAGTAAAAATTATGTGAGCCACTTCCAAACTGTGTTCTTAAAAACTTCCTAATTGTTCCTGCTCTGGCTGGATGCATCTGATGATGAGTAGTGAAGGAAGGCAAGAGTGAAAGGAGCCTGAAAGCTCTTCTGCTAACTACCACACAAATAAGAAAAATTTTGATTAACTTGATCTCTCAGATATTCAAGCCCAATTCCTATGTTACTTATCCTACCTGCCTAATAGATCTAGCCTAGTAATTATCGTGTAGAAGCCATTCAATAAATGAATGCATAGAATAAAAAATAATTAGATTGATTACTGGCATTATATCTGAAAGAAAAAATGAGCTCTCTGGGCAAAATATTGAGACTTACTTTCTCAACGTTTTTAGAGTAAGGTACATTATACAGAGATATGAGTGTTAATACACAAAATTATCTGGTAATAAATTTAATATTATTTTTTCAGGATTTTAAAAAATTGCCTATGAAAATAAGATAAATGTGTTTTTGTGATTAATCCATTAAAACTGTGTTTTCAAGAAATGGAAGCTAGACTTCCCTGGTGGAGCAGTGGTTAAGAATCTGCCTTCTAATTCAGGGGACACAGGTTTGAGCCCTGATCTGGGAAGATCCCACATGCCGTGGAGCAACTAAGCCCGTGCACCGCAACTACTGAGCCTGCACTCTAGATCTTGTGAGCCACAACTACTGAGCCCGCATGCCACAACTACTGAAGCCCACGTGTCTAGAACCCGTGCTCCACAAGAGAAGCCACCGCAATGAGAAGCCTGTGCACCACAACGAAGAGTAGCTCCCGCTCGCTGCAACTAGAGAGAAAAGCCCCCGCACAGCAGTGAAGACCCAACGCAGCCAAAAATAGATAAATAAATTAATTTATTAAAAAAAAAAGAATTGCATAAACAGCGTGACCTTAAAAAAAAAAAAAGAAAGAAATGGAAGCTACGGATTTGAAAAATTGTCAACAAACCTGACTGCATAGAAAATCATGCAATAAATATTTGTATATATACGAAGTTCTATTTAAAGGTTAACACTGATTATGGAAAAACATTTCTTTAGCTAATTGGCTCAGTGTAATTGAGGTCGCCATTTAGCCATTTAAAAACTTTCATCACTAAATGCTTTTAAATATTTTATGAATCATGTAATTGCTCTGAGTATTTTTGTAAGCCATGTAGTTCATGCTAGAAAATGTATCTGCTACCGTACGGGTCTCTCATAAAATCATATTTATGAAGCTTTTAAAGTAATCCTAGCAGACAGATCTAATTTGAGTAGATATCAGTAGGTTTATTTTCAAAGTGAAAAAATTATCAAACTTTATCTCCTCCTTTTACAGTCTCAAATTAAAGGCACTAAAAATTAAAACATATATCGCATAGCTTTTTAAATATCAGGTATTACCAAAATTCAAATATTTCCAGATGGCTGTTATTGCTAAGAATTTAGTTAATTGCAATTATCTTGAATTCAAAATGTGCACTTCCTTATAGTTGATTTTAAATTACTTGATTCCTTCCTGCATTATTTATGTTATTAACAAAACCAACTTTCCACTAAGAAAATAGTCCAAAGAATTAAGCATTGATAAATTTGCCTCTTAGGAATATATACCTATGAACCATGTCATTTCAAAATTAAAGCAGCTGTTTTATTTCTTTGACCAGGAAAGGAGACATTGAACATAAAAACTGTCTTTGTCAATGTTTTATATAACAGTAATTGAATAATATTTAAAAGATCTAAATGGATATATTTATTATTTTCATTGTTAAATTGATTTGCAATATTTAGTGCCAGTGCACAGAGACCTACTTAAAATCCTCTTTTCCAGGAATGGATTCTGGTGCTCTGTTCTAAACCACACTGAACACCTTTATCTCTAGATGGTAACACTAGAAGCTATAAGACATATCAATAAGTTTCATGACACTCCCAGAATATGCGGTTCTAGAACACTTCTCATAAGAGATAACTTCATAGAGATTCCAGGATGCACATGACTCAAGTTATTATGTTTCTTCTGTAAAAATGCATGTTCTTTCCGCAAAATACCTTTTCATGAAGTTAAATCTGATAGTGACGCACTATTCTTAATCAGCATGATGATGTTAATTTTTCAACTTTAACTTCTGCATTTCTCTGATATACATTCTCTACTATAGAAAACTAGCCCTTTCATCATTACCAAGTTTTAAATTTTCTTATGAAATCCTCAGCATGTAAACATCAAATCCTTTTCTGTTTTTGAATAACCTATTTCTACCTTTGCTTATGATTGTCTTATTCATCATTATGCTAGTAGAACTTTTTTTTTCTTTTTGCATTTTCATTGTAAGTGTTCATTCCTTTTTCTTAGTACAAGAACACGATAACTTTCTTTGGGGCATGTCTTTCCTCTTTGTCTATTGTATAAACAGGTTGAAAATTTAAAAAATTCCTGATCATAGTGATTGCCTCAGGATAGACAGTCAATCTAATCAGAGGTATATCATTGATTTTATATATATATATATATGTATATATATATATATGTATATATATATATATGTATATATACACACACACACACACACATTTTTTTTTCAACACAGGAAACATAGAAAGTCAAACAACTACAGCCATATTGTCTCTATGATAGGAGAATCTGTCTCAAACTGAGCCAAAGTGAGAAAAAACAATCTCTCTTGTCCTTGAGGCAAAAATATTTGAAGCCACTCTCAATCTTCTTTTTTAATACCCTGGAAAATATTGCCAGACTTATTTTAAAAGATATACCAAAAGTAAACATTTAAATAGTCAGTCAATGCTACCTTCATATGTTTATCTTAACCAGTGTAATAGCCTCCTAATAATTCTCATTTTTCTATTCCTAGAATAATCTATTTTCACACAGTAACCATAAATCAGAAATTCTCCTTCTGATTATGATGCAATAGCTTAGATTAAAATAACCTTCTTCTATGCACAACTAGAGAAGATAATAAATAGACTAAAAAAATTATCTGAATGCACCAAAGAGCATCTTCTGCCAATACATAGAAGTAAGTGGGGTATTTTCTTCTTCTTCTTCTCATCAGGGCTTTCCAATTTCTAAGGCCCAGAGACCAAGTAAAAAACATTCTGCTTTTTATTGACATATCAAAACTTGTAGAGTGCGTCTAAAGCTTAGAGGCAATTTTACAGTCTTAAATATGTGTGTGTGTATGTGTGTGTGTGTGTGTGTGTGTGTGTGTGTGTCCAAGTAGTTAGAATGAGCACAGCAAACTAAATCCAAAAATGTAGAAGGAAGAAAATACTGAAGATAAGATTTATTTATATAATTAATAAACTCCTAGCAAGATGAATCAAAGAGGGAGGGAAAAGATTATAAAAATTAGGAATAAAGAGAACACATAAATAAATGTCCTAGAGCCTAAATATATGAGAGATTATGAAAAATTAGTCCAATAATTTAAATTTTACATGAAATGGAAAAATTCCTTTAAAAAACAAAAAATAAAACTGACACAAGAAAATAGAGAAGATATGAATGGATCTTTAAAGAAATTAATCCATAAATACAAATAATTCCACAAAGAAAATGGCAAGCCTACACTGCTTTATAGTTAATTTTCGCAAACATTTGAGGAAGAAAGAACCCATCAATATCATATAAACTCTTCAAGACATGAGGAAAATAAGACACACTGTTTTTTTCATTCAGTGGTGCTAATATAACCTACTTAACAAAAATAAATATAGCCATTACAGGAAATTAAAATTATAAGCCAGAAACCGTATGGATATAAACATAAAAATCTCAAACAAATACTAGTAAATTGAATTCAGCAAAATGTAAAAATAATAATACGTTACAATCAAATTAGATTTATTCCTGCAATGCAAATTTAGTTTATCATTTAAAAATGAGCCAAAGCAGGTCATCAAATTGAAAGAATAAAAGAGACAAATAATACAACAGATGAAGAAAAGTCTTTTGATAAAAATTCAAATCCCTATCATAATAAAATAATTTAAAAATAACTTTAGCGCATTAAAAATAGAAGGTAGGGGTTTCCCTGGTGGCGCAGTGGTTGAGAGTCTGCCTGCCGATGCAGGGGACACGGTTCGTGCCCCGGTCCGGAAAGATCCCACATGCCGCGGAGAGGCTAGGCCCGTGAGCCATGGCCACTGAGCCTGCGCTCCGCAACGGGAGAGGCCACGGTAGTGAGAGCACAGGCTCCGGACGCGCAGGCTCAGCGGCCATGGCTCAGGGGCCCAGCCGCTCTGCGGCATGTGGGATCCTCCCGGACCGGGGCACGAACCCGCGTCCCCTGCATCGGCAGGCGGACTCTCAACCACTGCACCACCAGGGAAGCCCCGAGAATCCATTTTTAACTCACACCTCAAATGGAGTCATTCTTCCTGTCAAGAGAAGTGTGCTACCGGGTGGTACGTATAAATAGATGTTCATCACAAGAAAAGAGGTAAATTGCAGTTTTGCTATTTTTGAATATCTATATGAACAAAAGACTTGAAAATTAAAGAAAACAAGCAATTATTGGCAGAGATTGAGAATTTCTGAAAGGTCTGATTGAAGTAGAGTGTATTGCGACTCTCAGAGCAGGATCAGCAGAAACTGAATTCAAAAATTAGAGCACTTCAAAAAAAATCACTTAGGAAAGAGAAGTAGATATTACAACAACCTCACACCTATTATTTCTCAAAGATAATTGGACATTCATAATGGAAACCTATGCTTTTCACTTGTAGTTTACTACTTAAAACTACATTAGGCTGTAAGTAATAGAAAGCCCAATTTCCAGTGGCTTAATCACATACATATATGTGTTTCTTGTGTATCAAGAAGTCCAGAGTTAGTCTATTAACTCCAAGATGTCATTAATATTCAGACTCTTCTTATTTTAGATCAATCATCTTTGGCATGCAGCTTTCAACTTCCTGGTTAAAAGATGGTTATCGATTTCTCAAGTGTAACATTTGACTTAGATGAAGGCAGAAAGAATAGGTATGGCTAAAGAAAAAGGGTAAAGCTTCCCTGTTAGGTTTTTTTTTTTGTTACTATTCCAAATGGGTCAGTTAAAATCTACTGACCAGAATTGTATACTATGGACATTCTAGCAAAAAGGAAGTTTGAGAGACTGAAAATTAGAGGAAAACAAAGAAAATGAGACTGTCTTGGATGTTGGGTGGCCAATATACAATGTCTGTAACATTACAAGTACAGGTTTCCCCTGCTATCCAAAAGTAGAGTGCTCCTATGAAAGCTTTCCTAAACCAAAACTTAAAATGAAGAAGCAATTACCTTAAGACACACCTTGCTAATGGATATACAACATAAGTCAAAATAAAGCACTCAGAGACACAGTTCAAAGGTATGGTAGCTTGATGCTGAGATGCTGAGTGTAGGTCTGAGCGAGAGCTTGGCAGTCCCACTCTCATTGGTGGAGGTGCCCGCTGCCTCCATAATAACTATAAAAGTTGCTACAAAACAAACACTGACCATTATTTTGGCTTTTCACTTTTTTTCTTAAAAGTGAAAACCCTCTTCACATTTCTTTTTGTCTGCAAAAACCAGTACTAATGTAGATCTTTCCTAGAAGTTAAGTGGCATAAAGTGAACTTTCAAAAAGTGGGTGATACCTGTAAGCAAACTACATATTTACATTTATTTTTCAACAAAATCTTCTTTGTCTTTATAAAATACTGAGATTAAGGAATCTCTAAGTTTTGGCAGGAAAACTCTGTGATCCAGTAAACGTTGTCTGACAAATACAGTAAAGATTCTGCTACTGAGATTGGGTATGGCCTATTATACATTATACATATCTGAATCCCCCACAATCCTTAATAATTCTTTAAAATTGTAATATATAATAAGATTAACTATAAAACTGAGAAATAAAATAGCAAGTATTTTATTTAAAAATCATGAGATAGCCATTTGAAAGTATCTGGTTTTCAAATATGGCAAGTAGCAACACGTAGTTACCACTGATTCGTACCGTATGACTCAAATTCATGCTGAATATAAGGGTAAAGGTAGATTGTATGCAAGGGAGACACCCAAGTGATATACTCAGAATGTCTTCTTCATGTCAAGAACTGTAAATGGTCTGCCATTTTTCCCTACTTGCAAGTTAACAAGTTAGTGTGTCACAGTTTCATGGATGTTGGCAGAAAACATGAGAGTCCTGGATTAGTGTGGTATTGGCATTAGGATACAGATTTATGGAACAGAATAGAGAGTCTAGACATAAAGTCACACATATATGATCAATTGATTTTCAATCAAAGTGCTGAGTAATGGATAAAAAACAGATATTTGAACAAACTGTGCCATAACAACTGAATGTCTTTATTAGAGAAAAAATAAACCTAGAGTGGTGTCAGTGGGAAAGAGAGTAAGGACATCCAAATCTGCTCCTTCAGAACAGTAATGGAAACACTAGGGAAAAAAAGGTCAAAATCAACTTTTTTTCAGAACTCTGGAAATGAACTAGATTCTTAGAGTGTTTACTCAAGAAAATAGCAGAATATTGGTAAGAAAGGTGAGCTCTATGGCATTTTAATTAGTCCTATTCCCATCTCCCCCTCTCCAGCTTCACAGTAGCTTTGGAAACCAACAGTTTTACAATCATGGTAGCTGTGGAAACCAGTGGCCTAGCAATCTCTAGAGGGAACATAAAGGGTTTGAATCTCCAAAAAACCAAATTCCTAGAAAACTGTCATTATCTGACAAGTAGGAAGTGCAAGCAAGAATAAAGGCTAAGGCAGAGTTGTCAACTGCTGTCTGAGTGCTGAAGGCAGGCACCAACACATACACACAGAGCACTGTAGTAACAGTTAGGAGAATTACTAGTTCGAGGCATTTAAGGAAATCTCTAATTGTTAGTTGACCACTAAGCTAATTGAGCAGAGACTTCTGTGGGCACACAGGACAAAAAAATACAGACTTAACAGAATTAGTTCAGTAAAGTCATTAATAAAGAGCAGCAAGAAAAAAAATGGGGAGGAGAAATGTAATTTCCAGAGTTGCCACATTATATTATCATTAAAGTCCAGTTCTCAATTAAAAATTTTTGATACATACAAAAAAATAGGAAAGTACAGCACATACCATTGAAAAAAGCAGTCAATACAAACAATCCCTGAGAAAACCAGACTTCAGACTTACTAGAAAAGATTTTCTGTAAGCTATTTTAGATATGTTCAACAAAAGGAGATCATATTTAAGGTACTAAAGGAAAGTATGAAGATCATAGCTATCAAATTAAAGAATATCAATAAAGAGAGAATATTATTTTAAAAATAGAAATTATAGAGTTTAAAAGTACAAAAACAGAAATGCAAAATTCACTACAGAGGTCCAATAGCTGATTTGAAGTGACAGAAAAAAGAATCAGTAAACTTGAAATTAAACAGTTTATTAATCATATGATGAGACTTTTGGGGAGAGAAGGACAGGTTTACTAATCCAGTCCAAAAATAGCTTGATAAATTCAGGAAAGGAGATTGACTTGGAGTTTTTATGGTAGAGAGATTTGGGCCAAGGGCAGGGTTCCCTTACATATGGGGTTTGAACTTCCCACTGGTGCTAAAGGAGACCACATCTGGGCTTTCTTATCAGCTTGCTCAGATATGAAGCAAAATGGGAAGCCAGAGAAGTGAGACCTAAAAACTGTCAACACACATAAAATGATGGAGTCAGACTCTTTAATACACTTGTAATAGTTAAAAACTTCTTAGATCACAAACTGTGTATTCAATAAAAGAACAAAAATTGATAGAGTTGACTTCAAGCTTAAACACTTTTGCTCTTCAAAAGAAACTTCTAAGAAAATGAAAAGTCAAGTCACAAACTAGGAGTCCTATATATACTTACTAGACCTGAATCCAAAATAAATACCTTTTATAAATCAATAACAAGACACAAAAAAGTAAAGAAATCGGTCAAAGTTTTAAATGATCACTTCACAGAAGAAGCTATACAAATTGTTAGTAATCACATGAAAATATACTCAACCTCATTTCTCATGAGTGAAATGAAAATTAACACAACAATGAGATAATTTTATCCATCCTTTATAATGGCTAAAATCAGAAAAACTCAATAGTAAGTATTGTAGAGGATGGAGAGGCACCAGTAGTCTCAAACATTGCTGAAAGGAATGTGAAATGACACAACCAATTTGGCAAACTGTTTGGGAGTTCCTAATAAAATTAAACATATACCTATAGTATGACCCATCTTAGACTTTACCCAAGAGAAATTAAGTCATATTTGCTCACAGAGACTTGCATAATAATGTTTATATTAAGTTTAATCCCCCTTGGAAACAAATGTCCATCAAGAGGTGAATTTGCAACTCAGTGTGGTTTATTCACTCAACGGAATACTATTCAGTAATAAAAATAAACTATTGACACACACAACAAAATGGATGAATCAAGAAAACATGCTGTTCAAAATAGGCAGGTATAAAAGAGTACATACTGAATGATTCCAGATATAAAAGAGTACATACTGAATGATTCCAGCTTGTCTGACATTTTAGAAAATACAAATCTAATACAGAATGAAAGTAAATAGATGGTTGCCTTGTCCTAGGACAGGAGAGAAGGTAGGTATTGTCTGTGAGAGGATACCAAAAAACTTTTCAATGAGATGAAATGTGGTGGCTACTCAGGTGCATGAATTGGTTACACCTCATCAAAATATTTACTGAAAATGTATTTGACCACATATAAATTGCACCTCATTAAAGTTATTAAAGATAACATGAACCTGCATAATACAATTTTCTTTTATTTTCTATAAAATATTACTGTTATTACTAAGAGAATAATACTAAATAAATGAATTTGAAAATATTTTATAATAGAATAATCAAGATATATCTTTTTATGAGATCAAAAGTAAGGCAAGATTACTATTGTGAATGAGGTAATTATAGTGTCCACCTGAAGAATGCATTGCCAACAAAACAATCATTAATTTATAACAGAGGTGGCTTCATTGTACTGACAATTTCATGCTGTTGCTCAGAAACAGGAAATTTTATATCTTAAGTATTTAATAATTCTATTATATGTAATATTTGCCTTTCTGGGAAATATAAATGCTTGAAGACAGATTTAAACATTATCTGTTTCTTTCTAGGTGCCAAATAAAAATACACAGTATTAAAATGTAATTTCTCTTTAGCTTAGAAAGTTTGTTGAAAATACAACTATTTTATTGTGCATCCTGTTGGTATTAAATTGTTCTTCATTTTGCTGATGACTGGTAGGTAATTAATTTCACCAATAACTTACGCAAAATTTAAACAAAAGTATTACTGTGGGAAGTATGCTTATCATTCTTAGAGAAATACAATCATAAATCATCCATTCCTGGTCTCTAAGATAGTCTCAAAGATCTAAGACTTTGGTGCATCCTGCAGCCTTTTTATTCATATATTTATTTTCCTTTTTACTACCCACTTAACTCTTTACTAACTTTTGACAGTGATTCTGCTTTTGACAGTTAATAATGGAAGCTATTACATCAAAGCAATGTGAGCAGCATTAATTAATACTAAAAGCAAGCTCAAAGTAAAAGACAAAACTCTCTTCCAGTTTGATAGAGACAAACAGACCAGTGTTTAGAGTAGGAAACAGATTGTTTTTCTTCTCCTTCTTTGGTTTGCCAGGCTTGATCATGACCCAAAGGGACAAGTGCATTAGATATACCAATTTGCACTTGGCTCCATAAAATGCCATTTTCAATTCTAGATTATGTGCTTAGTGAGAAATGCCTCCCCTCGTGAAGCTTGTGAGCCGTTGAATAAAGTCTACTTTGGGGATAAATGCCATTGTTCTGTTTGGATAGAAAGCAATTTGCTGTACCTGAAGATCATACCATTATTAGAGAGATGCATGAGCACCAGTGTGGGCATTCCAACTTCTCCTTTCCCCCGGGGACATGGTAGGTAATGAAATACACTCTTTGGCAATGAGTCTCTTGTCTATTTAGTGCATATTGCCAGACATCAGACTTGCTCCAATATCTGGTAAAAATCATCTTCTTTTAGGAGAAGACTTAAGGACTATGAGGCAATGACTTATTACCTTAGCATCAAGTCAGTTGTACTGTCAACCTCTTAAATGGTACCTCAGTCCTAAGGCCCAACATGTGTTTTGTTGTCTGTTATCATTCCACCACCTTGCCTCTGAGGTCCAGTAACTTCGTTCTTTATGTATGATTCTATGGCAGACTCTTCCAAATTAAAGGTCATATATATTTATTTTAGTTTTTCTCTTTGCACACAATGCCTAGCATTATTTTTGGAATACATATTGAACTACATAGCTGTTTACTGAAATACAGCCTTTTCTTTAGAACTTCTCATTGTTGTGCTGTCTCCATTGTTTTTTTAAGTCTAGAGACCTGTCCTGAAACCTAAACCTTTTTAATCCCTGGTATTAGCAACCAACTCTCATGTTTACCTAAGAATCTAGATTTTTTTCTATACTGTCCTTTTTTTGATAGTTCCTCATAAACCTCAGAACCTGCATAATCTCTTGTTTCTGTTCCACCTCTGCCCCAGTAGATGTGCCCCTGTCCAAATTCTTATATCATTAATGATAGATCAAAGATATACTATGTGTTTCTTAGGAATAAATAAATATACTGCCTAGGAATAAATAGTATGGTTTTAGAAAGAACACTGACTCTTTCAGGAAGCTCAGTGAACCAAATAATACCTTATTTGTTGTACCCTTTAGTTTCCTAAATTCTACTTCTCTAGAAGGTTAAGTATTTAAGCTTATGTTGTAGTACTTCATTTCAAGGCATTTATTTGAGCATATACTAGTTCAAAAAAGCATTCATCTTTCAATAGGCAATTTAATAGCCTGAACAGGTTAACGTAACATAAACATTTTGATCACTTTTCCCCTTCCAAGGATGAATCCTCTGAAAGAGGGGACAAATATGCACTTATGAGGGATAAGACTATGCTTATTAGGCACAATATGTAGCACCTAATATGTGTTTCATAAATATGTTTTACACAAATAGAAACAGCCAACTCCTAACATAATTAATACATGAGAGTTTGTAAATCTTCAGTCATTTAATTTCTGAAATCTCTTGAACACTATTAAGGATAACTACAGCCACCCCCTTTATTATTTTCAAAAAGAAAGGGTGACCTTTCAAGTCCTTAGGAAAGAAGTAAACTCATCTTCAGTGAAAAGAGCAGAGCACTGAAAATGAATTTTGTATCTGTACAATATCAAACAGTCTATGCAACATTGATTTTTTAAAAAACATGCATCTTAAACAATTTCAGAAACTATTTCAGATGTGAGAACTCTTCTATCGCAATTTAAGGAATGGTGCCAGTTAGCATGTGATTTTTTTCACCATTTCCCCCACTTTTAAAACTACAAATTAGATTATTCAAATGTGCTCTCAAAGGGGTTACCCCTGGAAACCACTCTTAGGCTTCACCGGGTATAGAATAGCCTGGCTGCTGATTGGTTTTAGCCTCAGGGAATATCTCACCAAGGCACAGCAGTCTCCAATGGCTACCAATTAGTTTCCCAGTGTGATGCTAGGTATTGCCTGTGGTCATTAATGCCATATTTGCTAAAGGGCTTCACTGTTTACTGATTGCCCTTTCCTTCATTCACAGTTAAGACAAGGAAGACAAACAATTGCAGGTTTAAAATTTAACTCTCAAAGTTCTCAAGTTTAAGATTTTTACATTCAAGACACTTTTCTTTCGGATATTCTACCCATTCAGTTATAGAATTGTAGAGCTCAGAACAGACTTTTTCTTCTTCTCTTTCTTTTACACAAATTTCTCCCTTCAGGTAGCATGATGGGAGAAATACTCTCCATTTTATTCACATCATTTAACTTTTCATTTTAATTACTTCTGAAATTAAATGTTTCAGTTAATATTTATTGAGTTTTGCTCTTACAGCTTTTATTAATATCTCAAACATTAAAATTAAGAAAAATAATAAATTTTCTGATAAACATGAAATTCACAGTGCACTGGCATACTAGTTATTGGAACTTGGACAACTGGCTTTATAAATTGGCTGATGGATTATTCAACCCTATGGAATCATTTAATTGGTAAATGGCAAATTCAATCTAATTTTCTTAATACCTGAACTTCTATTTAAAAATAATAATGGGGGCTTCCCTGGTGGCCCAGTGGTTGAGAGTCTGCCTGCCGATGCAGGGGACGCGGGTTCGTGCCCCGGTCCGGGAGGATCCCACATGCCATGGAGGAGCTGGACCCGTGAGCCATGGCCGCTGAGCCTGCACGTCCCGAGCCTATGCTCCGCAATGGGAGAGGCCACAACAGTGAGAGGTCTGCGTACCACAAAAAAAATTAAAAATAATAATGTCAGTCAACAAAATAACATAGTAACAGTTATTTTTATGGGTTCCTTAACTTAGAATATGATACAATTTTAGTGATTAGAATGACTGACGTTTCTATACTTTAGATGGGGCTAAGGAGGAAAAGAAGCTACAAACCATATTTAAAGGAACTAAATATAATTTGCAATAACCAGCAATAATAATTGATTGTACATTTATCAGACAACCTGTAGATTCATTCATACACCAAAATACTTGTAACTTTTAGAGCTCAGCAATGTAAATATTTGTAAATTTAGGCAATAGTATGGATTTGGGAACTATACAATGGGCATGCCCCTACTAAAGCTGTATCATAAAGGCTGGCTATCTCTGGATTATTATATTGTGTTTAATATGGATGATATTTTATGCACTTATTTTTTATAAACAACTTACTGCTTGATCCTGCCCCATTATTCAAATAGTAGTTATATTTCTATACTTTGCTTTCTCAAGTTTCCTTACATAGTAATTTAGATAGAGTTAGTCTTGGTCTATCAGTTCTACCAAGTTGACAGATTAATAATGATAAAACACTGGTAATTATGGAGATCAGTTACTATGTCATAGGCACTCTGCTAAGCCTTTAACATGCACTATTTCATTTTATCGTCACATCAAATAGAAATTATTACCATCATGTATAAGAAAGCTGAACCTCAGAGGGGTCATATAATTGTCCTAAATTCATACAATCATGAAAAGACTGTGTCAGAATGTTAACACAGCCAGTTTAGATTCCAGAGTCCCAACTTTTAAACATTCTGCACTATTGCTCCTAGTTCTGGTAGAATAAATATTGATTTGCAAAGTAGTCAGACTAACATTTTCACAAACCATTGAATCTCGGGATTGGAGAGGACCTTGAAGATCCTCCAATCTAATGTCTAATTAACTTTCTTTGTGATCACAATAATGTTGTCACCCAACTCTCAAACAACTTTCCACCAAAGGCCTCACTAGCTCCAAGTGTGGCCCATTCAGTGGAGAAATAGTTGAACTGCTTGAAAGTTATTTCTCATAATGTGTTTTTGGCCTACTTGTATCTCTCTTCAAAGTATTCTAGTTCCCCATCCTTGAACTCTGAGTCAGGGTTTCTCTCATCTCAGACTCAACATTCATTGAATATCTGCAATGCACTAGGTAAGTGTTTTATTAAATATACGTTACCTCATTTATTCCTAACCATAATTGTATGAAGTAAATATTTTTTCTTTAAAAAGGCTAAGAGAAATTGAATAATTGGCCAATAGTTGTAGAACAAATAAATGGTGGGCCTCAGAGAGTACATATGTCTTCTGACTCCAAATCCATTTACCCTAGAGAATCATTCTTACAAATTTATAACAATAAATTTTGAGTCACAATAGGTATAATTATAACTCCCATTCATTTTCTATTTCTATATTCTGCTCTGTTTTAGCATTAATTTTAGGAACTCAAATATTTTCCTTGTTCTACCAACTTGGCTTTATATTCTGCTTTATGTTTGCAAATAACTTAAGCTAGCCCTTACTCCTAGACTGAAATATGACCATTCAAATAAATTCTCCAGTCAAATTGATTTCTCTCTTCCTTATCTTCAAAAGTAAAACCCTGCGCTTCCCTGGTGGTGCAGTGGTTGAGAGTCCGCCTGCTGATGCAGGGGACACGGGTTCGTGCCCCGGTCCGGGAAGATCCCACATGTCGCAGAGTGGCTGGGCCCGTGAGCCATGGCCGCTGAGCCTGTGTGTCCGGAGCCTGTGCTCCGCAACAGGAGAGGCCACACCAGTGAGAGGCCCGAGTACCGCAAAAAAAAAAAAAAAAAAAAAAAGTAAAACACATACTAAGGGAATAACTAGGAAAAGATTTATGCAGAATAACCTCTAAATATGATATATTCACCCTGAACTAGAAGGACACTGTGAAGACAAAGCAAACATCAAATTAGGAAATATTTTAAATACATAATTTAGAGGGGAAATATTTTCAGTCTAACTATTTATATCACAGTAATTATGTTGCCTTGGAAACATCTTTAACCTGCTTATTTAAACTAATATCATTTGCCAATTGCCCATGTATATATTTTATGCATAGGGGAATGACCTATTTTAACTCAAAAAAAGAAACATGAAACATTATGAAATTTTAACCAATATTAATTTTATGCATTATAATTATTTTATAATTCTTAAATGTGAGCTAACTTAGATAAAATGTTTATATTAGTTTATAATTTCCTTTATCAAAATCTTGTTTCAGAAAAGGGTAATGTAATCTGGTTTTTGTCATTGGCATCAACACATTACATGTTAAAGTTTTTAAAATCCTTTTCTCACAACATGTAGGTATAGCTCTCATGCAAGGAGATAAAACATCTGATTCACTCAGATTCTCCATCCATATATCTTGAGGCCAAAAAATTAGAAATAATTGTTAGATTCAAGCCATGTAATTAGACAGCATAACATCTAAGATACTTTTTTGTCAGTTTTCTAAAAAAGAATTTTAGTAAGTGATACATTACACCATAAAAATCCTCCTTCAATAGGCCTTTTAATGATGATAAATAAAGAACTTATGCAAATCCAAGCAATTAATCCTTCTGAAGCATTCCACTGAAATCACTAATAAGGCACCCAGGAGGGAAATACACACATAAATTATTCTTTTGTGAATTCAAGCTTGGGACTGCCATATTTTTTTTCTCTACCCTTAAGAACAGTTAGTTTCAGTAGTAATTACATTCCTTTAAGCTTTTATTTAAATTAAAGTGTGGATTTGAAAGACATGTGTAAAATAAAATCATATTGCATATGTTAACAAAATAAATATAAAGTTATTTTAGATATTTCATTGAGCGTTTTCTTAATCTTCTTAGAATTTTTCTTTGAGGAAATGCCTAAGATGTCATATTCTTAATAAAAATGGAATTTATAGATATACAACTACAAGTAAATATTTGAAACCTAAAAAACAATAACGAGTACAATGCACATGAAAATCAAAAGTACTATGACTATATTAAAAGGACCATCCATGATAAGTATACACAACCTCATGCAAATGGCAAGTTATACTCCCAGCTGACCTTTAATTTATTCACCATGTTAAGAATGTACCATTAAATAACCCCCAATGCTGCCTTCCAGTGAGGAAGCTGTGTTAGGCAAAGAAAACAGAAAACACATTACTAGATACTGCAACAGATATGAATGTTACAATATTCATTATATACCTAATATGACAAGTTCATAAAGGACATAGTTCTTGGGTCTAAACTTTGGAAGTACAAGTGTCATGTATTCTTGTTAAAACATGGATCCTTAGTGGAAGCACAATAACCTAATCATAGATATGTTCTCAATACCTATTTTGAAAGAAAGAAATAAAATAATATTTTATAAGTTATGATAGCATAAAAAATTATTCAATTAGAAGTGAGTCTTTAGTTAAGAGGACTTGCTGTGTATTAAACAAAAATAAGAATAGAGCTACCATATGATCCTGCAATCCCACTCCTGGGCATATATCTAGAGAAAACCATAATTTGAAAAGATACATACACCCCAATGTTCATAGCGGGACTATTTACAACAGCCAAGACATGGAATCAACCTAAATGTCCATTGACAAATGAATGGATAAAGAAGATCTGAGATATATATATATATATATATATATATATATAAATCTACAGTGGAATATTAGTCATAAAAAAGAATGAAATAATTCCATCTGCAGCAACATGGGTGGACCTAGAGATTATCATACTAAGTGAAGTAAGCCAGCCAAAGACAAATATCATATGACATTGCTTACATGTGAAATCTAAAAAAATGATACAAATGAACTTATGTACAAAACAGAAATAGACCCACAGACATAGAAAAGAAAGTCATGGTTACCATAGGGGAAATGGGGGCAGGGGATAAATTAGGATTTGGGGATTAACATATACACACTACTATATATAAAATAGATAACAAACAAGGACCTACTGTATAGCACAGAGAACTATATTCAATATTTTCTAATAACCTATAAGAGAAAAGAATCTGAAAAAGAATAGATAGATGTATATGTATAACTGAATCACGTTGCTATATACCTGAAACTAACACAACATTGTAAATCAACTATACTTCCATAAAAAAAATGCAAAAAAAGAATGATGAGCCATGTACACTGAAGATTATAAATAAAACGAGAAAACTCCTTTAAATATTCAGGCAGTGAAAAACAGGTTACTATTAGAGAAACAAAAATCTAGCTGATGACAATAGGACAATCTCTAGAGAGTTTCAAGCTGAAAAGATTGTGATTCAATAATTGTCTACCCAACAGAGCTGCCATTCATAAACAAATTTATAGAAAATATACCACCCATGTGCCTTTTCTTGAGAATAAAATCAAAAACTCAAATATAAAAAAAAAAAGATAAAAGGAAATCAACTGTGAAGGCTTTCTTAATTTTATCATGGTTAAGATAATAAATGTTTCTTTAATAATAAATGATACATAGTATATTGATAGTACTCATCAGAAGATTAACAACCACAAATTTTGTCAATAAAAATATAGAAAATGGAGCGAAAAAAATAAACAGTAATAATGGTGCTCAATTTCTGCTTTCTATGCCCAGTGAGGGCATGAGTCTTTTCTCACTGGATTGTCCTTGCATTTCCACTATCCAGTATAATGCCCGGCACAGAGTAGACTCTTAAGCTGTATCTGTTGAGTGAACCACCTTGGTGTGAGAGATAAGGAGTTAATACTGCTTCATTCTTGACATTGCTAATTTTGGAAATATGTATATGAATATACATAATACTTAAAGGTACGTATTATGGTGGATCAGAATAACCCTTTGTTTTTGCAAGCTTCATTTTAAGACACTCTTAATTAGAAGTCTGAGATGAGGCAGGGCTTGAGGTGCTATGATTAGGGCACTGACAAAAATACTGTTTAGACAGCCAGGATCTTGTTAGTTTTCCAGAATTAAGGAGAAAAGAGAAGGGAAGGATTCCATGGGGGAAACCTGAACCTCCTGAAATACACTGTGATTGAGATGGCAGAAGTCTCTCTCTGAAAAGAATTGACTGCATGAGTGGCTGTGAGAACTGCGAGGGCTGGACACCAGGCACCATAGCCCAGAGGACCTCAGGATGGAATTGTCATGGAGAAACTGGAACTCCCAATAGTGCCTGATGACCTTAAATATATCTGTTTTGGACTGTGTAAGGAGTTATTGTGCCTGCGATCACCAGAAGCTATAAACTAGGGCTTTACACATTATTTTTATTGGTAAAATATTTTATACCAATCTTAGAGAGTGGGCACTCAAAGTGGAATAGACATATAAATAAATGTTTCTGTGCTTATAACTACTGTGCATGCACAATATTATAGATTATTGCATTTTTATTTACATTTTTCTTATATTCTAAAAACATTATGAAACATGTATTCAATTACAGTAAATATTTTTATTTTCTTGTTTAATTTCCATCATATCTAAAAATTAAAAAATATGGAAGTATTTGTGCTATAATAAAGTTGGAGGAAAGGTTATAATATTTGTTGAAATACTATGTGTTTTGAATAGAGAATATTTACTTGTTCAAGTTTTCTCTGCCTCTTTGGTGTTCGTTCTCTCTCCCTCACTCTTCCTCTCTCCCTCCTTCCCCATCTCTTTCTTTCCTTCTCCTATCTTTTCTCTCTTCCTTTCCTTTCCTCCTTCTCTTTTTCTGAGTAACATAAGACAGCTATCCCCAATGTCCCATATCCATTTTCTTGTAAAACTGAAGTTAAAATATCTCTAACATGGCCTAAAGTACAACACTGTCACGCATGTATACTTATTCTTGGTATAAATCTAAAAGACATGCTACTAAAATAATCAAACCCCAATAATTAAATATTGAGAGTAAATTTTAGAAAGCACTACTTCATTTTGATCAGAAATATTAACAGAATGTGCTTGGTAACACCTGTAAAAATATGTTTCCTTCAAGAGATTAGCAATACTCATTATCCAAACAAATTAAATTTGGAATTTAGAATTTTATTCTGCATTCAGTTGGAAATGTTCTATCAAGTTCAAGACAGCAAAAACAACTGAGAAAGTAGATGTGAAGTAATACTTTTCTCATATCATCAAACACAGACATAAATAATAATAATAAACAAGAAATAAACCAACTAACCAACAAACAAAAAATACTAGAAAATCACAAAAGTGAAGATTAGGACAACCGAAACATTGGTAAATCAAAATTTTATAACTCATGTATTTATAAAAATCTGCATATGCATTTGATGGCAACTGTAAATTATGATAAATGTCATTTAATAATGGATTTACCAGTTTCACCATAATCTTGGGCATTGTGTTGAAACATAGATTTGTATTAAATAATATTGTTTTTAATTAAGCAGTTCACTTGATTTTCCAGTCCAAAAGACTATAGATACTTTCATTCATTGACATTTATTTTTAATTTTTTTAATTAAAAAAATTTGTTGAGGTATAGTTGACTCATTTAACATTTATTGATTGCCTTTCTTGTATAAGGTATTGTACTAGATGCTTATATATATCAGGGTTCTTAAGTTGGGCATTATGGACATCTGGGGCTTGATAATTCTTTAATTCTTTGTTGTGTGTATTAGCTAGGATTCTCCAGAAACTAACAGTATGAAGGTAGGTGTGTGTGTGTGCGTGTGTGTGTGTGTGCATGAAATCTGCAGGGTGAGTCGACAAGCTGGAGATCCAGGAGAGCTGATAGTGTGTATTTTCAGACCAAAGGATGGCAAGAAGAATCAACATTTCAGTGCAAGTTCAAAGGCAGGAGAAAGCTAGTGGCCCAGTTTGAAGGCAGGCAGGCAGGAGGAATTCTCTCTTACTGGAGAAGGATCAGGCCTAGAGGTTCTAGTTAGGCCTTTAACTGACTGGATTAAAGCCACACATCTTAGGGAGGGTTTTACTTAGTTCACCAATTTAAATGTTAATCTCATCCCAAAACACATCACAGATTAATACTTGACCAAATATCTGGGTACCCTGTGGCCCAGTCAAGTTGACACATAATATTTAATATTATTGCAGAAGCTAGTCTTGTGCATTGGAGGATGTTTAGCAGCATCTCTAGCCTCTAAACACTAGATACTAATAGCACTCCTCTTATTCAGTTGTGACAACAAAACAATGGCAATAACAAAGTGTTTCTAAGCATTGCAAATGTCCTGTAGGTGAAAAAAAATATCTGGCTGATAGCCACTCACACATTATCATCTTTAATATTCACAACAAATTTTCTAGGAAGATAATATTATTATCATTATATAAATGAGAAACTGAGGCTCAGAATAATTAGGTAATGTGCCTAATGTCGCAAAGCTAATACAGTTATGAAACCAGTATTTAAATTCATGTCTGTCTGACTCCAGACTGCATTCTATTTTTAGTACTTCAGGCTATCCAACCGGCAGCTGAAAGCTGAACTGGAAGCTCAAGAGACAGATTGGCCAAGAAATATAGGTTATGAGTCAATATAGCATACAGAAAATAGTTGAATCCATAGTTGTGGAAGATAAATTTCATTCACTTAGGAGAAGCAATATAATTATTAGCCTCAAGAGGAAGGAAAACTTTCTGAGGGAAAATATGGAATCTTATAATTCCCCATGGATTTGGTGGCCCATATAAGCCAACCTAATTGAGCTGAATCAAAACATCATTGTGGTGATATTTATGAGTCATTGAGTCTCTTCTCAAGAGACTTCTTCCCCTTCTACTGTGAAATATTCACAATAAAATTATTTCCTCCGGAAGGCATGTGTGTTTATGTGTGTGTTAAAATTTATTAACACATGACCACAAATTAATATATTGGACTAATAAAATATTACCTAATAAAAAACAGAGGTTTGAGATGAAAAGAATATGAAATAAGTAAATTTAGATGTGCATAATAAACATAGGATGAGCTGTTCTGGGGAGAGAAAAAAGTAAGCATAAAAAAGCTATCTCTATTCTAAACAAAAGTAAGTAAAATGGATGAGATTCTATGATTTTGTAATATCCTGGCTTATTCCCACAAAATTAGGATAAATAAGAGAACTGTCTAGGGTTTTGCTTATAATCTGTGGTAACTATCCTCCAAGATGATTTTCAGTTACTTTTGCCTTATGGTATCCATTTCCTTGTGTAGTTCTCTCCCACACTGAATAGAATTGACTTGTGGAACAAACAGGATATTCCAGGAATAACAGAGTATGACTTCTGAATCTAGGTCTTTAAGGTGATTGTGCCTTCCTCCATGGCTTCTGTTGGATGACTCACTCTGAGGAAACCAGCTACACTAAGGAAAGGTCAACATAATGAGGAACTTGAGGTTTCCTGCCAACAGTTAGCACTAATTTGCCAGGCAAGTAAGTGAGCCATACAGGAAGCAGATATACCAGCTCAGGTTAAGCCTTCATATGACTGCAGCCATGCCAACATCTTAACTGAATCCTCATGAGAAACTCTGAGCTAGAACTACTTAGCTAAACTATTCTTAAATTTGTGACATCGAGAAACCGTGAAATGATAAATATTTATTGTCCTTTTAAATGACTAAATTTTGAGGTATAATAATTTGTTAGGCAGCAATAAATGAATAGAACATCCGTTTAGAAGTAGGCTAGGATAGAAAGAGACATCAAAAATATTTAAGTAGTCATATTTTTACTTGGTCTATCTTCACCATAAATATGCAAACTAAAATTTCAAGATTGAAACACAAAGGCTACCATAGAGTTGATTTCTAAAGCATTTTTCATTGAACCTATGTATGATTCCACTAAGGGTATAAGTTAAAGGAGCCCAAATATAGGAAAAGATTGACATAATATATTTGAAAATAAAATAAATATACTAAACCCTCCCAATCCTTCATGCTTTCTCAATAGGGAGACAAACCATTAGAGTGTGGGGGAAAAATGCTTCCAAAAAAATTCTCCAATTGGAAAATTCTAAAATGCCTTTTAGCTAGTTTAAATATGCTTGAACATCAAAATCAGTTCACATAAAACTAGACTAAATCTATAAAAGTCAGCCAGAATTCAGAGCATCATGTAATTTGTGTACTACAATCAATTGAACCTATTGATGACTAGTAAACACTAGATGGGGTATTATGCAAGAGTTCAAAAACTGATTAAAAAGTTCAAAATCATTTCCCAAAGAAAGGCATTGACTTTATTGCTATTGATTTAACCTGAAGCAGTCCATATGTAAACACTACTGTATTTGCAACTTATAAAATAATCAGCTTAAAATGAAAAATTAAAGTACACTGATCAATTGCTCAAGAAGTTTAAGTTTTATGAAAGAGTTATAACAAACCCAGTGAAACTATACACTTATGTAATTTTAGAAGTCAAATTATATTTTAAGCTATATGTCACTTTGTCTACAGCTATTATAAATGATGGTAACTTAATGATAACCTTTGAAAGGCATTTATTTGTAATGATTTAAAAATATGTTTCAACAAGGGATGCCAACAGTGGATGCCAATTGATTCATTCCCCAACCAGATTTTCACTCTCATCTTAAGTGTTATGACATCTTTAGCCCTTTAAAGACAAATCAGTATGGGCCTTTCAGGCAGATGCAATTACTGTACTCGCTTCTGGTTTAAGTTTTTGTGAGGTACATTACTTTGTAGGTAGTCCAAATTTTTACTGAAATATCCCCAATGATGCATATTAAAAAAACAAAATCAATACTCTTTAATAAAAACATGACATTTAAATGAACTTTGCAAGAGTCTGAGAAGAATTTTCACTAACTAAAACGCGGTTCTCAATGTGTGGTCTCTGAACCAGCAGCACAAGCATCACCTGGGCATCTGTTATCAATGTAAACTGCTGAACCCCAATTTAGACATACAGAATGTGAAACTTTGTAGGTAGAGCTCAGCAATTTTTCTTTTAATAAGTCCTCCATGGGATTCAGATGCATGGTAAAGATTGAGGACCAACTAGAAAGTAGAAGAAACTGGACTAATAAACACAATCAGAACTACACATGCTTATTGGCAAAGACAACATCTCACACTCAAAAATAAGTAGGAAGAGGTTTGGGCTCAGATCCACTAACCACTCCTAATTCAGAAATGCAGACTCTGTTACTCCAACCACAATCAAAACAAAAACAAAAAAGGTATCTACTCTTCTACTACATGACACTACCTTCTGAGACTGCCAAATTCTGTCCTTACATGTTTCCAAAAATTATGTTTCTTACTATAAGCATTCAGAGAGTAAATTATTAACACACAGTGTTATTGCAATACATTATAGACATATATTGATGCCAATAACTCTGGAAGTAATAGATCCTGATAATGGCAGTTTTTATTTGTGTTCATTTGGGAGCAACAACTAATAATATGGAATTAATACTGTGACTTTCTCACAGTCTAAAAATGTGGTATTAAGAGTAGAGGCCAATCTAATCTCTTACATTCCAAAGACTCACACAAGCTGAAGAAAATTTTCTTAAAACAAAACAAAGCTCTCTGTTACACCATGAAACAATCTAACAAAATTAATCAAATTTTAGTTTTTCAACCTTAACCTGATTTTTCCTGCAAGTACATTCAACTGGACACCTCATTATCTTTATTCTCAATACCCCAAAATATTTTCAAGGCCCCTTCCCTGTGTTTCTATAAAGGGGTCTTTCCCTTACCACATTTTGTTCTTTGCCATTCAGTTATCTCTATTTTCTTTCACAACACTTAAAAGAGTGTGATATGCATTTTTATGTGTTTTATTATTTAATATGTATATTTTCCTCCCATAGTTTCTTCAGAACAGTGGCCATGTCCTTTTTCTTTACATTGAATGTCTAGAAACTAGATTAGTGCCTGAGATGTTGTAGACACAATAAATATGGGTGGAATGAAGGAATAAATGAAATGGATAAATGCTTGGCTGTCTGTCTCACTTTTCATTGGGTTCTTCTGAACTATTGTTGTATCAGACACATGGTGGGCGTGTAACAACTATTTGCTCAATTAAAAAATTTGCTAATTTATTGAAAATACTTTTCCCAGCCTTCACTTTGCCTTTAAATTAAAAAGTTAAAGTTACAGATATTTTATGATTTATATGTATTCAAATAAAGTTTTTCCCCTTTATGTGATTTCTTGCCATAATTCTGACCTGACACAAGTTTCATATTTCTGCTTTTCTATAAGCCTTGAAGTATCCCTGATTAACTCCCAGAGCAGGAGTCTCTGACAGCAAACATAGATAAAAGAGAAATTATCATAAAATTTAAAATGTTTCCTTAGATTATTTTGTTTTTCTCTTTTACTTTAAAAGACATGTTATCCAATTTATAGGATTTTAAAAATAAGGTAATGGAATTAAAATGTATGTTCTATTTGTCAGGCATAGTACTTTATCTACATTACTGTATCAATTTATATACAAAATTTCTAAAATAATTTTTAGCCCCTCTGTTTTATAGAATAGGAAACTAAGTGTCAAAAATAATTAATTTGGGGCTTCCCTGGTGGCGCAGTGGTTGGGAGTCCGCCTGCCGATGCAGGGGACGCGGGTTCGTGCTCCGGTCCAGGAAGGTCCCACATGCCGCGGAGCGGCTGGGCCCGTGAGCCATGGCCGATGAGCCTGCGCTTCCGGAGCCTGTGCTCCGCAACGGGAGAGGCCACGACAGTGAGAGGCCCGCATACCACAAAAAACTCATCAGTGTGTTTTACATCTAAAAATTATACTTAAGTCTATTTGATTCTTCTAATAGATGAGTTATCTCTTGTGTAACAAATAACCCCAAATTTAGTGGCTTAAAACAACCGAACTTCATTACTTTCTACAATTCTATGTGTCGCTAATGGTTCTTTGAGTCTAGGCTGGATTAGCTGATCTTTATTGTCAGCTGTGGCTTGACTGGACCTAGATAGTGTAGGATGGCCTCACTCACAGACCCAGAAGCTGGCCATCAACCACAGTGCCTCAGTTCTTCTTTACATGGACTTTCCATCAGGTTGGCTCAGGCTGTTCATGGGATGAGAGCAAGTCCCATTACATAAATACTTTTCAACCACTGCTTGCATAATATTTGCTAATATCTCATTGACAGAGAGCACACTGAACTCAGAATGAATGTAAACAAGTCACATGGCCAAGTCTAGATTCAAAGGAGAAACTTCTTCCTATACAGTTTTTAGAACAAGGTCTGAATTGTGTTTTTATCCAAATAATCTCAATTGCACATACTCAAGATACAAGTAAATTCCTGGATGTATAACTGAGAAGGCATTCAATATTCTCAACGCAGGAGACCAAATTTTGATAATTATTTGTTTGGAGACATACATAATTACTCGGAAATATGTTTAATCTATTCATTCATATTTTAATAATAGTTTACAAAACTTATTATGCTGATATATTTTCTAGGTGGAATGATTTAAACTCTATTTTTCTATAACATTGCATACTTTATTTCCATAAGGATTGTCTTATATTTCTGAAAGTTTATGAAAGATAGTAATTGAGAAGTGAGAACCATTCTATAGTCAAAAGAGTTGCTGATTAAAATGCATCCCCTATACAAACATTTTGGTTAGTGGTCAATCAGTATACTTGAGCACATGGTGTAACATGGAAGCCCTTGAGTGCTTTGTCTCCAATGTATACAATGTGTCTTTGCTACAACCAAGTACAGTATAGAGTTAGAACACTGTCTATTAAATAGAGCATCATTTGGCAGTCAAATCAATGTTTTGAAGCAGGACATAGCTTGCTATAAATAAGAAATAAAAGTCTTAGCATGGTAATAAGAAGAAAGACAAATCCTTATTTCCTGAAATTTGGAAATATATTGCCTTCTTAGTGAATAGCAGCATGTGGTCAGATAACTGTTATATTCACACAGCTCTATTATCTGTTTCTATTTTCATATTCACCAAGCAACCCTTTTTAAATTTAATAGTGATTGCTTTATAATCACTGTTAACTTGTTTCATCTCATTTTCAGCCTTTTAATTCGTTCTACTGAGCCTCCAAAAGTTCTAGATCTAAATGTGCTTTGAACTTAGAAAGATTAATAAACATTTCCCTATCTGGATCTAAAGGGATAAATTAGGTAATGATCATTTAATTTATATAATGATTTGTCACAGTATTCCTTTCAATAGCCACCCTCTGTCATATTAAAATATGAATTCATTTATAAATGATTTATACACTTGCCTGGAGAGTAATACAACTTATTGACATGAAGACTGCATTATAAAACTCATTAAATATGAATCCATTTTTCTAAAATAGATTCAATGGAAATTGGATAATACATTATAATGTTTTTTTCTAAAATGGTTTATATGAAACGGTCACTTTGATAACCTCAGGTAGATGCTATATCACAAAATATTTATTTCAGCTAGAACTTAGTCTATAGTTCAATATAGGTTGAATAATTTTACATAAGCACAGGCTGTATCTCTTCTAAATAAAGCACATATTTGATAGTACATCTTCTTGCCAGATTAGATGACAAACAATATTCAAATCACAAAATCCTTTTGTATAAACAGGCTGTTACTATAGTGCCAGATTATAACTTTTCAATTACCATATGTTTCTAAATGTTTATTTAGGATTTTAGAAATACTGTGGCCTTTTCCTGCAAGCAATTAAATAAAATAAACCTTTATTTTGATAATATTTGAAAGCATAAACGCTGGAAAGTAGATGAAAAATGATCTTTTAAATCTCAGCTTGATAGAATAGAGTTATAGTATTTTGACCTAGAAAAAACTGAAATTTACTTGAAAGACCACTCACGCACACAACTAATACCAAAAAATAAACATAGTAAGAACACTGTCACAAAGCACATTTCTGTTTCTTTTATGATAGTGTCAGTGAATAGCAACAATACCGGAAGCTTGAAACTGCTTTCATTAAAGAAATAGTTTTCAGAGGGCTCTCTTTTTTCTCAAGGCATAATATTAAATTGTCAGAGGTACCTTCTTAAATTATGTGCCGTGTTTTCTACGATGAAATTAATTAAAGGAATAGCTCTCAATGCTCATGACACTGGCTTCTTTGAATCAGGATTATATTCCTATTTTGATCAGATCTGAAGTACAGATTTCCAGAACAGTATAAATCTGTATAACTGAATTTCAATTTGAAGCTTGTTTATGTACTTTGCTTTCTTCTTCCATATTGTTGTATCTAACACTCAACAGTTTCCATCATTGTTCTTTAAAAAGAACTCCTTACATTTTATTTTCTCTTCTAAAATTGTAAAACAGCTTTATCACCATTTATCACTGTATCTTAAGAAAAGAACAAATGATTAAATATTCATATATTATGTCATATATTGAATAGTCATAGATATGGGATATTGGGGAGAAAATGCTTAGTTCTCCCTATTGCATCTCTGCATGGGCTCTTAACTTAGTAGGAGAAAATTTTTTTATTGCTTGCTGAAGAAAAAAATGGAACCACATTTTTCCAAACATTCTTGAATTTACAAAATGCTTCTTTTATAGTCTTCAAGTTATGCTAGCCTTTGACTTAAAGGTCAGAAAATTAAGCAGAGACAAATAAAAAATACATTTTAAAAAACAATTTATATGATTAAAGACTACCTTCTGTGAAAGTGTATTTACTAGAAAACTTTAAAAATTGTTTTTTTTCTAAGTTGTAAATACACGGACACACGTACGTTTATCTGAAAAAACATACTGGATTTGGAAGCTGAAACGTCATAGAAGTCATCCAAAATAATGTGTGGAGATAGTCATAGCTAAGAAGGCATCCCTAAAAAGCCAGTGTCTAGATGCCACGTGAAAGTGATATGCTAAGAACAGAAATGCTATTTTATATATAGTAGTATGTATATATCAATCCCAATCTCCCAACTTATCCCTCTCCCCCCTTTCCCCCTTGGTAGCCATAAGTTTGTTTTCTACATCTGTGACTCTATTTCAGTTTTGTATATTAGTTCATTTGTACCATTTTTTAAGATTCCACATATAAGTGATATCATATGATATTTGTCTTTCTCTGTCTTACTTCACTCAGTATCACAATCTCTAGGTCCATCCATGTTTTCGTTCTTTTTACAGCTGAGTAATATTCCATTGTATATATGGAACACATTTTTATCCATTCATCCGTCAATGGATGTATATGTATATGTATAAATGATTCACTTTGCTGTACAGCGGAATCTAACACATTGTAAATCAACTATACTCCAATAAAAATTAATTTAAAAATTAAAAAAAAATAAAAACAGAAATGCTGAAGAAAAGGCATGGGGAAAACAGGGCAGACTGGGTCCATGGCATTATTTCTACAATTTTAACTTCAGGGAAAATGTAAGCACATTTCAATAAATAAAAGGCATTTAGTCATCATTAATTTATTTTGTTAAAAATTAATTGTACCCAAGGATATTAAACAAGAAAATACAATTTTTGATTGATTTTCCATAGACCAAAATTTTCTACTTTTCCTCATTTTATTTTTAGTTTACTATAATTATTTTAAATTCATCAGGTTTGATATCTTTCTCTGTCAATTTTAGTATAAAATTTAATGTATCAGTATTTTTTTCCTGCTATGTCAAATTTCAATAATCATAGCCTTTGCCAAAATGAAGTTGTTTTTCCTTCTACTTGCTCTTCATTCTCTCCCTATTCTCCCCTCCCTCTCCTCTTTTAGTCTTATCAAATCCAATATTCCTGAATCATTTCTAAGAAATATATATATTCCAAGAAATTATAATCTCCATGAGGGTAGGAATTTCTGACCACTTTGCTCATTGCTATATTGCCTGTGATTCTACAAATGTCTGAGTCATGGGAAGCACTCAAAAATATTCAGAGAAATTTCAATTAAATATCACATATGACAATGTATAGCTTAAACTTGTGTCAGTTTCATGCTATTTCCTCATAAAATTAAATAAATATTTGATCATTTAAAATGTTTTAGAGCAGAGTTAAAGGATCTGAAAACAAGATACAGTCAAAACACCATAATCAAAGTGGTAGATTCAAATCACTGGGGTCAAAACATCCTGAGTTTTGCCAAGTCTTGTCTGAATAGGCCGGTCCAACCACAAAAAGAGACGGCTGAATGATGTTCCCTGTTCCCATGTTAGGGAAGTTTTCAACTATAATTTCTTCAAATATTTTCTCAGTCCCTTTCTTTTTCTCTTCTTCGTCTGGGACCCCTATAATTCGAATGTTGGTGTGTTTACTGTTGTCCCAGAGGTATCTGAGACTGTCCTCAATTCTTTTCATTCTTTTTTCTGCTCTGCAGTAGTTATTTCCACTATTTTATCTTTCAGGTCACTTACCCGTTCTTCTGCCTCAGTTATTCTGCTATTGATTCCTTCTAGAGAATTTTAAATTTCATTTATTGGGTTGTTCATCATTGTTTCCTTACTGTTTAATTCTTCTAGGTCCTTGTTAAACATTTCTTGTATTTTCTCCATTCTATGTCCAAGATTTTGGATCATCTTTATTGTCATTACTCTGAATTGTTTTTCAGGTAGACTGCCTATTTCCTCTTCATTTGTTTGGTCTGTTGGGTTTTTTCTTTGCTCCTTCATCTGCTGTGTATTTCCCTGTCTTCTAATTTTGCTTAACTTACTGTGTTTGGGGTCTCCTTTTCGCAGGCTGCAGGTTTGTAGTTCCTGTTGTTTTTGGTGTCTGAAACCAGTGGGTAAGGTTGGTTTAATGGCTTGTGTAGGCTTCCTGGTGGAGGGGATTGGTGCCTCTAAATACTAAACTAAGATAAATACAAAACCAGAAACAAATTAGATGCAGAAAGAAAGCCCCAAGTCTCCAGTTGCTCCTAAAGTTCACTACCTCAATTTTGAGATGATTTGTTGTCTATTCAGGTATTCCAGATATGCAGGTACATCAAGTTGATTGTGGAGATTTAATCTACTGATCTTGAGGCTGCTGGGAGAGATTTCCCTTTCTCTTCTTTGTTCGCACAGCTCCTGGGGTTCAGCTTTGGATTTGGCCCTGCCTGTGAGTGTAGGTCACCTCAGGGCATCTATTTTCCATCCAGACAGGACATGGTTAAAGTGGCATGCTTCAGGGGCTCTGGCTCACTCAGGCCTCCCTCAGGGGGAGGGAGGGGTTTGGAATGCGGGGCGAGCCTGTGGCAGCAGAGGCCATCGTGATGTTGCAACAGCCTGAGGTGTGCCGTGTCTTCACCCTGGCAGTGGCGGGCTGCACAGGCTCCTGGGAAGTGTGGTGTGGATAGTGACCTGTGCTTGCACACAGGCTTCTTGGTGGCTGCAGCAGCAGCCTTAGCATTTCATGCTCGTCTCTGGTGTCCATGTTGATAGATGTGGCTTGCACCCATCTCTGGAGCTCGCTTAGGCAATGATCTGAATCCCCTCTCCTCGCGCACTCAGACACAATGGTCTCTTGCCTTTTAGGTAGTTCCATGCTTTTTCCCAGAGTCCCTCCTGGCTAGCTGTGGCTCACTAGCCCCCTTCAGGCTGTGTTCATGCAGCCAAACCCAGTCCTCTCCCTGGGATCTGACCTCTGAAGCTGGAGCCTCAGCCCCCAGCCCCCACCCTTCCCGGCTGGTGAGCAGACAAGTCTCTCAGGCTGAGTGCTGGTTAGCACCGATCCTCTGTACGGGAATCTCTCCACTTTGCCCTCTGAACCCCTGTTGCTGCGCTCTCCTCGGTGGCTCTGAAGCTTCCACCCCACCCACCTCCTGTCTCCACCAGTGAAGGAGCTTCCTAGTTGTGGAAACCTTTCCTCCTTCACAGCTCCCTCCCAGAGGTGCAGGTCCTGTCCCTATTCTTTCGTCTGTTTTTTCTTTTGCCCTACCCAGGTATGTGGGGAGTTTCTTGCATTTTGGGAAGTCTGATGGCTTCTGCCAGCATTCAGTAGGTGTTCTGTAGGAGTTGTTCCACATGTGGATGTATTTTTGATGTATTTGCGGGGAGGAAGGTGATCTCCACATCTTACTCCTCCACCATTTTGCAAGTCTCCAACCCTCTATCTTTTTAAAATTGTATTTTAAATACTGCTCTTTTAAAAAATTCTTCACTTTACCTGAAAACTTACTTCTTCCTGATAATACCAGCTCGCCTGTATCTCACTTGAACAGATGACTATATATTTTTACCGAACTGACTTTGATAATACAGTTGCACAATTCTAGCTCTCTAAAACTAAAGCATTACTGCTTAACAAGCTCATTTGCAGAAATGTTAATTTGAAGTTTGTCTTCCAGTTGTACCATCCTTCATAACTTCACTCATCTAAACATAAATTTATCGAAGAACACCTACCTCCAAGTTAACAAGAAAATGAAGGCAACCAGTCAGAAATATCCAGAACTTCTTGGTCCCCTACTCGTTCATAGAGCACTTTCAATTCATACTTATGCTTCCATCCTTTCTTTCCATCTCAGTAGAGAAGTGCCCCTTCCACTTAATGTAACTCACGCCTCAAGGACATTCTATTTGTTTCTTCCCTAATTTTCATGTTTTTCAACCTTTTTCTCTCTACCTTCAACATATCCAAAGTTCTCTTGTCTTAAAAACCTATAGCACATAAACCCATACACACATATACACAAATATCAAATGTTCAGGCAACCCAGTGACCCTATTAAATATTTCTGTCTTATACTTTTTAAAAGTAAAACTATCATTGTCTCCACTGCTGATCTTTAGCTCATCTCTTGAGCCACAGCTGCATTCTCTCTATCTCTGATATGCCACTGAAATTGCTTTGAATGAGGTCTCAAGTGATCACCTACCTGTTGAATTCAACAAACCCTTCAGAATCCTTATTGTACTTTTAGGCACATTTGTTATTATGTGCTACTTCTTCCTATTTGATATTCTCTCCTCCTTTGCCTGCCATAATGCCTCTCTCACCTACCTTTCACTACCTTATCTTTCTTTCTGTCTATCCTTTTTCATGATACCCTCTTCTGTTACCTCACAATAATCACTGATATTTCCAGGACTTCTACTTGATTCTATTTTCTTTTCAACTTTCACATTACTCATGGTGAAGATCTTATTAATATGTGTAGTTTCATCAAATGTACTGGGGACTCCCAAACAATATTGCTAGCCAAATTCTCTTTCTCACTACTAGACATCTCTACTTAGTGTTCAACTCAAACTCAACATTTCTATGTTAGTTTCCTATTGCTGTTGTAATAAATTGTCACAAATTTAGTGCTTCAAACAAAAAATTATATTTCTCTTTACAATTCTAGAGATCAGAAGGTTAAAATTGGTCTCACAAAATCAAGGTGTCAACATGTCTGTATTTCTTTTGGAGGTATTGGAGAGAATTTATTTCCTTGCCTTTTTCCCACTTCTAGAGGCCACCTGAATTCCTTGATTTATGGCCCCTTCCTCTATCTTCAAAGCTAGAAGTGTAACATCTTTAAATTTCTGTCTTTCTCTGACCTCTGCTTCTATTGTCATATTTTTATTTGACTTTCCTGCCTTCCTTTTCCCCTCCTAAATGCCCTTATGATTACATTAGATCCAACTGGATAATCCAGTACTCTCATTTAAGGATCTTTAATTTAATCACATATGCAAAGTCCCTTTTGCCATGTAAAGTAACATATTCACAGGTCCAGGGATTAGGATGAAGGATATTATGGAGCCATTATTCTGCCTGCCACAATATCCAAAACATAAACTTAAATGTTTATATTATTATTTTTTAAAAATTTGTACCATATACCAGTGTTTCTCAACCTCCTAGAGATATCTTGGCTGATAATTCTTTGTCATGGGGCTGGGGATAAGGGGGTGTTTTGTGCATTATAGAATGTTTAACAGCATCCCTGACTCCTATTTAAAATGTCAGTAGCACCGTTCCCTAGCTATGACAACCAAAAATGTTTCCAGATATTACCAAATATCCCCTGGGACAAAGTTGTCCCCAGCTGAGAATCACTACCTTAAGCCTCTTTCTTTCCTTCTCTTCCATAAGTCAATGAAATGAATCAGCATCTACCCAGTTCTAAATTAGGAACCTAGAAGTTCATCTTAACTCTTCCCTCCTACACTCAATGGTCACCAGATGCTGTCATTCCTATCTCTTTCCTCTTTACCACTGGTTCTTTCTTTTCCCCTCACCTGCATTATTACAATAGTCTTCTAAACACTTTTCCTGACTTCACTACAGTCTGCTTTATCCCTAGTTCTGAATTGTCCTGTAGATCTCACTCAGCTGTTGCTTTTCCTAAACTTTGCTTGGTCCCAGTGTTCAGTCTATCAACTCCTTAGAACTTACTTTTGCTCACTGGTTCATAGTAGATGTTGTGATAGAATATTAATGATACTTTTGTTGTTCTATACCTGGACTGTAACTGGATATGTTGTTTTACAAGCACTCTCCCCTTTAGGTTTACTGTGCTTTAGAGGTTATGCATATTTCTCTGTGAACTTAGAAAAAATACAGATTTTGAAACCCAAGGAAAAATTCTAAATCCAATCACACTCTCTACTGTTTCAGTATCTCTACTGGTTCATACTATCTGTGGTGACTGAACTGGATATTGACCTTCCCTTTAGTATAAGTTACTGTCAAGTAGACAAAGTTGACAAAAATGATATTAAATTGTCAAAATAGCCATAATGTACAAATTAATCATGGCTAACGTTGTTTCTTTAAGAACATTTATTTTTTTCAGTTTATCATGATTTAAAAATATTAATAACCCTACTGTATTTATTTTAAGCCATTGCACAGACTAAGAGCAATGCTTATATTCTTAATTAAGGTGGTGTTCCTGATGTACCTTACTGTTTCCCAGTGAATGAATAAACAAATGAGTTCAGGGAAATAATAAATAAATAAAGTTCAACTATCCAAGAATAAATATCTCAAGTTGTGCTAATAAATCTTCATATTCCAATTCTTCAATTAGTTTTATTATAGTAAGTATTCTCCTAAAAAGAAAATCACTTTAGAGATGATAAAGATAAAACAAGAGGAAGACCAATGGAGATAAAAGCAGAGCAAAAGAAAGAGGAAAGAAGGGAGAGAAAGCAGTTTAAGATATTAATTATGAAAGAATATTTCCATTAAGTTTTAAAGCAATTTCTTCACATTATGATTTTCCTTAGAATAACTTATAAACTTCTTAACAAAATACATGTCTACTCTGTTTCCTGAATATTTCTAAGAAAATAATTTTAAGTTAAAGATTCAGGAGTTAGAGTACGTTGTTATAAACATTTTTTCCATAAAAGCAGACAAATTTCCCACAGGAAAAAAAAATTATTTTGATACCGGAATTCTTATTACTAACATAATAAAATATTTTTCAAGTGAGTTTTTACAGAATAAAAATTTCTACACATTATAGGCATGTTTTAGCAGGAAGATGTACACACCTTCAAATCTCTATCTCAAAACACATCTTTTCCAACTAATAGGACTTGTTTAAATGCAATATAAACTTTAGTAAATATATAACAGCTTCAATTTTAGCCAAATCCATATATTACTTCAATGTTATTCACTTAATATTTTCCTTTAATTTGAATCACTCTTTTCTAGCTTCATTTTAATAATAATATTCATTGATTCATCCATTTGATTTCTAGTTATATTTTTCAATGTATTTGAAAATAAAAATAATTTTTAACTGAAAAATACATTTTATATTTATGACTCACAGCCCTTTTGCTAACAGTGTACTATGTACAAGAAAGATATATATATATATATATTAAAACATGCATTAAATAAAGACTTGAATAGGTGCCAAAATTGGAATTCAAAGTAATGGAACTAGTGCTATAGTGTTGCTCTATATACTCTCTGAATAAATCCTTGAATGCATTAGGAATATGTGGTAAATTCTTCCTGAATAGAGTGTGTGTGTGTGTTTGTGCATAAGAATGTGTGTGTACACGTTTCATCTGTTACAGCTTTAATCCTACATTAGAATGAAAAAATGCAGAGTTAAGTATAAAACACTTTAATTTCAGCTGAATAAGAAACTCAAAGATTATCTCCACATTGCTGCTAGAATGTTAAATGTTCTTCTGTAAGTTTAAGGTCAAAGTAGACACTTATATTTCTATCTAGATTTTCAGAAGCTCTTTTAAGAAGACAGTTCTCATTAAATGCATGGTTATAAATCCAATTTAAAATAACTCACTTTAAGTCTTATTTTATCTGTAGAATTTTTTAAACTTTTATCACCAAAATCATGGCCCTTTCAAAAACTAATAGTGATAATTTGTGGTATTTTATGATGCCATTTCAATTATACCTTACTGCATAGGGCAAGAATGGATACTTTTCCCACGTTCCCCACATCAAACTAGACAGAGAGACTTTCTGAACTAAAAGAATATTTTCACTTTAAAGATTAGTTTCTACTGCTTGAATAATGTGTGAGATTAAAATAAAGTCAGGGAGACTTATTTTAAAATAATATACATATTCTTAGTTCAGAATAAAATACATAAATCAACTTAGTCAATTTCTCTCTAGTAAATATTTTCACAAATTATGGGAATAATCTTTATCTCCTTCCTCTCCCTCACATCCCATCCCTTTTGTCTTGAATCAGTCATGAAATGCTGTGGTTTCTATAAGCATTATATCCCCCCAATTCTGCTTTACTCCTTTATAGTTTTTCTTATTAATGTATAATCCTGATTATATCACTCCATTGCTCAAAACCTTTTGAGGATGCTATTGAAGGACACACTTTTTACTATTCCATCTGCGCACCTTTATATCTGCATCTCCCACAACTTGCCCAGATGTGTCCTATGCAGACATCATGAACTACTTTCTCTCCTCTAATATGCCCTGCTCACTCATGCGGTCCTTATCTTTTTATAGATAGTCCTCTTGATTTATAATGTCTTTTCCCCAGCTTGTTTTGTTTGCTTGAATAAACTTCTAATTATTACACAAACCAGCTCAACATCAACTCCTCTCTTAAGCTGACAGTGGCCCTCCCACGCATAGTTAACCAGTGTTCTGTGCTCTTCCTCGTATGTATTAACAAATCATATCTCAATCTCCATCCCTTTGCCTCTGTCCCTCTCTCTCTCTCCCCTCCTTCCTGTCTCCTAAGAACAGTGGACACGTTGAGGAAAAGGATGTTATGTATTTCCTAATTAACCAACAAAACCATGAGAAATACAGATATATAGATACTTGTTTGCATCCAAACAAGAACATTAGTTTTTCAAACTTTTTTTTTTTCTGTGGTACGCGGGCCTCTCACTGTTGTGGCCTCTCCCGTTGTGGAGCACAGGCTCTGGACGCGTAGGCTCAGAGACCATGGCTCACGGGCCCAGCCGTTCCGTGGCATGTGGGATCTTCCCGGACCGGGGCATGAACCCGTGTCCCCTGCATTGGCAGGCGGACTCTCAACCACTGCACCACCCGGGAAGCCCAAGAACGTTAGTTTTTGATAGATACAACATGGCTGTTTATCTTCTCCCAAACGTACTCTGTAACCTTATAAGAGCAGAGGCGTTTATTTGTTACTTAATGTACACACATGTTTCTTTATTAGTACCTAGTAATACCTAACTCGTCAGACTGTTAGAATAAATAAATAAAACATCACAGTGTTTGGTACACGGTAAGAGTGAATGAAATCCTATTTTATTATGTAGTCATAATACCACATGTAGTTTTTATACACAAAATACAATTAGAGAACATGGAAAACAAAAGGAACTAATGGTGTTATCTGAAAGTTGTGCATTTCTTTCATTTTATCTATAAGAAAACTGAGGCGGGCTCCCCTGGTGGCGCAGAGGTTGAGAGTGATTACAGTTTCTTCTCAAGTGCGCATGGAACATTCTCCAGGATAGATCACATCTTGGGTTACAAATCAAGCCTCAGTAAATTTCAGAAAATTGAAATCATATTAAAATTGAAATCATATTAAGCATCTTTTCTGACCACAACCCTATGAGATTAGAAATTAATTACAGGCAAAAAAGCATAAAAAACCTATGGAGGCTAAACAATACGTTACTAAATAACCAAGAGATCACTGAAGAAATCAAAGAGGAAATCAAAAAATACCTAGAGACAAATGATAATGAAAACACGACGATCGAAAACCTATGGGATGCAGCAAAAGCAGTTCTAAGAGGTAAGTTTATAGCTATACAAGCCTACCTCAAGAAACAAGAAAAATCTCAAATAAACCATCTAATCTTACATCTAAAGGAACTAGAGAAAGAAGAAGAAACAAAACCCAAAGTTGGCAGAAGGAAAGAAATCATAAAGATCAGATCAGAAATAAATGAAATAGAAACAAAGAAAACAATGGCAAAGATCAATAAAACTAAAAGCTGGTTCTTTGAGAAGATAAACAAAATTGATAAACCATTAGCCAGACTCATCAAGAAAAAGAGGGAGAGGACTCAAATCAATAAAATTAGAAATGGAAAAGGAGAAGTTACAACAGACACCACAAAAATACAAAGCATCCCAAGAGACTACTACAAGCAACTCTATGCCAATAAAATGGACGACCTGGAAGAAAGGGACAAATTCTTAGAAAGGTATAACCTTCCAAGGCTGAACCAGGAAGAAACAGAAAATATGAACAGACTAATCACAAGTAATGAAACTGAAACCGTGATTAAAAATCTTCCAACAAACGAAAGTCCAGGACCAGATGGCTTCACAGGGGAATTCTATCAAACATTAAGAGAAGAGCTAACACCCATCCTTCTCAAACTCTTCCAAACAAGTGCAGAGGAAGGAACACACCCAAACTCATTCTATGAGGCCACCATCACCCTGACACCAAAACCAGACAAAGATACTACAAAAAAAGAAAATTACAGACCAATATCACTGACGAATATAGATGCAAAAATCCTCAACCATATCTTAGCAAACAGAATCCAACAACAGGTTAAAAGGATCATACACCATGATCAAGTGGGATTTATCTCAGGGATGCAATATACACAATATACACAAATCAATCAATGTGCTACACCATATTAACAGATTGAAGGATAAAAACCATATCATCATCTCAATACATGCAAAAAAAGCTTTTGACAAAATTCAACACCCATTTATGATAAAAACTCTCCAGAAAGTGGGCATAGAGGGAACCTACCTCAACACAATAAAGGCCATATATGACAAACCGACGGCAAACATCATCCTCAATGGTGAAAAACTGAAACCATTTCCTCTAAGATCAGGAACAAGACAAGGATGTTCACTCTCGCCACTATTATTCAACATAGTTTTGGAAGTCCTTGCCACAGCAATCAGAGAAGAAAAAGAAATAAAAGGAGTACGAATTGGAAAAGAAGTAAAACTCTCACTGTTTGCAGATGACATGATACTATACACAGAGAATCCTAAAGATGCTACCAGAAAACTACTAGAGCTAATCAGTGAATTTGGTAAAGTTTCAGGGTATAAAATTAATGTACAGAAATCTCTTGCATTCCTATACACTAATGATGAAAAATCTGAAAGTGAAATTAAGAAAACACTCCCATTGACCATTGTAACAAAAATAATAAAATACCTAGGAAGAAACCTACCTAGGGAGACAAAAGACCTGTATGAAGAAAACTATAAGACACTGTTGAAAGAAGTTAAAGATGATACCAACAGATGGAGAGATATACCACGTTCTTGGATCAGAAGAATCAATATTGTGAAAATGACTATACTATCCAAAGGAATCTACAGAGTCAATGCAATCCCTATCAAATTACCAAGGGCATTTTTTACAGAACTAGAACAAAAAAATCTTAAAATTTGTATGGAGACACAAAAGACCCCAAAGAGCAAAAGCAGTCTTCAGGGAAAAAAGTGGAGCTGGAGGAATCAGATTCCCTGAATTCACACTATACTACAAAGCTACAGTAATCAAGACATTATGGTACTGGCACAAAAACAGAAATATAGATCAATGGAACAGGATAGAAAGCCCAGCAATAAACCCATGCACCTATGGTCAACTAATCTATGACAAAGGAGGCAAGGATATACAATGGAGAAAAGACAGTCTCTTCAATAACTGGTGCTGGGAAAACTGGACAGCTACATGTAAAAGAATGAAATTAGAACACTCCCTAACACCATACACAAAAATAAACTCAAAATGGATTAGAGACCTAAATATAAGATGAGACACTGTAAAACTCTTAGGGGAAATCATAGGAAGAACACTTTTTGACATAAATCACAACAAGATCTTTTTTGATCCATCTTTTAGAGTAATGGAAATAAAAACAAAAATAAACAAATGGGACCTAATGAAACTTAAAAGCTTTTGCAAAGCAAAGGTAACTACAAACAAGACAAAAAGACAACCTTCAGAATGGGAGAAAATATTTACAAATGAATCAATGGACAAAGGATTAATCTCTAAAATATATAAACAGCTCATGCAGCTCAATATTAAAAAAACAAACAGCCCAATCCAAAAATGGGCAGAAGACCTAAATAGACATTTCTCCAAAGAGGACATACAGATGGCCAAGAAGCACATGAAAAGCTGCTTACCATCACTAATTATTAGAGAAATGCAAAGCAAAACTACAATGAGGTATCACCTCACACCAGTTAGAATGAACAGTCAGAAAATCTACAAACAACAAATGCTGGAGATGGTGTGGAGAAAAGGGAACCCTCTTGCACTGTTGGTGGGAATATAAATTGATACAGCCACTATGGAGAACAGTATGGAGGTTCCTTAAAATTAAAAATAGAATTACCATATGACCCAGCAATCCCACTACTGGGCATGCACCCAGAGAAAACCATAATTCAAAAAGACACATGCACTCCAATGTTCATTGTAACACTATTTACAATAGCCAGGTCATGGAAGCAACCTAAATGCCCATCAATAGACGAATGGATAAAGACGATGTGGTAAATATATACAATGGAGTATTACTCAGCCATAAAAAGGAACGAGATTGGTTCATTTGTAGAGACGTGGATGAATGTAGAGACTGTCATACAGAGTGAAGTAAGTCAGAAAGAGAAAAACAAATATTGCATATTAATGCATATATGTGGAACCTAGAAAAATGATACAGGTGAACTGGTTTGCAGGGCAGAAACTGAGACACAGATGTAGAGGAGAAATGTATGGACACCAATGTGGGAAAGCAGTGGTGGGTGGGGGTGGTGGTGTGATGAATTGGGAGATTAGGATTGACATGTATGCACTGATGTGTATAATATGGATGACTAATAAGAACCTGCTGTGTAAAAATATAAATAAAATTAAATTAAAAAATTTAAAAATACATATATATATACTTGAACTAATTTCGATGCTTTCATATATTTTCACCATTAACATATACTTATAGGACTTCCCTATCACTACTACCACTACCACCCCATCACCATCCTAGAAGAGCTTCATGAAGATAATGAAGTGTGCTTTCTTGATCACTCTCTAAAGAGTGGCTTGGCAATTAGTACGTGTTCGGTAAATATGGTAGAAGCAATATCTATATTCACTTCAGTGTTCTAGAAAATAATTCCTCATATGCACATATAAATTGGCTTCTTAGGATATATTATTTACTTTTCTAATAGCTTGACTTTAACATAATTTATCTCGCAGAATGCTGGCTATCATCTTCAATATCTAGAACTCACTGATTGCATGTTCCTGTAAAATTATATTTCACATGATACATTTTCCCTGCACCTTTCTTTCTTAAGTTTCTCAGACAGACGCCTTAAATTCCTCTAAATGTTACCACATCTATGAAGAACCAAGAAATCCCTCTCACATGATACTCTTTAGAAACCACACTGAGACTCGACCCAATACACGTTCTCGTAGAGCATCTTGATTCATTTTTTCCTAGAAACTCTCTTCAGAGTTTTTTTCTAAAAAGTCATTTGTATATATATTAGCATATCTCCTTTTCCCTCCACCCCTATTATTTTTTCTCACATCTCCCAGCCATAATTAGGATATGGCTATCTATGTATTAGGATGTCTATAGATATATAGATAGATAGATAGATAGAGATCTACCTCCTCAGAAAACCTCTGTTCATAAGCCTTCCATTCCAGATAAAGCTGGGGAAGATGTTTCCTTTGATTCCCAAAGTACCCAATGAGAACTCCAAGTTCATCACCTACCATATCAACAAATGATTATTACTGATTATATTATTGATTGCCATACACTTATTGATTTTTGCAGTGTCAGCACCTGGCACAGGGCCTCAGATATCACAGATATTCAATAGTTACTGCTGGATCTAAACTCCAGCATACATTTTGTAATCCCAAACAACAGTCCTCTAACTTATTTTTCAATTAAATTATCCTCTTAATCTTATAATAATATCTTCAGCCATTATGTTTGAAACCAGCTGGATTCCTCTGCTGTGCATGTTAAAATGATTAAGGCCAGAGATGTACATATGCAGATGCATGATTAAATCTTGCATAGGATTTAATAATCATATTATTTGGTTCATAAACAGCAAAGTGAATGCAATTAACAATATATACTGCTTATTTGTTTAAAAATTGTTCCTCATTTAAGTTAATAATAACTGACTTCATTGATTGAGCAATTAGTGTGTACTAGGCAAGTGTATTTATAATTGCCACATTTCTACTATTATCCTATTTTTATTGGTGAGGGAGTTGAATATTAAATAAGTTAGATAATATGCATAATATTACCCATCTTTTTCTAAAGCTCAATCTTTGAATAATACTCTTTTACCAAGGTGGTAAAGTGATTACAGGTGGTTGAAATATTCCAGTGTGCTAAATCATTAAACTAGCTATCTAGCTGACTTCAAAGCCAAAGCTTTTGGTTACCCAAGGCTCTTATCTTCCTCTCAGCCACAGCCATACACACACACACACACACACACACACACACACACACACAATCTATCTGACTTTATCTCCTCCTACTCATGCCCTATTCATCCATGGTACCCTATGCATCAATAGCCTCCTTGTCCTTCCTTAAATTCTCCAAACTCACTCTTGCCACATGGTTTACAGGTTTTTTAAGCCTTAATTACTCTTATATAGATATCGTCATGATAATTTGACCTATTTTATTATCTAATGAAACTTTATCAGTGACTGTCCCCATTTAAATTGCAACCCCACTTTCAGCTTTCCCTATCATGCTTATCTGCTGTATTTTCCTTTATAACACTTCTTATCACCTGATACGTTTAGTCTTTTGTTTTTTAAATGTCCTCTCTCTAGAATGTAGCTTCATATGGGTAAGAATTTTTTCTATTTAGCCTACCACTATATTCCTAGGGCAAGATCAATGTTTGGCTCAGAGTAGGTGCTCAAATAATACTTGAGAATTAATTAATGAATACTGAGTACAAATAAAATGCTTAAAGTCCATAATAAATTTGACAGAAACAATAGTTATCAGCACGGAATTGATTATAGTTAATACCTACATGATTAACCAATAATCATGACCTTGAAAGTGAGACAGGCTTAAATTTAAAATCACCCCTGCTTTATCTCCTATTTTCTATGTGACCATGGTGGGCTAGTTAGCACGATCTTCAAGCCTTATATCTGCTAAGCTAAAATGCTAATAATTCCTTCACAGCCTTATTTGGGGCACTGAAGAAGAAGATGGAGACCAGTTAGTGGCATTTCCCTCTTTCTTTCCTATACCCTGTAGGGTAAGATACACATGTGTAAAAGTAAAGTGAATAAGGAATTTATCTTCCAAACTAGACCTCATTAAGAGTAATAGGGGGCATGGACATATATACAGTACCAAACGTAAAATAGATAGCTAGTGGGAAGCAGCCGCATAGCACAGGGAGATCAGCTCGGTGCTTCGTGACCACCTAGAGGGGTGGCATAGGGAAAGTGGGAGGGAGACACAAGAGGGAGGAGATATGGGATATATGTATATGTATAGCTGATTCACTTTGTTATAAAGCAGAAACTAACACACCATTGTAAAGCAATTATACTCTAATAAAGATGTTAAAAAAAAAGAGTAATAGGGGGCACTATTTGTAATTATAGTGGGATGACAGATACATATCAGTATGGCTCCAAGCAAACCAGAAAATATCATTAGCCTACCTAATAGGAAGACATATATTCAGATATCAAAATCAATGAAAAGCACATCAAGTGTGCTGGGGTTAGTGGATTAGCACTTAGCATCATTTGCATTGTTTCCAGAGGCTGGAAAACTAAAAACATTTCCCAAGACTCTCTCTCGCTTAGCTTTCTGAGCATGCATTATATTTTGCCAGTTAAATGTATAGTGTGAGATCTAGAAGGCAGAAGTACAGGAGAGCTCTTTCCTCCTCTGTTTTAGCTACTGCTGCAGATAAGCACAGAATTGTTGAGATTTTCTGCAAGAGGCCTGTGTCTACTCACTCTGTGGTTCTTGGGAGGAAGGTGTTACATTGGTGGCTTCCAGGTCCCTGGATTCCAGCCATAGTAGTATTTTCTTAAAGTCAGACAGAGATAACAGCTCTCTGGCAAGCTAGTTCTGTATGGAGTAGTTCTGAGTGTTAGGCCTAGAGGCCCTTTAAGTGATGGGTAAGCATCTAAGTTCTCATAAAATCTCTTTCGGCCAGTAATTGCTTAGGCAGTTGTTTCCTGCAACTGAAAGCTAACAAACCAAGAAGTACCACACAGCCTCCTGATTCCCAGTGGTGCTTCTCTCCTTAATGCTAATATAATCTTTTCATAAGTTGTCTTAGTTGATCTGCTTAAATACTATTCTAATGAATGCTGAAATATGTCTTCACTTCCGCCATAAATCTAGAAGAATTATCACTCTCTCCGACAGGTGGTCCCTCAGGAGGTTTTACTTCAAATGTGTCTGTTACAAATAAATTTTTCTGGAGAAATACACTACCTGTCGAATGGCAAAGCCACACAGGGTCATTCACATTCTCTTGTCTAAAGAGTTTTTCTGATGTACAAAATATGTAACCACAAATTAAGCCAAGTTGCTAACAATTAATGTGGCTGTGCTGTGTTGCCTAGACAAAACTATGCTCACCTTCTAGAAAGTCAGCATAATATTATATAACCACAAGAACAATCTTTAATTAGTAGTTAACTCAGGCCACCCCTTTCATTAATAGGAAAAAATATGAGCAATGTCTTAACAGGTTTTCTGGGATAAGTATCTATGATTAAATAGGAGTTTTTGCTTACATCCTCAAGTTCTTAGGTCATCGTAATGCACATTAATTAAGGTCTTTTCATAAGCTAGTGTATATGTATTTGCTTTGTTTATCCAAGAGGTGCTCAGAGAGACTTATTTGTTAATTATATTATAAGATTAAAATATAGAAAGATCATATGCTATATTTCCAGATTTTCATGGGTGAGACAAATGTTGCATCTGTGGATGAAAATGAGCCTTCATGAAACAGTTTATATTTTTGTGAATCTTAAAATTCAGTGTGAAATGATGAGCAAAACTTTTAACAATTCAATATTTCAATAAAATATTTTAGCCTTAGGTGAAGCTGAGTGAATGAGAACTTATTACAGTTTATGTTAAGACTCCAGAGTCAGGAGAACAAAGCTGTTTTAGGCCAATTTGTCTGGCTTCAAGGTTGAATGAAATCCAATTGTGCCTACACTCTGATTACAAATATGTAAAATTAATGAATTCAAATGGATAACAGTTGGAAGGGGACAGAAATGTCACTGTAGTTGATTTGATAGAATGGTAGGATTTGGAATGTTTTAATTTTGTTTTCAGGTTAGTTATTGGTACGATAAACACCAATAAAAAGTATAGTAAATTAAGTTTCTCTCTAGTCTTTCATCCCAGAAAGTAACTGATATCTGAGTATTTGCTATGCATTGGGTTGACCAAAATGTTCGTTCGTGTTTTTCTGTAAGATGTTATTAAATACTAAATATTTACTAAATACTATTTACTTAATAGTTACTAAATACTAAAGCAACTATCTGACATAGACAGCCTACTCAAGTATTCTCTATCCTCATGATATCTAAAGGACTGATTCAATTATGCTTATGAATGGAGAAATGAAGTCCCAAGGATACAGACCAAATGGTTCCCTGACTGCACCTGGTGATGGCAGAACTAACGAATGCAACACTAACAGCAGTCCAGTTCTTTAAGGTTAACCGAGCAAATCAATTAAAATGAGGCATTTCAAACTTAGAACTTTTTTTACAGTTAAAAACTACGTAAATCATAACATACTATTTCTCTTGGCATATAAACACAGATAAGAAAATGGCACAAACTGGGCAAGAATATGAAAGGGAAAATAAAGATATTACAATTGCATTCAGTTTCCTCTGGCTTACACAAACTATTTCAAAGATGCAATGGTCTCTTTCATATAAAATTTTAGAAAATCAAAATCAGAATATTTCCTCTCTACGAACTTTTCAGAAAGTTTGTGTTTTACATAGCATTATGCTTTCAGGACTACATACTTCACATGAAATAATACTAAGAAACTAGAGAACAAAGTAAAAGACCTGTGGGGACTTCAGATCTCATAAATTTACTTTAAAATGTTTTTGGAGGAAATGAGTTTCCCATAAAGGGACACTCAGGCTGTCAAAATATCTACTGAAAAGAAAGCAAATGAAATATTCAATGACTTTTCTCTCAATAACAAAAGTATAGAGAAAACCATTGGCAGTAGTAACCCATTTTAAAGACAAAACTCCTTTCAGGCTGAGCTCTTTATTTTTCCTCTCTCTTCATTTCAGTGATGGTATCTGGCATTGAATAACTGAACTCTATTTATCAGGGTCAACACATCTGCTAATAAATACTAACATCAGCTCTCAAGCTTTGCATTTGCAAGTTTAATATTGTACTTAAAAAACATTATTTCATTTTATAAGCAGTTTTAGCTTATTTAAGCAGTCTTTCTGTGAAAATATACTCTGTACATGAGTTCAATTATCCTTCATGAATAGTTCAATATATCAAGAATTAAAATTAACATAAAATTAATGCATAAAATTGTTTACTGTTCTCCAATATGGAAAATATATTTTAAAATACATTTATTATATTCCTAGAAAAAGTGTCAAAGTTTCTTAATGCTATGCAATCTTCAATATTCAGAAATCATTTGAAATTATTTAGCAGCTAGATTTCAGATAATCTCTTTCTTTACCTTATACTACCAACAAAAAAGCAGTACAGGTTAAATATGTATTATTTTGAGATATTTAAAAAATACAAGTCAAGCATTCTCAGTAGATAACTTGGTTCATGTCATAGATAAATAATCAAAGGAAGAAATATTCAACTCAAATATTTTATGAAATACTTTAAAATTCTCTAATAATCCAATAGATATCCATTCATGGATTGAGTGCTATGTATTTGTCAAACACATACAAGACAAACAAGACACAGAGGAATAAAGTGTTCCTTATTAGATTATGAAAAAAAATTAAGACATCATTGCAATAGGGAATTTGGAAATCTCAATAGGAATTACAGTACAAAATGGTACAATATTTTAACGGAATGTGGCCGTATGATTAAACATTTTGATTGTGTCTTCTTTGACTCACCATTCACAATCTTAGAAATTTTTCAGCGAAGATAAATTACACAATTTTGTAAAGACAGGTAAAATTAGGGAGCTCTTTCAAATTTTTCTTTCATATTCTTAAATTGATTTATCTATACATTTACTTTCTGTAATACTTGTGCACTGTACCAATGTCAACAATACAGAAGAATGAGGTCTATTAAAATTCTCATCTTCTTCTACTGAAATCCCATTTCTTACTAAAAGCAGAGTAACAATTTGGAAGATATGTTTTTCAAGGTTTTTATAGAAGCACACACATTTTTAAAGAAAATATTACTGTGGAAAAACGTTATTCTATACTTTCCTTTTCTCACTTGGCAATGCATTTTTCTCAAAATAAATATATAAAAATTGACCTCTGAGATTGATTCATCATAATTTATTCAATGTTCCCTACTGATGGATATTGGGATTGATTTTATTAATTTCAAATAATAATATTTGAAATTAAAGTATAATAAAAATCCTTGTAGCTCATTATTTCTAAGTGATGGCACTTTAACTTCTATTGGATAGGCCCAGCTGAGATACTGGTTCAATGGATATGTGCACTTTAATGTTTAAAAATGCTGCTAGACAAATTCCATAGTTTGGAGTGATATCCAATTCCATTGGAGGGAGGTAATAGTTGTGCCACATCCTTGGCTGCACTGAATATGATAAGTCCTTCAGATTTCTGTCAACCTGATTTTTTTTTTTTTAAAGATCTCAGTGTCTCAATCATCTTGTCCTTTATGACTAGTGAAGTGGAACCTATTTTCATTAGAAGGCCATTTGCATTTTCTCTTCTGTGAATTTCCTGACTGTATTCCTTGCTGGCTTTTCTTGTGGCTGTTTTCTTTATTTCATTAACATGGGTAGTTTTTGGAGTAAAGTAAAAATATTAAATTCTTATGTATTAAATATCACAAATATTAAGTCAAACCATATGCAATTGTCAATTTGTGACAATTTTTGATCTTCCAAATGGCAATTAAGTATAATTTACTCAAATATTTTATTTTAGTCCATCATTTGTCACTTGTCTTTGCTTATAGTTTCTTTACTACATAAAAATGTAATATTATGTAATCTGTACTATACATATATATTCTTATCTGTTTCAAAGAGATAGCTGTTTTTAGTTCTTTGAAATTAATTCATTATTAATAAATTTAAATTTATCTGAAGAACTGGAAAAATAATTCTAATCCATAATTCTTTCATGCTTTTAGAGTTAATTTCACATTTAAAAAATTATTTAAATATGTATAATGCATAAAACTAGGTGTTTTACTTTCTTATTATAGCTTCTATATAATGTGAAATGCAAAGTGATCACTGATTAAGTTTAAATTTTATAATACCATAATATTAGCACAAATCACATTAATTAAATCTGCTAAATGAGGATCTGGCTTGAAGTTAAAATACAATTTGCAGTGGGAAAATGGTAGTGATAGCTATGGCTCCTTTTCATATGGGACTGGCCTCTTCATACTTTAGTGGATCATGTGATGGCCCTATTCTCAAGCTCTTTGGCTTATGAAACCTTTACTTAATCTACAACATACTGTGCTATCACTGTCATTTGTCTACATGGCATCATGAAGACTGTCTCCGTAATTTTTCAACAGCCTGCAAGTTTTAAAATAACACTACTTGGGAGTAAGATGTTTCCAAGCACAAAATAAGTCCAAAATTAGATAGTTATTCAAAGATTCAGAATATGCTTCTGTATTTTATTATTCATATTAAAACAAAAAATACGAAATGTGAAAATTATTGTAGAGAACTTCTAGAAGCATGGGAATAAGCTCAGGGAACACTGTAGAACACTGATGTATGGGCCACTTTCTCATTACCTTTAACAAGGGTCTACAGTACAGCTGCACAGATAAAAAACAGAGTGAAAACAGGATAGCATGCATACTACACAGCAATATGCAGACACTCCACTAGGTGATCTCTAATCACGATACTCTCATAAACCCTACAGATGCACACTAATCATGACCATTTACCAAAGATGAAATTAAAGATCAGAGAAATATTAAGAATTCCCATGAACTACATAATTATTAGGCTGGAGGCTTAGGTTTCATACCTAAGTGCATCTTTCCAAAGCCCCTGTCTTTCTGCTCCCACCCCTGCAGCAATGACTTTCAGGTGAGTGTCTGCTATTTAACTGTTCCTGCTCACTACATATGGCTTCATTTCACTGCTGTCATATTTGCTGAAAAATGTTAGAAGGGGGAAACACCTTACTGAAGAAATGAGCCTATGGCATTCAATTTAATTCCAAAGCTCTTTCAAAATCCTGCCAATAATTTTAGCTGTTTTTCCCCCCTATGTATTTGTGAAAAAAAATTTAAAACATCCTTTGTCATAATTAACAGTAATATGATTATGCAGATGGCCTAAACTTACACAGGCACACTGCAAAATGACATAAATGGAGACACAAAAAAATAGAGGGGATCAGACTGGCATGTTTAAGTCCCTGAATTTTAACCTAAATTGGATTCAGTGATAATTTCAGCAAAATTCCATCCTGCTTTACACCTGAAAGCAGATGGAGGCAGATTGCATCATGGGTTCAGTCCTTTCAAATTACAATAGTTTATGATGCTCATCTGCATTTTAATCAGATACGAAGGATTTATTCCTGAAATGCATGAAGAAAGCCTATTTTCAGCACCTGGAAATGCATCAGAGAGTTTATAGCCAATAGAGTAAAATATGTTGCACATTTTTACTTTGTATCTATTTGTCTTGAGTATAAGATGTTATGGGGATAGAGGGTCAGCAGTTTTATTAAAAGCTGTCCATAATCCTTTCAAAATAAGGAGGGAGAGGTAGTTTCATACTGCAAAATCATTTTTATTAGGATTTAACTCCTGTTCTAAAAGGAGTTAAATTTGGCATCCAATTTAATAAAATAATTTAAAGTATGTTTTACTCTAATAAACTGTTCATTTAGATTAAAATGTTATGTATTACATCAGTTTCTTCCCCTCCCCCCTTTATTTTTGAGGGCGTCACTACCACTACATTCTAAAGTCTCCTGTAGAATTCTCTGGATCCACTTACTATAGATTCCTACTCAGATTTGTCTGTGGGAGGCACATGATCAAGATTTGGAAAGTGGAGGAGATGACATAAATGGCTGAGATCTTATTTCTTCACTCTCCCAAACTTCACTGATTCCATCACAATTTCTGACCCCTCAGTTCTTCCAAAGATTATATGTTTTTTTTTCAATGTTAAATAACTTCATCTAAAATATGTTGAATGACTTCCCTTCTGGCCAAACAATGAATGATATATCAACATTTACTCTTTTTGCCCATATCAAGTATTGGTGACTTGGGGGATGCATAGTAGTCATTTGTGAACACAAAGTAACCAGTAATATCAAGAGGGTTTTATTTATATAATACAACACTTAAGTAACTCTTGGCCCTGTTCATAAACTTTCCACAGTAAAGTTAACCTCTCCTGTCCTCTTTTAATTCTCAATATCTGTTCTTTTGTGTGTGTGTACCATTTCCCTTGGTTTTCTAGAAATTTTTCCATTTCATCTAAGTTGTCTAACTTACTGGCACACAATTGTTCATAGTATTCTTTTATAACCCTTTTTATTTCAGCAAAGTCAGAGTAATGTTTCCTCTTTTGTTTCTGGTTCTAGGAATTTAAGTCTTCTCCTTTGTTTCTTGGTCAGTCTAGCTATAGGTTTGTCAATTTTTTTAAATCTTTTCAAAAACCAGCTTTTGGCTTTACTGATTTTTCTCTATTTCTCTATTTTTCTATTTTCTATTTCATTAAGGTAACTCTAATCTTTATTCTTTCTCATCCTTCTGCTAGCTTTAGGTTTAACTTTCTCTTCTTTTCAGTGTCAGGTTACAGTTTAGGTTTTTGATTTGATATCTTCCTTCTTTTCCAATATAGGCATTTACAGCTATAAATTTCCCTCTAAGCACTGCTTTAACTGCATCCCAGAAGTAGTTATGTACTGTGTCTTCATTTTCATCAATCTCATAATATTTTCTAATTTCACTTGTGATTTCTTCTTTGACCCATCCATTATTTGGGGGTATGTTGTTCGATTTCCACATATTTGTAAGGTTCCCAATAGTATTTCTAATAATTTAGTTTTAATTTTACACCATTATTGTCAGACAACATAGTTTTTAAATAATTTATATCCTTTTAAATGTATTAAAGTGTGTTTCTTTGGTTGTGTACATGGTCTCTCCTGCTGAATGTTCCATATGTTATTGAGAAGAATGTGTATTCAGCTCTCGCTGTGTAGTGTGTTCTATAAATTTTTATTAGGTCTATTTGGTAGTACTTGGTAGGAATTTGAACTCTGTTCTACATCCTGCTTCTCTCCCTGGGACAAAATCTGTGAACTATACCTCTGATGCTGGGGTGGGTGAAAGTGGGGACAATGGCCTGCTTCTCTCTGAGGAACACTTTCACTCTAAGAGCTGAGAGCTTGTTACATGTGGAGGCAGCAACTACAGGTCTAGGTTTGCCTTTTTCATCATGGAACCTACCCCACAAAACCTGGAACAAGGGTAGTGGGGCCCTAGATTATTCAGCAGTGCCACACCCAATGGAGATCTTCTGTCCCATGAGTAAGGATTGAGCAAAAGAAGGGAGTCTCCACCTCTCAGCTGTATTCATCTAGAACTTAGCCTCAGTAATAGGTAGCTCAGTGAAGGATGAGAAATTATTATGTCCTGCTTTCCTGAGAAAATATTTTTACTAACTAGGAGCTGGGGGGATAGGGAGTCCTGTGTTTTTGATTATTTTAACTTGGAGTGGAGTTACATCTCACTAAGCTGTGAGGAATAGAGATGTCATGGGTCTTAGTTCAAATACCACAGAATCCAGTTCTTAACCAAATTTTAAATTTACTTAAATAAGTGTTTCTTCATCTGCTGCATACCCACAGAGTCACTGCCAGAGAACATAACATTTTTAAAAATTTGTATTTTACACATTCTCATTTTTTTTCCAGTAGTGTGACACTAGCATTGGAAAAGAGCCTTGTCTTTTAATTCTATTTCAAATTTTTATATTGTGAGGCACAATCTAAATTATCATCAATAATAATGATAATATTATCAGGGATTAAAAAATAAACCTGTTTTTAAATACTGAGTTTCAAATGACTGAATTAAAAAAAACAAAAAAACTTTGGGACACTACTAAAGAGTGTGATTCTTCCTATTAGCAATTCACAGACTCCATTAGGGAGCCTGCCTATAGGCAACTGGGCACAACTCGCCTGTGGACCCCCCAACTGGCCCATGGGCATATCAACATTCCACACACCTCATCTACCCCTTTATGGCTGGCTTCCAGCATGTGCTTCCTGTGGGCAGCAAGAGTGAGCCTTTACAGATGGCTAGTAAGCAAGTGCAGAAAGCCAGCCCAGCTCTCTGGGACTGGGAGAAGACAAACAGACTTGTGCTTTTTAGAGCACTGCCTAGGAAAAAACAAACAACAGGCTCATAACACCTGGCCTGGATTTGTGAGACTGAGAGAAGGCATACAACCTTAAGAATTCCTCCACCACCACCACTGCCACCATCCCTGCCTCAAGAGGGAATGAGAAGTGTGGGGAAGGCATATCCTTGGAAAAGGTCTGTGGAAGCTTCAAAAGCTACTTCACTAGCTGGAGTAACAGCTGAAGGTAACTCTCTTCTGAAGCCAGTCAGTAAAGACTGGAGGAGGTAACCAGTTCTTCAAATGTGAAGACAGAAAATGCAAGACTTCAAGGAACACAAAAAGTCAAGGAAACATGACACTACCAAATGAATATTATATATGTCCAATACTTGACCCCAGAGAAATGGAGATTTATGAATTGAATGACAAAAGTTTAAAATGATTGCTTTAAGGAAGCACAGCAAGCTAAAAGAGCACACAGACAGACAGCAACAAAATCAAGAAAACATTACATAAACAAAATGAGATTCAACAAAGACACAGAAATAATAAAAAACAACAGTTCTACACATGAAAAATACAATTTATGAACTGAAAAATGCAGGAGAGAGCATCAACAGCAGACTTGAACAAGCAGTAGAGAGAATCTGTAAACTTGAAGATAGGACATTTGAAATTATTCATTTAGAGAAGAAGAGAGTAAAAAATAAAAACGAGTGAAAAAAATAAAATGAGTTACACCATCACAAGAAACAATATTCTTATTATAGGATCCCAACATAAAGAGCATAAAGAAAATGGCAGAAAACTTATTTAAAGAAACAATGTCCAAATATTTCACAAAGCTGGGGAGCGATACGGATTTTCAAGTAAATAAAAACATAGCACCCCATACAGGTTTGACCAAAAGAGGACTGCTCTGAGACACATTATAATAAAATAGTTCAAAATCAAAGACAAAGAGAGAATTTTGAATTCAGCAAGAGAAAAAAAGAAACAAAGACCTCATTGCATACAACAGAATCCCTATATGGTATCAGTAGAGAAAATAAAAATCAGACCAGAAATAGATGAAACAGAGACTAGAAAAATAATACAAAAGAACAATAAAAATAAGACAGTTTTAAAAGACATAGACTGGCTGAATGGATACAAAAACAAGATATGTATGTATGCTGTCTAAAAGAGACCCACTTCAGACCTAGGGATACATACAGACTGAAAGTGAGGGGATGGAAAAAGATATGCCATGCAAATGGAAATCAAAAGAAAGTTGGAGTAGCAATTCTCATACCACACAAAATAGACTTTAAAATAAAGACTATTACAAGAGACAAAGAAGGACACTACATAATGATCAAGGGATCAATCCAAGAAAAAGATATAACAATTATAAATATTTGTGCACCCAACACAGGAGCACCTCAATACATAAGGCAAATGTTAACAGCCATAAAAAGGGAAATCGACAGTAACACAATCATAGTAGGGGACTTTAAGACCCCACTTTCACCAATGATCACATCATCCAAAATGAAACTAAATAAGGAAACACAAGCTTTAAATGACACATTAAACAAGATGGCTTAATTGATATTTATAGGACATTCTATCCAAAAACAACAAAATAAACTTTCTTCTCAAGTGCTCATGGAACATTCTCCAGGATAGATCGTATCTTGGGACACAAATCAAGCCTTGGTAAATTTAAGAATATTGAAATTGTATCAAGTATCTTTTCCGACCACAACGCTATGACACTAGATATCAATCACAGGAAAAAATCTGTAAAAAATACAAATACATGGAGGCTAAACTATACAAGACTTAATAACAAAGAGATCACTGAAGAAATCAATGAGGAAATCAAGAGACACCAAGAAACAAATGACAATGAAAACAAAATGACCCAAAACCTATGGGATGCAGCAAAAGCAGCTCTAAAATGGTAGTTTATAGCAATATAATCCTACCGCAAGAAACAAGAAACATCTCAAATAAACATCCTAACCTTACACCTAAAGCAATTAGAGAAAGAAAAACAAAAAAACCCCAAAGCTAGCAGAAGGCAAGAAATCATAAAGATCAAGTCAGAAATACATGAAAAAGCAGTGAAGGAAACAATAGCAAAGATAAATAAAACTAAAAGATGGTTCTTTGCAAAGATAAACAAAATTGATAAACCATTAGCCAGACTCATCAAAAAAAAAAAGGGAGAAGACTCAAATCAATAGAATTAGAAATGAAAAAGGAGAAGTAACAACTGACACTGCAGAAATACAAAGGATCATGAGAGATTACTACAAGCAACTCTATGCCAATAAACTGCACAACCTGGAAGAAAGGGACACATTCTTAGGAAAGCACAACTTTCCGAGACTGAACCAGGAAGAAATAGAAAATATAAACAGACCAATCACAAGCACTGAAATTGAAACTGTGATGAAAAATCTTCCAACAAACAAAAGCCCAGGACCAGATGGCTTCACAGGCGAATTCTATCAAACATTTAGAGAAGAGCTGACACCTATCATTCTCAAACTCTTCCAAACTATAGCAGAGGGAGGAACACTCCCAAACATATTCTACGAGGCCAGTGTCACCCTGATACCAAAATTAGACAAAGATGTCACAAAAAAAGAAAACTACAAGCCAATGTCACTGATGAATACAGATGCAAAAATCCTCAAAAAATACTAGCAAACAGAATCCAACAGCACATTAAAAGGATCACACACCATGATCAAGTGTGGTTTATCCCAGGAATGCAAGGATTCTTCAATATATGTAAATCAATCAATGTGATACACCATATTAACAAACTGAATGATAAAAAGCATATGATAATCTCAATAGATGCAGAAAAAGCTTTTGACAAAATTCAACACCAATTTATGATAAAAATTCTCCAGAAAGTAGGCATAGAGGGAACTTACCTCAACATAATAAAGGCCATACATGACAAACCCACAGCCAACATCATTCTCAATGGTAAAAAACTGAAAACATTTCCACTAAGATCAGGAAAAAGACTAGGTTGCCCACTCTCACCACTATTATTCAGCACAGTTTTGGAAGTTTGAACCACAGCAATCACAGAAGAAAAAAAAATAAAAGGAACATAAATGGAAAAGAAGTAAAGCTGTCATTGTTTGCAGATGACATGATACTATACATAAAGAATTGTAAAGATGCTACCATAAAACTACTAGAGGTAATCAATGAATTTGGTAGAGTAGCAGGATACAAAATAATTGCACAGAAATCTGTTGCATTCCTATACATTAATGAAGAAAAATCTGAAAGAGAAATTAAGGAAACACTCCCATTTACCACTGCAATAAAAAGAATAAAATACCTAGGAATAAACCCACCTAAGGGGACAAAAGTTTCTGTATGCAAAAACTATAGGACACTAATGAAAGAAACTAAAGATGAAACAAGCAGATGGGGAGATGTAACATATTCTTGGATTGGAAGAATCAACACTGTGAAAATGACTATATTACCCAAAGCAATCTACAGATTCATTGCAATCCCTGTCAAACTACCAATGGCATTTTTCACAGAACTAGAAAAAAAAGTTTCACAATTTGTATTGAAAAACAATAGACCCCAAATAGCCTAAGCAATCTTGAGAAAGAAAAACGGAGCTGGAGGAATCAGGTCCTGGACTTCAGACTATACTACAAAGCTACAGTAATCAACATAGCATGGTACTGGCACAAAAACAGAGATATAGATCAATGGAACAGGATAGAAAGCCCAGAGTAAACCCATGCACATATGGCAACCTTATTTTTCATAAAGGAGACTAGAATATACAATGGAGAAAAGACAGCCTCTTCAATAAGTGGTGTTGGGAAAACTGGACAGCCACATGTAAAAGAATGAAATTAGAACACTCCCTAACACCATACACAAAAATAAATTCAAAATGGATTAAAGACCTAAATATAAGACCAGACACTATAAAACTCTTTGAGGAAAACATAGGCAGAACACTCTCTGATGTAAATCACAGCAAGATCCTTTGTGACCCACGTCCTAGAGAAATGGAAATAAAAACAAAAATAAACAAATGGGACCTAATGAAACTTAAAAGCTTTTGCACAGCAAAGAATACCATAAAGAGGATGAAAAGACAGCCCTCAGAATGGGAGAAAATATTTGCAAATGAAGCAACTAACAAAGGATTAATCTCCAAAGTTTACAAGCAACTTGTGCAGCTCAATATCAAAGAAGCAAACAACCCAATCCAAAAATGGGCAGAAGACCTAAATAGACATTTCTCCAAAGAAGATATACAGATAGCCAACAAACCATGAAAGAATGCTCAATATCACTAATCATTAGAGAAATGCAAATCAAAACTACAATGAGGTATCACCTCACACTAGTCAGAATGATCATCATCAAAAAATTTACAAACAATAAATGCTGGTGACGGTGTGGAGAAAAGGGAACCCTCTAGCACTGTTGGTGGGAATATAAATTGATACAGCCACTATGGAAAATTGTATGGAGGTTCCTTAAAAAAGTAAAAATAGAACTACCATATGACCCAGCAATCCCACTACTGGGCATATACCCTGAGAAAACCATAATTCAAAAAGAGTCATGTACCACAATGTTCATTGCAGCTGTATTTACAGTAGCCAGGACTTGGAAGCAACCTAAGTGTCCATCAACAGATGAATGGATAAAGAAGATGTGGCACATATATACAATGGAATATTACTCAGCCATAAAAAGAAACGATATTGAGTTATTTGTAGTGAGGTGGATGGACCTAGAGTCTGTCATACAGAGTGAAGGAAGTCAGAAAGAGAAAAACAAATACCATATGCTAACACATATATATGGAATTTTTAAAAAAATGGTTATGAAGAACCTAGGGACAGGACAGGAATAAAGACGTAGATGTAGAGAATGAACCTGAGGACACAGGGTGGGGGGAGGGTAAGCTGTGACAAAGTGAGAGAGTGGGATGGACTAATATATACTATCAAATGTTAAATAGATAGCTAGTGGGAAGCAGCCACATAGCACAGGGAAATCAGCTTGGTGTTTTGTGACCACCTAGAGGGGTGGGATAGGGATGGGGGGAGGGAGACACAAGAGGGAAGAGATATGGGGATATATGTATATGTATAGCTGATTCACTTTGTTATAAAGCAGAAATTAGCACACCATTGTGAAGCAATTATACTCCGATAAAGATGTTTAAAAAATTTTTGTTTTTAAATGATGGTTTTTTGAAAAGATAAACAAAATTGACAAACTATTAATTTGACTAAGAAAGAAAATAGAGGGTTCAAATACATCAAATCAGAAATAAAAGAGACACTACAACTGATGGCACAGACAGAAAAAGTTCTGTAAAAGATTACTATGAACAATTATACACCAACAAACAGGACAAAATAGAAGAAATGTTTACATTCCTAGAAACATACAACCCACTAAAACTGAATCATAACGAAATAGAAAATCTAAATAGACCTGTAAATGGTAAGATGATTGAATCGGTAATTTAAAAAATTCTCCCAACAAAGAAAAGCTCAGAAGCAGTTGGCTTCACTGGTGAATTCGACCAAACATTTAAAGAAGAATTAATGTCAATCCTTTCTAAAGTGTACAAAAACATTGAAAAGGAAAAAATACTTCCAACCTCATTTTAGAAGGTCAGAGTTACAATAATAACAAAACCAGAGAAGATGCTACAAAAAAAGATCACAAAACAGTAAAAGAAAAGAAAATTACAGGGAATATCCCTGATGAACATAGATGCAAAAATCCTCAACAAAATGCCAGCAAACTAAACTCAACAGCACATTAAAAAGATCATACATCGTGACCAAGTGAGGTTTATCCATGAGATGCAAAGATGGTTCAAAAGACCCAAGTCAGTTAATGTGATGGACCATTTTAACAGAATAAAGGATATAAGTCATATGGTCATCTCAATAGATATGTAAAAAAAACCATTTAACAAAATTCTGCATCCTTTCATGATAAATCTCTCAACAAATTAGGTACAGAAGAAATATACCTCAACATAACTAATGTATATAGCAAGCTCACAGCTAACATCATACTCAATGGTGAAATGCTAAAATTTTCCTCTAACATTAGGAAGAAGACAAGGATACACACTGTAGCCACTCCTATTCAACACAGTATTAGGAGTCCTTATCGGAGTAATTAGGCAAGGAAAAGATATAAAAGGCATTCAAATTAGAAAATAAGTTAAATTGTCTATTTGCAGCCGACTGTTATCTTACATATAGAAAACCTTAAAGACTCCACCAAAACAAAACACAACTGATAGAACGAATAAACAAATTCAGTATAGTTAAAGGATGCAAAATCAACATACAAAAATCAGTTGCATTTCTGTACACTAACAGTGAACTATCTGAAAGAGAAATTAAGAAAATAATGCCATTTACAATACTATCAAAAAGAAATTCTTTCAATACATGGACTCTAAAGGAACTGAGTATTTCTTTTGCTACCAAAATGGTCTCCATTATGCATTTTAAAAGCATATGTAATCTAAATGGTTATGTAATTCCAAAGGACTTTAATATTTTAAAGAAAATTTCTACATGCAATTATTTGATATAAAGTCAAGTAACTATGATAATTCTGAGTCCTTATGATAATTATATATTTATACATGGTTGTTGATAATTATTTTCCTTATTTTTTTTTTTACTTATTTCTATGCAAGTTATTTTAAAAGTCTTCTATATGTTCTTTAATAGTGATTAACAATGTATAATTTATATATTATTTTTAGAAAATCATAAAAAGAATTCAAGGTATACTTACTCATTGGGAAAATATTTAATACCATATATATTTAAGTATATATATTATAAAAATTAATAAACAGAAAGCTCAATTATATAGAGTTGGGAGACTAGAACAGGGAATTCTCATACCCTGCCATAATAGAAGAGCCCAACAGGAAGAAGAAAGTGTCCTCTTCTTTCCTGGCAAGGAATCAGCCAACGAAAAGCCATAAACTATTTGTTTGCTACAGCCCTCCTAACTTACTCTTTTTTCTCTATAAAAGTGTTCTCCGGGATTTCCCTGGTGGCGCAGTGGTTAAGAATTTGCCTGCTAATGCAGGGGACACGGGTTCAATCCCTGGTCCAGGAAGATCCCACATGCCATGGAGCAACTAAGCCCATGCACCACAACTACTGAGCCTGCGCTCTAGAGCTCGTAAGCCACAACTACTGAGCCGCGTGCCACAACTACTGAAGCCTGCGTGCCTAGAGCCCGTGCTCCACAACAAAAGAAGCCACCTCAGTGAGAAGTCCACATACCACAACGAAGAGTAGCCCCTGCTCGCCGCAACTAGAGAAAGCCTGCGTACAGCAACAAAGACCCAACACAGTCAAAAATAAATAAAGAAAAATAAAATTAAAAAAAAGAAAAATAAAGTGTTCTCCTTCCCTTGCTGCTTGAGAACTTGCACATGGCTCATCATGGTTGCAGACCCCAAATGGCAATTCTCTGCTTATCCCGAATAAACCCACCTTTGCCAGAGAAATAACTGGCAGTCTATTCATTTCAGGTCGATAATGTATAAATGCAAAGTATATTTGTTATAAATTAGTCATGAATTGTAGTTCCTTATATCCTGATAAAACTAGAAAGATCTAGTCTTTAAGACTAAAAAAAAAAAAAAAAAAAAAAGCTACTCCTCTTTTTAATTATGCAGGTAAAAAATCGCCCCAAAATTCTTTTATCACAAAATTTAAGTAGGTTGTATTATAATTATTTACATGTATGTTCCCATGAGTATCATATAAGCTTATCAAGAAAATTCATTTTCTTTAATTCGCCCCAAACCACCATACATAGTATTACTATAGTGATTTTTCCAAAATACAAATTTAACAGTGTTCCTAATAAGACTAAAACTCTTGTTTAGTGCCTTGTTTGATTCAATGCCTCCATGGTGTGTAGTGGATAAAGCTTAAATTCCCTGTCGGGAAAGGCCTACTGATTATTTCTTCTTTTTGTTGTGATGTTCAAATATATTCACACAATAAAATAAATGCTATATATTTTGTGTACAGAATTTTGTTTAGCCAAGGAATACTAGACACACTGAAGTAAGTAAATACTTTCTGACAGATGAAAGAATCTATGAATGGAGGAGAAAGCAGATATGTTTCCCTTGAGGAATATACAATGTATAAAAATAGTATATACTTTTCCTTCTTTACTGCATATAAACGGTTAAAAGTAGCAAGGGGAGAGTGTTATCTCTCTATTTTTGTGAATATACCTAGACTTGAAATCAAATTCTTATACTTCCTAGCCTTAGAAACTTGGGCAAGACCCACAGATTCTGTCAGCCTATTTTCTCACCTTAAGATATGAATAATAAAAGTATGTATTTCCCAGGTAGTTGATTAAAGGCAGTAGATATGTAAATTTATTCACATAGTGCCTGGCACATTATGTGCGTTCAAAAATGCCAACTATTATTATGATTTTCATTTTCCTATATGTGAACATTATACATAATTTCAGTTCTAGCTCTTCAATGGAAACGTAACTCATTTGCAGAAATAAACACCTGTCTACAAATGTACAATAACCCAATCAAACTGAGATCAAACTTTTCAAATATTTTTAAACATTATGAATATTGTACTTAACTTGAGTGAGCTTGAAAAATTAATAATGATAAGTAATAAATAAGCCTGGTTGCTAATTGTTGCTATTTGCCCAACTGTGTGAATTTATATTGTTATAGTGCTTTAAAGTTTAAAGTTTAGTGTCATACTCAGCTCAAGGCAGGGTGGATGGGGTGGATATTTTCTCATTTTAAAACTGAGGAAATTGGGACAAAAAGAAGTTATATTACCTTCTAAGTTCACAGAGATAGAAACTGGTTCTTTCTATAATAGAATATTGTTAAACAATCTTGGAAAAACAGAATTAAAAATATCAGAAGGTAACTTTGAAAAGAAATAAAGAAAAATGAATAGTCATATAATGTCTACTAAATATATTCATTCAAAAATATTTATCAAAGCCTGGACACTTTCCCACAGACTCAGTTCTCTCTGTGAACAACACAGACAGGGTTTCTTTCCTCTCTGAGCTTACAGTAGTGCAGGAGATAGAAAATAAAGCAAAAAATAAATTGATTCTGCATGTGATAGGTTTAAACAAAGCAGCAAACAGGTTGCCAAGAGAAAAGCAGCACAGTTGTGGTGAGTGGAAGTTACTCTAGAAAGGACTATAAGGGAATGTTACCTGCTAGAGGTGAAATTTAAGCTAAGATATGAAGGATGAGAAGGCGACAAAGAAGGATAAGCAAGGAGAACATTTCAGACAAAGACAGACAGTTATTACAAGTGCTTTGTGTTGGGATATATACTGGCCAGATTTGAACAACTGAAAGCCTGTTAGCATGGCTGGAACATAATGAGACTGGAGAGAGGAGCCCAAGTTGAGCCTGGGGGAGCAGGCTGGAGGTGTAGCAAGCAGGTCAATCACAGTGAGAAATTTAGATTTTATTTTCAATTTGATGGAGGCCAGTTAATGGTTTTAAACAGGACAATGGCATGATCTCATTTACGTTATAAAAGGTCATTTTTTTATTATAGTTGCTTTACAATGTTGTGTTAGTTTCTGCTGTACAATGAAGTGAATCAGCTATATGTATACATAGATCCCCTCCCTCTTTTGAAGAGAAGCTACTTGAGGTATAAAAGAATGTTAGCAGGGAAATTAATTTAGGAGGCTTTGTAGTTATTTGAGGGTTAAATTCTTATCTGGCCTGGACTGGGATTGGGTGAGGTGAGATACAGTGGAAAGAAGTAAATAAAATAGACATATATTTAGGAGGAACAATTAACAGACTATCTCCACGGATTGGAGTTATGGAATAAGGAAAGGGGAAGAATGAATGATGACTACTTTCTTTTAAAATTTGAAGATAATACCACTTATTGATTGGGGCAGATGGTAAAAAAACAGATTCATGGCATGAAGAGGACAAACTGAGATGGCAAAGGCCATATATAATTTATCATCCAAACAGGCATAATTTTGAGAGTGATAGAAGGGGCTTTCAATAATTACTGCAGGACAACTGGCACAAACTAGGATTGTCATCCTAGAGATAAGTAATATAAATAGGTGAAAAGAAAGAATAATAGCCAATAATGATGAAGCACTTCATGCCAAGATGATACTTTATTTAAATATTCATTAATATACTTCTCCCTAAATCTCATTGTTTTTATAGACATTTTGCAGATGAGAATACTGGGGAAGAGAAATAAAGTAACTTGCACAGGTCACAAAGCTAGTGAAGCTATCTCCAGCAGCCCATCTCTGGCCCCTGAACTCTTAACCAGTAAATATTATGGCCCCTCACAGGAATTATTTTTATCATAAGGTGTTGCTTCTTATTTAAAAATGAAAATTACCCTCCTAAAGTGTTAGAAGATACACACAAAGAATATGGTCTGCACATTCTGAGGTGTGCTTCTAAGCATTGGATATCATAACAAAGAGCAAAATGTCATCCTTACAAATGATCTTGTTTTACATCTAAGGATAGACACCTGGCTTGACGAAACCATAAGTCTGACATAAGAAAATCATTAATATGTCAGTAAATATTTTGTTTTAAAAAAATCTCAAGGGCACCTTCCAGCCCCCCAAATTATTCAAATTCTATTGGACATATTTTTTCACATCTTTTGAACCTCTAATCTTAGGTCGCTCTAACAATCCTCCTACTCACATTTGTGGGCAGCAAATGCAGTTTTCAGTACAAGAAAAACCTCTTAGAGTTCTTAATCAAGAGAAATGGTTCTTTGGTATTGTTTTACTACTTGTAATGAATTGACTTAATTAAGATTGCAGTAGTTATAAGCAACAGAACCTGACTCTGCGCAACTTAATGAAAAAGGGACTTTATTGGAAAAATAGCCTGGCTATTCACAGAATCCCAGGAACAGCTAAGAAAATACACTGCAGGTGGATGAGTAGAAATGATGACTAGCTGAAGGAACCAGGAGCTGGGGGTGGGAGACCTTCTCCCTTCAGTGCTGCCTTTATCGAAGCTCAATTCTAATTATTTCCAGTTTCTAGGTCTCTCTATTCAAGGTTTAAAATTCTCAGGAGAGATGATCTAATGGCCTGGCTTTGGTCTAACCCTGGATCATTCAGCTAGGGCTGGAAATGTAAGACTCCAAAAAGGACCTAAGTCTTTGAACTATCCTTTTCAGGGAATGGGGAGTTTCTATAGGCCAGAAGTTCAACCCAATTGGCATCTCCTACATGCTACCATATAGATGTTGTTCACACATGCACACGCACACACACACACACACACACACACACACACACACACCCCATGTTATTCTCCTCTATCCAAAATGTACCTGCCTAACACGATCCAGCCATACTACACAGCTACTCTGCTTCCCCAGAGGAGGTAACTGGAAGTCAACAGCCAGCTAATCAATTTAGAGATGACATAATGCATCCTTAAAGTGTCCAGTAGAGCCAATTGTCCTCAAATTCCATTGCAACATTCAAAAACTTTAGAAATGAAAATTTAACACCTTTCCTATATTATATAATAAAAAAGAAGAAATGCATAAAATACATATTCTTTTATTCAAAATTTTAAAAATGGGAAAATTATTCCATTGAGCAAACAAGAAACATTTTGGTCTTAATATTTGCAAGTGTCACAAAACTCTAAGAGCATATATCTCTTCTCTTCTCAATTTCTTTGCCTTCAGTTCTTATTCTAGCTGACTGGGGTAGAAGCATTGCTCTTTTGGGGGTTCCTTTCTAAGACCACTAGCTAAGTGTATAGCATCAGAATAAGAATTAAAGTTTATGGACTATTAGGTGTGATGCTAATAAATGTTACTACATGGATTCTGGTCCATTTATTTTGATTAAGGGACATTTTTTCAGAGAATATTCTGAATCCTGAAAACTACCTGCCAATCCTCACAAGGTGTGGTTTGCTTTTAACTGACCATTTAGCTGAATTTTCAATATGTCATTCTATTGTTATATAAGGTCAGATGCTTCTGGATTAAATGTGGTTGGTAAGAATAGTGGGTACTTATACAGCTGGTTCCTCATTTTTTTTGTTGTTTTTTTGTTTTTTGCGGTACGCAGGCCTCTCACTGTTGTGGCCTCTCCTGTTGCGGAGCACAGGCTTCAGACACGCAGGCTCAGCGGCCATGGCGCACGGGCCCAGCCATTTGGCGGCATGTGGGATCCTCCCGGACCGGGGCACGAACCCGTGTCCCCTGCATCGGCAGGCGGACTCTCAACCACTGCGCCACCAGGGAAGCCCTGGTTCCTCATTTTTTTAGTCACATATCTTGGTCAGTTTTAGGGATGGGAGTTCTGTGCTATTAAAACTGCAGTTTTCCTTCATCTCTAAAATTATGATCAATATTTTTCACCCATTTAATAAGTACTTAATTTTTTGATAAGTATACATGATCACAGGCATTTACTGAATACATTATCCTGACCATAAGATTGTTGATATTAATGATAATCTTCAAAAATATTCTGAATCAATCAAAAATATTTATAGTCTCTGGGTTTTTTTGAGAAGTCCATTTCCAGAGCTGACTCTTAATTTTTAATTTGAACTATCTCACTAACAAGTCATTCACATTTAACAATTGTTATCCTGAATATAATGTAGTTCTTGCATTAGGGCCTCTACCCATGCAGGAAAACTGGACAATGATAAGTACCTCTGGAAGCTCTGACCGCTTGAAGAAAGTCCTTGTGAGTGAAAGCAAGGCAACTACATACTACATGTAGACACTAGTGAAATATGAACTTTGAATATTTACTGTGTCTCTAATCTCTTGCATTTCTGCACCACTGTAATTAGTACACTGTGGCACAGAGAAAACATACTTCCATTTTTTTAAACTTTAAGTCATTATTTTGTGTTCATATCATCTTAAATGCCATATGGTATGCAAATCTGTAAAATAACAAAAATATAGATTCCCATACTCTTCTGTCACTCCTTTGTAATCAGCAATGAACTACGTAGAGTACCAGGTATCTGGGACTTCATTTGGCTTGTGTGGCTCCCTCACGAGCTAGAGCAGAGCATAAGCAGCTTGCCCCACTGATGGAGAATTTCATAGCTCAGTACCTGTTAACTCACTCAGAAAACACAGCTGTGTGTGTTACCTCTGAATGCCCACCTCAAAAAAGATGCATTTTTAAAATGCATCAAAAAAGATGCATTTTTAAGTCACTGTCCTCACTGGAATTCAGTGTTACATGATAAAAGCAAACAACTACCAGGATTGCCAGAAAGAAAAATATTACACTACCTTATATAAAGCAAATCTTTTGGCCTTGAATCTCTATTCACTTGAAGATCACTCTGACACATGGTTTCTATACAGATTTCCTCACTTATGATGTATATATGACTTTATAAAAAATGATATTATTTTTTACATAGAAATTATTTTTTTAATTTAATAGTTTTAAATGATAAAATATTTTTTGGGGGAAAATTCATTTTGGTAACACTATAACAAAAATAAAGAAATTCAGGATAATAGTTACCTCTGTAGGGGAGAAAAGTAGATAAGTTTGGGGTGGAATATACAGGAATCTTAAAAGTCTATTCCATAAACTGAATTATGGATACACAGGGCTCTATTTTATTATTAATATTTATGATTATTTTTAATATTTTAGATTGTTCTTTAAATTATGTAGACATATTATATGTGCAATAACGTTTACCAGTTTTTTTCTTTTCGATTTTCTTTGCTTTGCCAGTCTGGATTTTTGCCATTTCAGAAGTTTGAAATTTTTATACAGTCAATTCTGTTAGTCTTTTCATTTATAGCTCCTGACCTACTTGGTTAAGAAGATCTTCTGTACCACAAGATTATAAAAATATTCTCTTATATTTTCTTCTACCAGTTATACAATGTTTTGGTGGGTTTTTTTTAAAGTCTTTATTTCTTTTTAGAGCAGATAAAAAAGTTCACAGCAAAACTGAGAGAAAGATACTGAGATATTTCATATACCTCCTGCCCCCACACATGCATAGCCAGCATCCCTTTTCCGAATGGTACATTTTTTATCAAGTATGAACCTACATTGACACACAAAGTCCATAGTTTACATTAGGGTTCACTCTTGCCTTTGTATAGTCTGAGTTTGGACAAATGTATAATGACATGTTTTTATCACTGTACTAACATACATGGTATATTTTCACTGCTCTGTGCTCCACCTATTCATGCTCCTCCCCACCCCTCAGCAGCTAGTATTTTTTAACTGTTTTCATCATTACTTTTTTGAACTAATTTTGGCCCAGTAAATATTAGGCAATGATTATAAAAATAAATATTAAGGGCTTCCCTGGTGGCACAGTGGTTGAGAGTCCGCCTGCCGATGCAGGGGACACGGGTTTGTGCCCCGGTCCGGAAAGATCTCACATGTCACGGAGGGCTGGGCCCGTGAGCCATGGCCGCTGAGCCTGCGCGTCCAGAGCCTGTGCTCCGCAGCGGGAGAGGCTGCAACAGTGAGAGGCCCGCGTACCGCAAAAAAAAAAATAAATAAAATAATAATAAATAAATAAACATTAAAACACTGTTTAGTGTTTGAAGTTGAATTATCTCTTATCAGTAAAAATTCCTTTTAAAGTATATATGACATACTGAATTAAATTCAGCCTTGTTTTCAAAAATATGGCAAATATCTCTTGCCTCTGGTGTTTGTGTCTCCCTTTGTCATGTCAGTAACAAAATGTACACTAGAGAGACATTATTCTTAACCACACACTTTTACTTCATGTTCAGAAAACAATGTGAATGGTGGTGCCTTGAGTTATGCTAAATGAAATTTATTAACATCTGTATCCTCTATTACGCAAATGATACATTTAGAGAGAAAAATAAACATATAAGGGTTAAACTAGAGAAAGGGCTAGCTTTTGAAAATCTACTTAAGAGGGGTTATTTTTATTTGACAGGACCCATAATTCTAGCTTCTCCTTAGGTACTCTTTCTCAGTCTGTGAATTTTGCCTGATATCAAAGCTTACTAAAGTAGACTAAGAGTCGTGGCACCTATTCTATACCCGTAAACCATCAATACTTTATTGTGCATTCTACATTCAGTTCAGGAGACATTAGTATGTCTTCCATGATTTGCTATGATGAAAACTGAGAATACAATGAAAAATAACATAGACCCTGCCTTCAATTTGTTAATAATTGATGAAAAGACAAATATGGGAACCTAATTATCATGTCATATGATGAAGTCAATAATGGAAAGAGATGCAAAAGGGATGTATGAGGTAAGGGAATTCTATAATATCTAATCTAATATTACAGGAAAAATTAAAAGAATAAATAAGAATTAACTTCTAATCTATCAAAATATGCTTGTATATTACAGAACATACACCCCTCTCAAAACTCTTGCTAAACTTCATATAGGAAAAAATTTTACTTTCTCTAAACTCAACGCAATACTTTTAATAAAACAATTTGTGGAGAAAGAAAACCAACTTGAGTTATATTCCCAGTACAATTGGAAGAATTTCAGAATTACCTGGAGATTATTTGAAATGTGCTTTAATTGTTCTGATGTTGAAGGAAATAAGAAAGTCATCACAATGTTGCCCTTGGTATGAGACTTCCCTGGCCTTTCGGCACTTGTCTCAAATACTTTTCCACAGTGTCTTTTATTTTTAGCTTTTGTTTTTGTCTACTGTTACACGATGAATCATAAACCAGTTGAAAATGTTATGAAGAAAAATGTGGAAATGAAATCAAAGCAAGTGAGAAAGTTTTATTTCAATGAAATAAAGCTAAGTTGTTTTGACGAAGAAGAGCATGCTAAAGAAATTGCATGTATGCTTTAGAACATATTGTCAGGGTTTGCACTATAATGATAACAATAAAATAATACAACAAAATTTATGAATTAGCATTTATATGTATGAAGTGACAAGAATATAGCATTCTTCATTGGAAAAGCATGCAAAATAATTGGCAAAATTGATAGAGAGACAGGTTACTCAAGGGCTCAGATTCTTTAGCCTTGTTGATTAGGATGACAATAACAATGTCAGAGAAGTTCAAGATGAAGGAGATGGCAGAGAAAATGAGTTGGCAAAAAAAGTTGTCTTTCAAAGCAAGCCTGAGAAGTTCCACAGAATCAAGATGCTATACTCATGTTATGTATGGACTCTTTGTATCTGCCCAAATTTCATATGTTGAAGGCTTAAGCCCCAACGTGACAGTTTTTGGAGTTGGAGCCTTAGGGAGGTAATTAGGTTTAGATGAGGACATGAGGGTGGTGCCTTCATGATGGGATTAGTGCCCTTATAAGAAGAGGATGAGAGATCAGAATTCTCTCTCCCTCTCCTTATGTACGAAGAGGAGGTCATGTGAGATGTAGGCTATCTGTAAGCCAGGAAGAAGGCCATCAGCAAAAACCAAATCTGCTGGGATTTTGGTCTTGGACTTGGACTTCGCATCCTCCAGATTTGTGAGAAATAAATGCCTGTTGTTTAAGCCATCCAGTCTATGGTATTGTGTTATAGCTGCCTGAGTAGACTAAGACAGCCCATATCATCAAAATAATTGTGGAAGCTATGATAACTCTCTGTGAAGAAATTGTTATTTTCCTGCCCTAACTTTAAAAAAAAAAAAAAAAAAATCACAGACGGCCCTACTGGCCAAAGAAAATTTTGTTGTTGATGAGACAGAATTGTTTTGGAAGCAGTATTCTCTGGTAGGTTTATCTTTCAGGAGAAGGTAACCATCTTCATAAAGTTATGAAGTCTTCTAGCTGGCTGACGCTACTTATCCAGGTACTTGTGCTACTAATATTATGTTAAACCTAAATCGGTCTATAATATATTTTGAAAAATACACTTACTCAAAGGAATGACCAAAGGAAAATTGAAAGTCGTTTGTAAATTCCCAATGCCTACTTGACAAGGGAGGTCTTTCAGAATTATGTACAATCTTATCTCTGACCCTTAATTTTAAAAAAATCTTGCAAATAAAGCTCTAGACATTTTTGACCTCTTAACATTCAGCCAGGAATGTGGAATGCAGCCCTACCATCCACATGATTATCTCCCCTCCAAATATGACATTGCATTTGTAACCCATGGACCATATGTTTATTATCCATGAGGTTATCACAGTTATCAAAATTTATTATTCTCAATAATTTATGCAAAACATGGTCCAGGGTGCAGACGTCAAACAAGAATCTTTACTAAAAATTTTTGGAAACATTTTAACACAAAAAAAAGGCTTTGGAATTTACCAACCAGGTATGGCAAAGAAATTTTTTTCTACCTCAACACCAAGAGATATAATAAAAAACTAACTCCACAATTTGTGGTTGATTTAAAAGGTTTTGTAAAGGTGGTTGAGGATAGAGTGAAAATTATTGTTCCTGAAGAGGGATGTTAACTTTGAAGAAGTTGATGAAAATGATGCTAGATAGCTCTTGAAATCTCATGCAGGGAAATTAATAATCACACTTGTTCAGGAAGGTATATGATACTTATTTGAAGAAGATGGAGATGATGACAACTTTAAGGGTCACACAGTCAAATCACAGGTGCCGTATTTGTACTTTGAAGGAATATATGGGTCATACAAATATAATGGTAAACAATAACCCTTCAATGTGTCAGCTAAATAACGAAAAGTTCTCTTTTAAATATTGTATGATGTCTCTTACCATGATAGTTCAGATTTTCCAGGAAGCAAACACCAGGGAATAATTAAAATGGAAACAGATTTATTGAAACACCTATGGAAGTTAAGGGACAAGGAAGTATGATTAGATGGTTATTACTTTGAGAACACAATGCAGGTCTGATATGTGTGATGAGGAGGAAAAAGGAACAGAAGAAAGATTGTGTAGGAAGAGTCTCAGACTCTTTTATTTTTCTAATAAAATAAAAGGGGAGAGGAGACCCAGAGCAGAGATTTTCTGTTGGAGGCATTACATATGGGTCAGAAATGGCTGACTCTGGTAAGTACCCTTGCTGTGCACACTCATGGGTGAGAAGCAGCTTGAAGCTTGCTGTTCTGGTATCTCCATAGCAGTAACATATATAGGAGAACTATGTCAGTTCTTCTGGGTTTGATATTTACCTACCTCCATCACCTACCTCCTCTGCATGTCACTTTCAGCAATCCATCCACTGACTGCTTCAACATTCCTTGTCTCTTTCTACCACATTTTTCTTCACTATCAATCTCAACTAATAATGGTTCAACATAGGAAATTGCTTTCAATTTTATTTTCTGAATCCTCTCAATAAACTTATTTATTGTTATGTTCTATTTATGGTATTTATTTTTAATGTAAATTTTATATTACAGCATGTATAAGTTGTCGTATTTTGAATGCAAATTTTAATGACCATATTAATTATTCAGTGATCAGAAAGCAATATTTTAAGTTCTTTGTCTTATTTTGATAGTTTGATACATATATAGATATTTTTAATTAAAAAAATTCATTTGGTATTTTGGACTTACATGGGAAATTGTCAGGAAAAAAATGCTGTTATTATTTGTTTAAAGGTCTTAGGCAACTTGGAGTATCTCTTAAGTTTTAGGGACTTTTGACTTCAGGATATATTTCAAACTCCTGAACGTCTCATCTTAAAGCCTATACCCACTTCTCCAATTAACCTGATTTACTATTTCATATCTCATATTTTATCCCATAGTAATACTGAAGAGCTTGCAGTTACCTGAATGCCTTATTATACTTCAGATTTGCATTTCTTTAGTTATGCTGGTCTCCATGACTAGAGTGCTCCCATTAGCCTCCATCTTCCTCAACCTGGTTAAATCACACACATACTCAAACACTTGGCTTAACTATCATTTCTCCTAGTTGGCTGCACATTCTCCTCTGTTCTTCATGCTCTAGGGATGCCCGCTATATATTTATCTTATTCCTTGGCTTTGGAAGTCAAGAACAAAGACTTATGTTCTAAAGAAGACAAAGACTGAATCAAAAAGGTAGATGTGCCACACCAGAAAAAAAGTCAAACTTTTTTTTTGAGAAGAGAAGTTTAATTATAAAATAAATTCTGCTCACAAAAATCACTATCTCTTATTGTGTTACAGTTCTACAAATATCTTATGTAACTATAAAATGTTCTGTAACTAATGTTCTCTTTTCAATCTAAAGTGCTTATCAAATGAATTAGAGTTTATGAATCAATGCATTTATATTTCTTTCATGATAACATGACCAAACATTACTGCATGATTTGTAACTAAAGTTCATTTTTCTCTAAAAGGATTAATTATATAATCTTTTTCCCTGTAACTGATATATAAGTTAATGATGTGAACCTCCACAGTAATATTTCTAAATTAAAAGAATCACTTTGGGATAATTGAATGCTTTTAAACTAATATTTGAGGATGATTCTACCAATTCATATGAAATCTCTGCTATTACAATTGTTGATGAAAAAAGAAAAAATTATTAAAATGGCTTACTATAAAATTTAATGTACATTTTTATATATATGATGTCTCCAAATGCGTAATTACAAAAGAAATTACACTTGTATTTTTCAAACCACCTACTTTTATGTATTGAATCTGCTTATCTCAACTTTTGGATAAGGTGGCAATGAATCTGACAAGGTGGATAGTGGGGCTTAATTAATCAGGCAATATGAGATGCCCTGAAGCTGTTGTATACGTGTCAGAATTGGCAAAATATCCACGTTCTATAAGCAAGAAAAAGTTGTATTTCACAGTTATGGTGCAATTATACTGTTATTTCACAGTTGTCAAAAAGCATAGTCGTGAATTGTGACTTTTTAAAGTATATACTTAAAAAGCTTTTTCAACATTTTAACTAAGAATATTTCAGAGATCCTACAAATATCATAACTAGAAGCACCTTAAAGAGGAAATTAGCCAATAAAACCTTTTATATGACTTTCAATAGAAGAAAAAATTCTGTATTCTAGATTCAGTGGGTATTACACAGCCTTATGTGTACGTATGTATATAAAACAAAGCATATAAAGCAAGCTTACAAATTTATAGATATGCAGTCTAACAAAGAAAAAACTAAGGATCAATCAAAAAAGAAATAAATTTAAAACATAGTAAGGAATGTTTATTTTTTAAACCTTCTTTCAGAACCATCACCCATAGTTTAGATGTAAAGTGAAAGACATATAGCAATACAACGTAAAAAGACACATGAAGAGATTGGTGCAAAGGGATAAATGAGTACAATAATGAACAGAAATCAAATGACTTTAGTACACAAAATGTATGCCACAACGTCCTCTCTAATTGCTAAAAATCAACTGCAAATTAAGCTTTGAACTTCCTAATAGACAATAGAGAGGAGAATAATCAGATCAAATATTTACATTGCCCATGATGTAAAATCTAGACCAGATTGCTAGAAGCCAGGCAATATTTCCTAAATTCTCACAGAAACAATTCCAGTGGGTTATTATGTTAGACATTCTGTAATGGGTGGATAAATCTTCTAGAGCATACCTAAAAGGGCACTGTTGTGGTAAGCATCCTCTAAGATGGAATCAAAGTAAAAAGGGAGTAACAAAAAACATAAAAGAAGGGAGTCTAAAATTTTCCTGTTTTACCACCCTCAAAAGTATCCAATTTGTGAAAGAACTATTTACATATAATAATAAATTAATGTGCAACATTTATAAAAGTATCAATAGATGAGGTGTTTATAATGGACTAGTGCAATTTAGTCCACAAACAATTCCTTTTTCTAAGTCTAGTTCTGAACATATATCACTGAAAACTTTGTCATCTTGCACCATTTCCTTGAAAAGATAAGAACAGTGGAAAAAGAGTACTAAAGCCCAGTTTCTCGTCTCATCTCATATTTTCCTAAGAAGCCCCGCTTTGCATTTTTTAAGAGGAAATTAGCTTGACATTTCTGAGTGTTGAAGGGATGTTCAATAAACTAACATTAGGATTTGGAAGAAAAAAGTTGACTCTGTTTTAAACAGGAATGGAGCATCATGGACCAAACCATACTTCAAAGAACACTAATCCTGTGAGATATTATGCAGTTGTGCGACATGAAAAACTGGAGAATCACAAGTCACATTATCAAATCCATGGCTCTGTGAAATTACTGGAGGAATGAAATTTTAGTATTTTTCCAAATGTATCAATATATAACCTCAGTATTTTTAAAAATCCATGCAAAACACTATCGTTTAAGCTAGAATAGATCAGACTCAGTGTGGTTAGAGAGAAACACAGCTGGAGAATGAATAAACATAAAAAATAGTGAATGATAAAATGCACTATTGAGAGAGATTCTTGCACAATTCTAGAAGTATAAAATAGGCCTGAAATATTTTATTTAGCTTGATCTTTTAAGCCATTTTCCAGTAAGAAACTTGTAAAATGTTTAAGAAATTCTGGCTACTTATATCATTTAAGCTCATAGTCCTTATGTACTTCACGAATAAAGATATGCACAAAATACCTTAGCTGGTAATAATGTAGACCCAAAACTAGTATTCATAGAGGACAAGGGTAACGATTTGATATAATTTAAAGTAGAGTATCAGTGTTTGTTACTACCAGCATGGGAGACTTAGGCGCCTGATTTATAATTTCTAGGTCTAGTCTTAAGAACTCCTGCTGTACTTGAAACAAATTGCTACCTTTCATTTACATTTGGGATTGTTGAGTAGATATCTGCCTTTTGCAAAAGAATGATTCTGAATTACAAATATCCATACTTTATTAGAACATTTCTTATAATAAAACTTTTGTTAAAAGTAAAAGCAGCATAAATATATTAAACATCTATAAACATAGATAACTATTGAATTAAAATCCTTGTAACAATGAGAGCGAGGAGAATGGGGAAGAGCAACTTTTGACGTTTGTGTGGACATTTCACAAATTTAGTTCATATATGAGTTACTGTTTGATGATCAGAAAATGTACTATTTCAGTTCTGATCTTGTTGGAATACTAAAAACCATAAAAATGCTGTTCAAAAATGAGATTTTATACCGAACATCGACTAGTTTATTGCTGCATGCCATTTGTGTGAACGGGCTTTATAAATTGACAGGGCTTACTTTTTTTCTCCCTCAAGTTCAATGAAAACAGTTTTCTCTCAAAATGTTTGTCACAACCTTTGGACATACAAAACCTCAGGGAGAGAAAAGTAAACATAGGTATATACACATCTATCAATCTTTTGATATTACAAACCATTCAAGCAGGGGAATAGATGTTTAGAAGACTAGCAGAGAGACACTAGTCTTTCACTTCTAGGTCACCTATACAAAGCTTACTTCCAACATGTAATGTTGTGCTCAACTATTAGCAATATGTCACTGGAGAAAATATAATCCAGCAAGAAATAATAATTTTAGCAAAAAACAAAACAAAATTCATTGATTAAATAACTATGCTGATGGACCATATTTTAAAATATTTAATAACCATTTAACTTAAAGAACCTGCTTCTCCTCATGGACTGAACCAGATTGGCTTAGTTGGTTAACACCTGACAGTAAATCTGAGGTCCAAGGAAACTCTGAAAGACCGTTAGTATTAATCATTTTCCCCCCACAATCTGCCTCAATATTGGTCAGTTGTTTAAAAGCTTTGCATCGTTGTTTAGGTAGATTTAGTATTTACACAATTATTTTAATAATGAGTATAATCTTCTTACTAGCTACTCATTATCTCCATATCTATATCTTGTTTTCACTGTAACTAAACTCTTGATTGTTCCCTTTTAAGTTTTCTTCATGTCCTGACTATCAATAATGACATTGCTAACACAGTAATCCAGGGTTAGATAAGACTGATAAGCACACTGAGGTTTGTGGTGTCTTGATTTAGTCCCTCCTCATCCCTCTCTTTCCAAACCTCTGTGAAACCTTGAAAACCAGCAGCCTTGCATTCATGGTAACTGTGAATACAAGCAACCTCACAGCTGATGAAGGCACCAAAATGAGTTTACACCTCTCCCCAAAATTTCATCACCAGAGAATTTTCCCTATTTGACCTGTCTGGCAGCTCCCTATAAAAGTCCCATTTTGAGGACTTGTCTTTATTTAACTTGACTCAGAGCTCACTTAGGGTTAAGAGCACTAAACCTTGGCATATGTTGAAAATAATCTGTGATAATTGTTTAAAATAGCAGCTCTCTGAGGCAGTGATACCAGCTGATGCAAACAACAGCCTGGTCACAAACTTAAAATTATGACTTGAAAAATGAGACATTCATTGGTGGCTTTGAGTACTCCAAAATATTGCCGAGGATCTAAAGGCTAAACACATGGAGCAGGGCTGTGTTTGTATCTAAAAAAGACCTGAGGAGCCTTACCCCCTCACCTCGGGCTGATCCTGAGGCTCTGTACGAGCAGAAAGTGAAGGCTAAGGCAGAGATGTAAACTACCAGACTACTGAAAGCATTCCCTAACAAACAAGCAGAGCCTCTTGGCAAAGAGTGGGAGACCCTTTGGTTTAAGGCATTTAATAAAATCTCAGAAAAATCATTACCTGAACACTAGGGCAAATCAAGGTGAGACTTTGGTGGCCACGGGCAACAAAAGAATACAGACTTTTAAAGAGTTAGGCTGGAAAGGTCACTAAATAATCAAATAGCAGCAACACACAGAAAACAAAACAATAAAACTAATAAGGGCATTGATGGGGAAGAAGGGAGGTGGGAAGAATCTAAGTTCCAGAGTTACCACATTTTATTTTTTAAATTTCCAGTTTTCAACAATAAGCAAAGTTATGAGTCATGCATAGGAAGAGGAAAATATGACTTATACACAGTGAAAAAAAGAAAAATACTCTGTAGAAGCTGCCCATAAACAGAAGCACATATGTTGGATTTAATTTTTCAAAATGATGTAAATCAAGTATTATAAATATGTTCAAAGAATGAAAGGAGACCATATCTAAAGAATTAAAGGAATATATGGAAACAATATTGTACCAAATGGAGAATATCAATAAAGAGATAAAAATTACAAAAATAAACCAGGTAAAAATTCTGCAATTAAGAAGGAAAACTATAGAAAATTTTTTAAAGTTCAGTAGGAGTTCAAGTACAGGCATGAGCTGGCAGAAAAAAAGATCAGTATACTTGAAGATAGGCCAATTGAGATAACTCAGACTGAGGAACAGAAATAAAAAAGAACAAAGAAAAATGAACAGAGCATGAAACCTGTGGAACACTATAAACACACCAATATAGACATAATGAGGGTCCATGAAGGAGAAGAGAGAAAGGAGAAATAAAAATATATAAAAATTGTCTTAGTCTGGGCTGCTATAACAAAAATACCACAGACTGGGTGGCTTATAAACAAAAGAAATTAATTTTCTCACAGTTCTGGAGGCTGAAAACTTCAAGGTCAAGGCACTGGCAGATTCCATGTCTGGTGAGAATTTTTCCTAGTACATAGACATTCATCTTCTCACTGTACCTTCAATTGGTAGAATCGACAAGTGGGCTATCTGGGGTCTCTTATAAGGGCACTAATCCCGTTCATGAAGGCTCTGCCCTCATGATCTAATCACCTTCCAAAGACCCCCACCTCAAAATACCATCACATTGGGGATTAGGTTTCAACACATGAATTTTGGGGGACACACATTCAGTCCACGATAAAGATATAATGGCTGAACACTTTCTAAATTCGATGATAAACATTATCTTCACATCCAGGAAGCTTAGGAAACTCCAAGAAAGTCACATCTAGACATATCATAGTGGAAAGCCTAAGTCAAAAATAGAGTCTTAAAAATAGCAACAGAGAAACAATCACATAGAATGAATCCTCAGTAAGATTAACTGCTGGTCTCTTATCAGAAGCCATAGAGACAGAAGGATGAGACATTCAAAGTACTGAAGGAAAAAGATTTTCAACTGAGATCTTAATTCAGCCAAACTATCATACTAACATGAACGGGAAATTAGGCATTCCCCAATAAACAAAAAAAGAGAGAATCCATATGTCCACAGAAAAACTTGTATGTGGCTATTCATAGCGATATTATTCACAGTAGCCAAAAATAGGACATAACCTAAATATTCGTCAATAGGTGAATGGATAAACAAAATGGAACATATCCATAAAATAGGATATTATTTTTAACTAAAAGGAGTAACATAGTGATAAATATTGTAACATGGATGAAGCTTAAAAACATTATGCCCACTGAAAGAAGCCATCGCAAAAGACCACCCATGATACCATTTATGCAATGTATCCTTAATAAGGAAGCCTATAGAGACAAAAAGTAGATTAGTGGTTGTCATGTGTTAGAGTGAGAAGAGTCTCTGTTCTGACTGCTTGAGTATGGAGTTTCTTTTTGCAGTAATGAAAATATTCTAACATCAGTTGTGATGCACAACTCAATATCGTAAAAACTACCAAATTGTACACTTTAAAAGGGTAACTTTTATCATATGTGAATCATACCTCAATAAAACTCATAGGGACTTACTTGGTGGCGCAGTGGTTAAGAATCTGCCTGCCAATGCAGGGACACAGGTTTGATCCCTCGTCCGGGAAGATCCCACGTGCCGTGGAGCAACTAAGCTCATGCACCACAACTACTGAAGCCTGCGCACCCTAGAGCCCGCGTGCCACAACTGCTGAGACCACACACAACTACTGAAGCCCGCGTGCCTAGAGCCCGTGCTCCACAAGAAAAGCTACCACAATGAGAAGCTCACACACCACAACAAACAGTAGCCCCCGCTCACCTCAACTAGAGAAATCCCTTTTGCAGCAATGAGGACCCAAAGCAGCCAAAAAAGATAAAATTAAAAATAAAATAGAATTGTCATAAAAATCCTCTCCATTCCCTCCAAAAAATGTGAAATAAAGGATTTTCCAGATATTCAAAAGCTGAAAGAATTTACCACAAGCAGACCTGCATATATAAATGAATATTAAATTATATCATTCAGGGAGAAGAAAAATGACACCACATGGAAATCTGGATTTATACAAAGAAATGAAGAACACCACCAGTAGTAAATATGTGAGTAAATAGAGAATTTTTTTTTTTCTTTTCGGCACATGGGCCTCTTACTGTTGTGGCCTCTCCCGTTGCGGAGCACAGGCTCCGGATGCGCAGGCTCATCGGCCATGGCTCACGGGCCCAGCCGCTCCGCGGCATGTGGGATCCTCCCGGACCGGGACATGCACCCGTGTCCCCTGCATCGGCAGGCGGACTCTCAACTACTGCGCCACCAGGGAAGCACGAGAATTTTTTTTTTAATTCTAAAATATCTTTTAAAGGTTCAAAGCAGACAAAAAAAAAAAATGAATGTGTTGTATGGTTCACAATACAGAGAGAAATAAATTACACAACAATCATGCAAAGTCTGGTGAGGTAGATAAATAAAGATAATTTCAGGTTCATGTACTATATCTGAAATCCTAAAGCAATGACCCAAAATAATACAACAGAAATTGTGTCTATTAGGCCAATATTGAAAGCAAAATAGAATTATAAAAATCCTCGATTAATCAAAAATGCATAAACAATAGGAAAAGGAGAACGAAACAGATGAGAAAAAAGTACCATCTACTGACTCTTTATGGAAATTGAGGTATGGACAGCTAGAACACTTCCTTTATCTTCTGCTATATTTTCATTTTGAGAATTCATGAACTAAAGGGGGGCAAACATTAAGCAAACAGGAAATCTGGGCATACAAGTCAATGCATTGAACAAGACTAGAATGAATCTCTATGAAACAAAGAGATGAAATTTTGAGTTTAAAGAATAAATATTATCTTCTCAATACCATATATAGAAAGGGATAAAATAGTGAAAGAAAGGAAGGGGTAATGAAGAGTCCTTGCAAGCCTCAGGTAGCACTCCCAAGCATCTAACCTAAGGATATAGAAAAGAAATAAATGGAAACCAACCAGAAAATTAGGAAAAAGTTAAAGCAGAAATTAAGTGCTCAGAAACCTGGATAACTATCAAATTGACAAATAAAACAAAGGTTTTGTTCTTTAAAATCTATTAAATTGATAAGTTGCTGACAACTCTAATCAAGAGAGAAAACATATTTATGAAATTTGGAGTGAAAGCAATTATAACCAGAATGGGAGCAATTAAAAAATACAAGAATGTTACGAACAATGCTACACTAGTAAATTTACTGGATGATTTTATAGGAAAATACAGCTGAAAGGCATAGTCTTATAAAAATTCTAATACAACAAAGAAAATTAAAATGTAGTGAAATATTATCACTAAAAGAGCACCATGATCAAGATTTTCATAAAAATAAGAGCACTTAATAACTTATAAACAGTGGTTCTCCAGATTTGTAGATTGCTACAACTGCAGGTGATCTTGTATAACCTATTCATTGCTTTAAAAATATTCTATAAAATACATAGCCTACTTTTAGAATCAGGAATAAAACATTAAAAATAATTTCTGCCATGGAAAAGCTTGGAAGGTAGAATATTTAGATTAATGAAAGATCACATTTACTCACATAAACAAAGCAGAATATTAATATGTCCAACATGAGGTTATGTAGCTACACATTTTTCATTAAAGTAGTTATACAAAGTTTAATGTTTGTATAATATCAAATTCAATTTACATTGATTCATAAATTCTGTCTCTACATAATCAGAAGAAATCATTTTACAAAGGGATCAATTAAATAACAAGTGTTTGAATAAGACTTTCTTAGTGGCAAAATCAGATCTGAAAAAAGTGTTTCCCCAAAAAACCTACCTTGAGGATATTTTGTTTAAGACACAAAACTTTCATTAAGTTTCAAGAGAGAGAATCACTTAAGGAAGCTGCTGTCCTCTTGTCTATTGGAATCATCATTCACTAGAATAATTATTATTAGGAAATATGCCTGATTCATTTTCTTCACATGCTATCTATACATGGCATGGCATACCACAGCAATTACTGTCAAGAGAATTACTATTAAAAGAATCATTTTCCCTGTACTTAAAGTGTTTTCACTTAAAACAACAAGAATAAAAGTAGTCATTATGTGCCTGTTATGGAGTGATCTGCCCCTAAATATCTTCACAGCTCCCTCTTTTACTTCTTTCAGTTCTTGCTGATCAAATATCACTTTCTCATAAAAGATTTTCTTTTTCACCTGTGTTAGGCTGCATTTTTGTTTACAATTACCTACTCTCCCAGGAGGATTAGACATTGTTGCCCAGTTGGTTTCAGGTTTGGTCATGACTTGCTTTGTCCAATAACATGCGAAGATAAGTGACACATGTTTTTCTAGGCAGAAGTTTTAGGCATCTTCACATTGTTGCTCCCATCTCATTTCTCTCTGCCTTGATAACTGCAACGATCTTTCTAGAAACTGCTCTGTCAACCTGGGCCCCAGAGGAAAGACTACATGGAAAAGAGCTGTGACTGACATGCAGCACTGGCTATAATTAAACTGTTAGTGTAGTAAACCTCGGAAATTTGCAGGTTGATTGATATCACAGTATAACTTACCCTGTTTTCAGGGACACACCACCTCATACAAGCAGCAGGTACACCTCCTCCAGTCTGTTTCATTTTTTTCCATAGCATTTCTTTGCCCTTCAACATATAAGTCCATATTTGTTTATTGTCTGTTTTCATCCATAAGAATACAAGTTCCATGAGGGCAGGGACTTTATTCTTTTCATTGTTGAATCTCAGCACCTTGTTTAGTGACTGTGGTAATTATTAGTCAGATGGAAGGTACATAAAAGGAGGAAGGGCATTTCAAGCTAAGGTGGGACTCTTCCCAAAATGTCAGAGGAGAGATATAAGCTGCTGAATTGTATCAACTTTACTTAGCTTTTCCAGCAGGAGGGAGAAAATGAATCAAAGTGGGGAGGAAAGGAAATTGGAGAACTAGGTTATTATGATTATCCATGAAGTCTGGACATAATCAGGAGAGTAAAATCATACAGCAATTTGAACAGGGGAAGTTTAATGTAATATACAGAAGTATTAACTGTAATATAGGAGTGGAGTGATGGGAAATAACCTAGTAAAAGTTAAAGAGAACTGTGAAGAATATAGGAATAGCAGATGTAAGGAGCAGCTACAAATATAAAAAATAGCACTAGCACCAACATAACAGTCCCAAGGAAGAGACCCAGCTCCTTCCCCCCACTCTCCCACCTTCCATCCTGGGCTGAGACACAGACTTCATTTGTGGCCATGGTTCTGACTCACTGTATGGCAGAGAAGTTGCTATGGTACCACACCTGTGGAACTGGCTGGAAATATGTTCTCTAAGATGCTGAGAAAGCTGTTGGCTTGGCAGTGTCTTACTGAGGCACTCTGCTACAAAAATACCTAAGGAAGTGTGCCAAGGGAAATTCTGGTTGCGATGAACTGCAAGACTGGGTGATGAAGAAGCCATCTATGCTAGCACATCAGAACAAGGAAGCAAAACTCCTTTTCTCTTGCAATATCTGTCCAACATCCTCTACTGGCAAAGCTTAAAATCATTCCAACTTGAAAAAATAATTAAAGGCCTTGGATAATTTTCACAGATCAGACAATGCAGGATGAATTTGGAGTTGAGAGGCAATAAATTGATAACTGATATGTCAGGTAAGAGATTTTGGTGATCATTCCAAGAGAATGGAAAAGAGGGTATAGTATCTTTGACAGGTATAGAGCCATTAACAAAGTAAATTTAGCAGGATTTGATAATAGGTTGAATGTGGATTTGAAGAAGAAGGAGAAATAAAGAATCCCCCAATTCCACCAGGGATGATTGGTTCCCTAAGATGTATAATTCAAGAAGAAATGATCCTTGGAGATTCATCAAGAAGACTGGTGGGGGAGTAAGTAAGTAAAGTTATAGACACATTGAATTAAAGATATGTATTAAATATCTAGATGGAAGTGGTCTATGGGTAATTGAATACAAAGATCTGGAGCTTAGGAGAAAGTTACAAACATAAATAGATTTTACATTTCCTATATAAAATAATTATTAAATACTTGATATAGATATCAGAGAGTTGGTAGGTAATATAATACGAATTGGATTATAGCAACCGAGAGTGAAAAGAATGAAAAGAGAAGGCTGCCAAAGACAGGGACCCTAAAGAACACTAGTATTTAATGCCCTTTGGTTCTTTTGGCTTCTGCCAGTTAGGATGTTTAGTACTAAGTATTTTCTTTACAATGTCAGGCCCTATGTAGCACATGGAGAGTTTATCCCAATTGAGACATTCCATATATTTTTATATCTTTTTTTTAAAAATATGGCAAACTATAATGTGTGCTCCGGCACCTAAACCCAATAGTTATCCACATTCTAGACAATGGACATTTACAACAATTTCTCATACAATGACTGAATGATGTGAGCTATCAGGAAGCAACATCATCTTAATAAATCAAGAGTGATACCTGCAGAGTGATTTATAGCCCTGGGTAGAATTAACTAGCTCTCCCACAGTGAAGTTTCTTGGGGAACCATTCCTAAATGAGTTAGAAGATCCCCTGGGGAAGTCAGTGGTGTTGTTGGAAAGCCTATGGGCAAGCCGGCCCATGGTTTCCCCTTGATGGTTTGCACTCCTTCCTTATTAACATCACTGTAGTCATAGTCCTGTCAGTAATTATAAAAACAAATATTGTAAAAAAAAAAGAAGAGAGGAATAGGAGAAATGCCAAATGAAAATTAATTTAAAAATTAGATAAAAGTAAAACTGATTTTTCAGAGTAAAATACAAGAAAAATATTAAGAATTAATGGTAAACAAGTAAGCATAAATAAAAAATAAAATACATAATCGAAGTTAAAAGTTAAAGCAATGAGTTTTAATAAGGATTATAACAAAAGTGATGCTCATGTTAGTGTGAAAGAAATGAAAAATCTTAAAATCCTCAGGCAAAATATTAATATGAACATACAAAATTAATAACTTAATAATTATAAAGTACAAAACTATGTATCTTTAAAGTTAGGAAAATTAAAAAAATATTTCTGTAAAAGGGGAAAATGCTAGTTGATGAAATAAATATAATACTAAAGATATAGAGGAAAGTTCAAGGTGAGTTAATGAAGTATGTTTGAATGGGAGGTTGACAGGGTAGAAATGACGAAATCAAACATAAATAGGGCAGGGATTTGAATTCTTACTAATGTCTTCTTTGTTTCTAGTTTCTGTTATATGGTCCACCACCTTGAACTAACCTAGCCTAATCACTCTGAAAAATGGCCTGCAGGCATATGATCTTTTCCTTCAGCTTTCATTTCAAATCAGAGAAACATGAAGACCCACAATCACCTACGAAGGCCCAGACACTGATGAATTCAGTGCTCTCAGAAACCCCAACAGTCTCAGAAAATCAGAAAAACAGATTTACTCATACATACCGTAAGTCATTAGTGTATATTAAGCATAATCACAGGATTATATTGGTGGAAAAGAAAAATGAAAACAAAGAATGAAATAAATGAAAACTTGGCAGATAGTCATGACATAGCTTATGGTGGAAAATTCCTGTCTGTGTATTACATACTTACCTCAGAATGACTTGAAGGGTAATTTCCCTATGAAAATTATAAGCAGTTTAGGCATTGTGCAATTTCAGTTCTTGGCTCATGCTTCTGCCATGATTTAATAAATCACAAGCGTATTTGCAATGTAGAGTGAAACAAAACGTTTTGACATTATAAAGTTGTGGGTTTGAATCTTAATTCTGCTTTAAGCTGTTTATGAGTTTTACCCCCTAATATATCAGATCCCATAGGATTCAATGTGTAAATGAGGGTAGAATGCATCTTGTAAGGCTGTTGAAGATTAAAAATAATGCAAACAAATATCTAGCACAATGTATCGCAGAGAGTGAATTGTACCCCTCATTTGTGTTGTTAGACTTACAGCTACTGAGTTAGCACTGCTCTGAATCAGCATTAATCTTCAATCATAAACTAACTTGATCACTAACAAGGTTTTGAAAGGCCACAAGCAAGCCAATTAACTTCATTAATTGGTGTCACAAATGAACACTGCTTTTTAAAAATTCCAGTGACTTTCCTTTCATATTGTAGTCGTATAACAAAATACATAATTGATCATTGCCGTTAAAATAATTTCTGTACTAATTCATTTATCCAAGTGTCTTTCACATTAGTGCATTCTTATTTAGTAGCTAGTGTTGTCATAAAATTGGTCAGATGACCATTCATAAAAAGATAAGGAGACATGGTAAGTCAGACAGAACAGGGTCATAGCACATGTGGAACTTAGTTATTTAGCACAATAGGATTTGCCTTTAAGGTAAGAAAAGTTGTTTTAAGTATTATTGATTTTTACTTGGAAAATGTGTCCTATTGATTTTTCCATCTAGACCTGTAACTATGGCTTTTAATGCACGATTCTTGTCTATAATGACGACCAATGGAAAATCAAGAGCAAAAATGGGATGATTCAGGCAGGGAAAGGGTAAAATGAGGTTTTAAGAAAAACTACCTAAAATAGCTCCCTCTGACACACACACACACACACACACACACACACACACACACACACGTGATTGTACTTCAAAGCGCTACTTACTTCTGAAGTGGAAAACGAATTTCTTAGCTTTTTGAAACCATGTGGCAAGTTTAAAAAGTAAGCAACTGAATTTGCTGTTTCAACGCATCTATGCTTTCGGGTAAAGAATTCCTGGGTTTCTGCCAAAAATTAAGTTCAATTATTTGGAGGAATTGGTTGAATTTCTGCATTTCTTTTAATCAGGGTTTTTTCTCCCAGCTGTCATTAGTTGGCTCTATTTTATTACCTTTTGAGACTTGGCATTCAAGCATTTGGAAATGTATTTATTCAGTCAGTGTAAGAAACAAACAACAACAAAAAAACTGTTGGAATTCTGAAGAACATTGCTTATCATTTGGCATTGCAGTCAATATTCTTTGTGCTTCAAAGAGCCTACTTCTACAGGGCTACCCAGGAGTAGCCTCTGTAGACAATGCCTTTATTTTCCTTTTTATTTCCTTTCTCAGTGCATCTTTCTTACTTTTTTTTCTTACCTCTCTTTCTCTACTTTCTCCTTCCTTTCCTTTCTTCCTTCTCCATTGCTCTGTCCTCTCTTTTCTCCCTTACTTCCTTCCTCTTTTCTGAGTTTCTTCTTTTTTCATTCAAATTTGAAAGCTCCAAAGAAATAATTTACTTAAAAGTTCAATATTTGTGAAAAAGGGTTTTCAAGAAACAAAGTTTATTCCTTGTACCAGATTTTGAACAGAATAGAATGAAATTGCAAAGAAGACAATTTCATTAACATGATAATAGATACTACCCTTTATCTCAACAGTTTATGATTTTAGTTTTTGCACCATGAAACAATCACTTGTTAAGCAAATGCACTTAAGTGCTCTAGGAATTTTCAGATTCATTTAGAGTCTTTTAGTTAAGAGTGCTACATTATTGTTTTTCCAGACATTGATTACTGCCTGAAAGAGGAAAAGGTTACAAGAACAAAAAAGCACCTAATAACTGGACAAGTTATTAACCTATAGAGCATTGAATTTATTATCATTCATAATATTAAAAATTTTTAACTATGAAGTTTAAGGAATCCCATAAAATATATTCCTATAGAAGAAAAATCCCAGGTTTCTGCATTAACATTTTAGTTAACTAAATAGTATCATTTATACAAACTGATGTTTTGCATAAAATCAGACACCTATTATTCAAATATTGTTGGCCATTTAAGTAGTTGTATAGTGGTCCTCATTTTATGCTTGATGATCATTGAGACAATGTAAATCCTGTGGTCAAACAGGCATAATCTAGTTCCTTTCCTCTATCAGTCTGTGTTGTCCTTTAATTTTTTAAAATTGGATATACTGTCTTCAAGAAGACGGTACACAGAATTGTTTTATTTTAAGTAAGAGGTAAGTAGCAAAGTTAGGCAATGAGATCAGCTTCCAGTACAAGTAGTAGTTGTCTGTGGAATACAGCAGTCAGTGTGAGGCCCGCCTCAGGTGAGATGACAAAATTTTAATGGACTGTTCCTCTACAACTTCCTTCTGCCTAAGTCTGGGGAAAAGACGAAACAACTTAAAACCTATTATAGAGAAATGATTATGTCAGAAATTTTATACAAGTTTGATTTTTCTGTTTGGAATCATGGTGGGGGAAGGATAAGAGAATGTCAAAAAGAGTGATGTTCAAAGAACTGATTTTCCTCAAGCAAAACTGAAGATTATTAATTATATTGCCTAAGGTTGAATTTATTTGTACTTATATCTTGATTTAAAAACAAACTATTAGGAGTAGTTCCAAAAATAAGTAGTTCAAAAAGAGTAATAATTCTTTATTTCTCTGCTTATTTCCTTTAGTCTTCTGCAGTCTTCACATTCAAAGAAACAATTTTTTTTTTTTTTTTTTTTTGTGGTACGCGGGCCTCTCACTGTTGTGGCCTCTCCCGCTGTGGAGCACAGGCTCCGGACCCGCAGGCTCAGTGGCCATGGCTCATGGGCCCAGCCGCTCTGCGGCATATAGGGATCTTCCCGGACCGGGGCACGAACGCGTGTCCCCTGCAGCGGCAGGCGGACTCAACCACTGCGCCACCAGGGAAGCCCAACAAATACATTTTTAAAGGCATACTATACAAAATTGCCTTCTTTTTTTTACTTGACCAATAAAACCAGAGAAGTGACAATCAAAACTGTGGCTCTTCAGACAAGCTTGAGGCAATTTTGGATTCAAGCATTAGGGAAAAAAATCAGACTTTCTTTCTCACTTTGTGCTTCTGCTTTTGCTGACAATGTCACAAAGGTACTGCACATCAAAGAAGGCCTCTAAAGCAGCCCATTAGATCACAACCAGTTACAAACCTCCAATTTTTAGCTCTTCTAATGAAAACCTGCACTCTGGCACCATTAGCCTAATTCCTTTTTACAGCTCCAAGATCAGCAGTGTCATTTCAATTAAAATAACACACAAATATAATAGTATTTATCCTCAAAAAGCCTCATAACTAAGAATGGACCTTTGTTAAATCCGCAAATCTTCAACCACGTAAATCCTCTTCTAAAGCAAGCAGGTAATCCATTCAGCCTTAAAATATTGATGTGGCATGCCACACTTACAAAGCATTCTATTTTTCCACAATACTTTTTTTCCTTAACATCTTCTGGCATTTCGTTCCTTGCTCTTTTACAAAAGAAAAATTGTGGAAAAATAGGATCTAACTTTACTGAGAATTATTACTTTATAAATCTTCGTTTTCCAGAGTCTCTCATCTTCTCTGACATGATTCACCAACAAAATTATTATTTTATGAAAAGGAACAAGAATCATAACAAGAAACACCTTTGTTTCTCCACAAGTGTTTTGGTAACTAGAAACATGAAGACAGCTTTGTTCTCTAAGAATACCTCTGAGGAAAATGTTTCAAGTATTTTTTCTGAGCTGTCATGACTTTAGCACACGGACCAGTCTTCCTGACCCACTTTGAATCAGATATCCCTAAGCAGTGAAGCAGTAGTTTTCCCCCAAAACTGACATTTGGTAAGCATTTATCAATTTAGTAAACATTAACCAGATCATATGTATTTAAGACAAGCCAGCTCTTGGGCTTCCCTGGTGGCGCAGTGGTTGAGAGTCTGCCTGCCGATGTAGGGGACGCGGGTTTGTGCCCCGGTCCGGGAAGATCCCACATGCCGCGGAGGGGCCCGTGAACCACGGCCGCTGAGCCTGCGCATCCGGAGCCTGTACTCCGCAACGGGAGAAGCCACAACAGTGAGAGGCCCGCGTACCGCCAAAAAGAAAAAAAAAAAAAAGAAAACCCAGCTCTTAAAATTATAGTATCTCGGGCTTCCCTGGTGGCGCAGTGGTTGATGGTTGAGAGTTCGCCTGTCGATGCAGGAGAAATGGGTTCGTGCCCCGGTCCGCGAAGATCCCACATGCCGCGGAGCGGCTGGGTCCGTGAGCCATGGCCGCTGAGCCTGCGCGTCCGGAGTCTGTGCTCCGCAACGGGAGAGGCCACAACAGTGAGAGGCCCGCGTACCGCAGAAAAAAAAAAAATATATATATATATATATTATCTCCATTCAAATTCACTTTCACAGTCCTGA